>NC_090806.1:70066544-70666544 GCF_036512215.1 Solanum lycopersicum | reverse complement strand
GACGATTTTCGTGTGCTATTGCACACCATTTTTTGGGTGATCGGGATTCCAACGTCAAAAATGCCAAATTTATTCGTGGACGTCCGTCAAGACGTTGTCTATGAATGCGGTTGGCCATCACGGGTTTTCTGGGCCATTTGGAAGGTCAAACGAGCCCCGGAGCAAGCATACGCCTCATTTTGACGATTTTCGTGTGCTATTACACACCATTTTTTGGGTGATAAGGATTCCGACGTCAAAAATGCCAAATTTGTTCGTGGACGTCCGTCAAGACGTTGTCTATGCATATGATTGGCCATCAAGGGTTTTCTGGGCCGTTTGGAAGGTCAAACGAGCCCCGGTGCGAGCATACGCCTCATTTTGACGATTTTCGTGTGCTATTGCACACCATTTTTTGGGTGATCGGGATTCCAACGTCAAAAATGCCAAATTTATTCGTGGACGTCCGTCAAGACGTTGTCTATGAATGCGGTTGGCCATCACGGGTTTTCTGGGCCATTTGGAAGGTCAAACGAGCCCCGGAGCAAGCATACGCCTCATTTTGACGATTTTCGTGTGCTATTACACACCATTTTTTGGGTGATAAGGATTCCGACGTCAAAAATGCCAAATTTGTTCGTGGACGTCCGTCAAGACGTTGTCTATGCATATGATTGGCCATCAAGGGTTTTCTGGGCCGTTTGGAAGGTCAAACGAGCCCCGGTGCGAGCATACGCCTCATTTTGACGATTTTCGTGTGCTATTGCACACCATTTTTTGGGTGATCGGGATTCCGACGTCAAAATTGCCAAATTTGTTTGTGGACGTCCGTCAAGACGTTGTCTATGCATACGGTTGGCCATCACGGGTTTTCTGGGCCATTTGGAAGGTCAAACGAGCCCCGGAGCAAGCATACGCCTCATTTTGACGATTTTCGTGTGCTATTGCACACCATTTTTTGGGTGATCAGGATTCCGACGTCAAAAATGCAAAATTTGTTCGTGGACGTCTGTCAAGACGTTGTCTATGCATACGGTTGGCCATCACGGGTTTTCTGGGCCGTTTGGAAGGTCAAACGAGCCCCGGAGCGAGCATACGCCTCATATTGACGATTTTCGTGTGCTATTGCACACCATTTTTTGGGTGATCGGGATTCCGACGTCAAAAATGCCAAATTTGTTCGTGGACGTCCATCAAGACGTTGTCTATGCATACGGTTGGCCATCACGGGTTTTCTGGGCCATTTGGAAGGTCAAACGAGCCCCGGAGCGAGCATACGCCTCATTTTGACGATTTTCGTGTGCTATTGCACACCATTTTTTGGAAGATCAGGATTCCGACGTCAAAAATGCCAAATTTGTTCGTGGACGTCCGTCAAGACGTTGTCTATGCATACGGTTGGCCATCACGGGTTTTCTGGGCCGTTTGGAAGGTCAAACAAGCCCCGGAGCGAGCATACGCCTCATTTTGACGATTTTCGTGTGCTATTGCACACCATTTTTTGGGTGATCGGGATTCCGACGTCAAAAATGCCAAATTTGTTTGTGGACGTCCGTCAAGACGTTGTCTATGCATACGGTTGGCCATCACGGGTTTTCTGGGCCATTTGGAAGGTCAAACGAGCCCCGGAGCGAGCATACGCCTCATTTTGACGATTTTCGTGTGCTATTGCACACCATTTTTTGGGTGATCAGGATTCCGACGTCAAAAATGCCAAATTTGTTCGTGGACGTCCGTCAAGACGTTGTCTATGCATACGGTTGGCCATCACGGGTTTTCTGGGCCGTTTGGAAGGTCAAACGAGCCCCGGAGCGAGCATACGCCTCATTTTGACGATTTTCGTGTGCTATTGCACACCATTTTTTGGGTGATCAGGATTCCGACGTCAAAAATGCCAAATTTGTTCGTGGACATCCGTCAAGACGTTGTCTATGCATACGGTTGGCCATCACGGGTTTTCTGGGCCATTTGGAAGGTCAAACGAGCCCCGGAGCGAGCATACGCCTCATTTTGACGATTTTCGTGTGCTATTGCACACCATTTTTTGGGTGATCAGGATTCCGACGTCAAAAATGCCAAATTTGTTCGTGGACGTCCGTCAAGACGTTGTCTATGCATACGGTTGGCCATCACGGGTTTTCTGGGCCGTTTGGAAGGTCAAACGAGCCCCGGAGCAAGCATACGCCTCATTTTGACGATTTTCGTGTGCTATTGCACACCATTTTTTGGGTGATCGAAATTCCGACGTCAAAAATGCCAAATTTGTTCGTGGACGTCCGTCAAGACGTTGTCTATGCATACGGTTGGCCATCACGGGTTTTCTGGGCCATTTGGAAGGTCAAACGAGCCCCGGAGCGAGCATACGCCTCATTTTGACGATTTTCGTGTGCTATTGCACACCATTTTTTGGGTGATAAGGATTCCGACGTCAAAAATGCCAAATTTGTTCGTGGACGTCCGTCAAGACGTTGTCTATGCATACGGTTGGCCATCATGGGTTTTCTGGGCCGTTTGGAAGGTCAAACGAGCCCCGGAGCGAGCATACGCCTCATTTTGACGATTTTCGTGTGCTATTGCACACCATTTTTTGGGTGATCGGGATTCCGACGTCAAAAATGCCAAATTTGTTCGTGGACGTCCGTCAAGACGTTGTCTATGCATACGGTTGGCCATCACGGGTTTTCTGGGCCATTTGGAAGGTCAAACGAGCCCCGGAGCGAGCATACGCCTTATTTTGACGATTTTCGTGTGCTATTGCACACCATTTTTTGGGTGATCGGGATTCCGAATGCCAAATTTGTTCGTGGACGTCCGTCAAGACATTGTCTATGCATACGGTTGGCCATCACGGGTTTTCTGGGTCGTTTGGAAGGTCAAACGAGCCCCGGAGCGAGCATACGCCTTATTTTGACGATTTTCGTGTGCTATTGCACACCATTTTTTGGGTGATCGGGATTCCGACGTCAAAAATGCCAAATTTGTTCGTGGACGTCCGTCAAGACGTTGTCTATGCATACGGTTGGCCATCACAGGTTTTCTGGCCCATTTGGAAGGTCAAATGAGCCCCGGAGCGAGCATACGCCTCATTTTGACGATTTTCGTGTGCTATTGCACACCAATTTTTGGGTGATCGGGATTCCGAATGCCAAATTTGTTCGTGGACGTCCGTCAAGACGTTGTCTATGCATACGATTGGCCATCACGGGTTTTCTAGGCCGTTTGGAAGGTCAAACGAGCCTCGGAGCGAGCATACGCCTCATTTTGACGATTTTCGTGTGCTATTGCACACCATTTTTTTGGGGATCGGGATTCCGACGTCAAAAATGTCAAATTTGTTCGTGGACGTCCGTCAAGACGTTGTCTATGCATACGGTTTGCCATCACGGGTTTTCTGGGCCATTTTGAAGGTCAAACGAGCCCCGGAGCGAGCATACGCCTCATTTTGACGATTTACGTGTGCTATTGCACACCATTTTTTGGGTGATCAGGATTCCGACGTCAAAAATTCCAAATTTGTTCGTGGACGTCCGTCAAGACGTTGTCTATGCATACGGTTGGCCATCACGGGTTTTCTGGGCCGTTAGGAAGGTCAAACGAGCCCCGGAGCGAGCATACGCCTCATTTTGACGATTTTCGTGTGCTATTGCACATTATTTTTTGGGTGATCGGGATTCCGACGTCAAAAATGCCAAATTTGTTCGTGGACGTCCGTCAAGACGTTGTCTATGCATACGGTTGGTCATGACGGGTTTTCCGGGCCATTTGGAAGGTCAAACGAGCCCCGGAGCGAGTATACGCCTCATTTTGACGATTTTCGTGTGCTATTGCACACCATTTTTTGGGTGATCAGGATTCCGACGTCAAAAGTGCCAAATTTATTCGTGGACGTCCGTCAAGGCGTTGTCTATGCATACGGTTGGCCATCACGGGTTTTCTGGGCCGTTTGGAAGGTCAAACGAGCCCCGGAGCAAGCATACGCCTCATTTTGACGATTTTCGTGTGCTATTGCACACCATTTTTTGGGTGATCGGGATTTCGACGTCAAAAATGCCAAATTTGTTCGTGGATGTCCGTTAAGACGTTGTCTATGCATACGGTTGGCCATCACGGGTTTTCTGGGCCATTTGGAAGGTCAAACGAGCCCCGGAGCGAGCATACGCCTCATTTTGACGATTTTCGTGTGCTATTGCACACCATTTTTTGGGTGATCAGGATTCCGATGTCAAAAATGCCAAATTTGTTCGTGGACGTCCGTCAAGACGTTGTCTATGCATACGGTTGGCCATCATGGGTTTTCTGGGTCGTTTGGAAGGTCAAACGAGCCCCGGAGCGAGCATACGCCTCATTTTGATGATTTTCGTGTGCTATTGCACACCATTTTTTGGGTGATCGGGATTCCGACGTCAAAAATGTTAAATTTGTTCGTAGACGTCCGTCAAGACGTTGTCTATGCATGCGGTTGGTCATCACGGGTTTTCTGGGCCATTTGGAAGGTCAAACGAGCCCCGGAGCGAGCATACGCCTTATTTTGACGATTTTCGTGTGCTATTGCACACCATTTTTTGGGTGATCAGGATTCCGACGTCAAAAATGCCAAATTTGTTCGTGGACGTCCGTCAAGACGTTGTCTATGCATACGGTTGGCCATCACGGGTTTTCTGGGCCATTTGGAAGGTCAAACGAGCCCCGGAGCGAGCATAGGCCTCATTTTGACGATTTTCGTGTGCTATTGCACACCATTTTTTGGGTGATCAGGATTTCGACGTCAAAAATGCCAAATTTGTTCGTGGACGTCCGTCAAGACGTTGTGTATGCATACGGTTGGCCATCACGGGTTTTCTGGGCCGTTTGGAAGGTCAACCGAGCCCTGGAGCGAGCATACGCCTCATTTTGACGATTTTCGTGTGCTATTGCACACCATTTTTTGGGTGATCGGGATTCCAACGTCAAAAATGCCAAATTTGTTCGTGGACGTCCGTCAAGACGTTGTCTATGCATACGGTTGGCCATCACGGGTTTTCTGGGCCGTTTGGAAGGTCAAACGAGCCCCGGAGCGAGCATACGCCTCATTTTGACGATTTTCGTGTGCTATTGCACACCATTTTTTGGGTGATCGGGATTCCGACGTCAAAAATGCTAAATTTGTTCGTGGACGTCCGTCAAGACGTTGTCTATGCATACGGTTGGCCATCACGGGTTTTCTGGGCCATTTGGAAGGTCAAACGAGCCCCGGAGCGAGCATACGCCTCATTTTGATGATTTTCGTGTGCTATTGCACACCATTTTTTGGGTGATCAGGAATCCGACGTCAAAAATGCCAAATTTGTTCGTGGACGTCCGTCAAGACGTTGTCTATGCATACGGTTGGCCATCACGAGTTTTCTGGGCCGTTTGGAAGGTCAAACGAGCCCCGGAGCGAGCATACGCCTCATTTTGACGATTTTCGTGTGCTATTGCACACCATTTTTTGGGTGATCGGGATTCCGACGTCAAAAATGCCAAATTTGTTCGTGGACGTCCGTCAAGACGTTGTCTATGCATACGGTTGTCCATCACGGGTTTTCTGGGCCATTTGGAAGGTCAAACGAGCCCCGGAGCGAGCATACGCCTCATTTTGACGATTTTCGTGTGCTATTGCACACCATTTTTTGGGTGATCAGGATTCCGACGTCAAAAATGCCAAATTTGTTCGTGGACGTCCGTCAAGACGTTGTTTATGCATACGGTTGGCCATCACGGGTTTTCTGGGACGTTTGGAAGGTCAAATGAGCCCCGGAGCGAGAATACGCCTCATTTTGACGATTTTCGTGTGCTATTGCACACCATTTTTTGGGTGATCGGGATTCCGATGTCAAAAATGCCAAATTTGTTCGTGGACGTCCGTCAAGACGTTGTCTATGCATACGGTTGGCCATCACGGGTTTTCTGGGCCGTTTGGAAGGTCAAACGAGCCCCGGAGCGAGCATACGCCTCATTTTGACGATTTTCGTGTGCTATTGCACACCATTTTTTGGGTGATCGGGATTCCGACGTCAAAAATGCCAAATTTGTTTGTGGACGTCCGTCAAGACGTTGTCTATGCATTCGGTTGGCCATCACGGGTTTTCTGGGCCATTTGGAAGGTCAAACGAGCCCCGGAGCGAGCATACGCCTCATTTTGACGATTTTCGTGTGCTATTACACACCATTTTTTGGGTGATCATGATTCCGACGTCAAAAATGCCAAATTTGTTCATGGACGTCCATCAAGACGTTGTCTATGCATACGGTTGGCCATCACGGGTTTTCGGGCCGTTTGGAAGGTCAAACGAGCCCCGGAGCGAGCATACGCCTCATTTTGACGATTTTCGTGTGCTATTGCACACCATTTTTTGGGTGATCAGGATTCCGACGTCAAAAATGCCAAATTTGTTCGTGGACGTCCGTCAAGACGTTGTCTATGCATACGGTTGGCCATCACGGGTTTTCTGAGCCATTTGGAAGGTCAAACGAGCCCCGGAGCGAGCATACGCCTCATTTTGACGATTTTCGTGTGCTATTGCACACCATTTTTTGGGTGATCAGGATTCCGACGTCAAAAATGCCAAATTTGTTCGTGGATGTCCGTCAAGACGTTGTCTATGCATACGGTTGGCCATCACGGGTTTTCTGGGCCGTTTGGAAGGTCAAACGAGCCCCGGAGCGAGCATACGCCTCATTTTGACGATTTTCGTGTGCTATTGCACACCATTTTTTGGGTGATAAAAATTCCGACGTCAAAAATGCCAAATTTGTTCGTGGACGTCCGTCAAGACGTTGTCTATGCATACGGTTGGCCATCACGGGTTTTCTGGGCCATTTGGAAGGTCAAACGAGCCCCGGAGCAAGCATACGCCTCATTTTGACGATTTTCGTGTGCTATTGCACACCATTTTTTGGGTGATCAGGATTCCGACGTCAAAAATGCCAAATTTGTTCGTGGACATCCGTCAAGACGTTGTCTATGCATACGGTTGGCCATCATGGGTTTTCTGGGTCGTTTGGAAGGTCAAACGAGCCCCGGAGCGAGCATACGCCTCATTTTGACGATTTTCGTGTTCTATTGCACACCATTTTTTGGGTGATCGGGATTCCGAATGCCAAATTTGTTCGTGGACGTCCGTCAAGACGTTGTCTATGCATACGGTTGGCCATCACGGGTTTTCTGGGCCGTTAGGAAGGTCAAACGAGCCCCGGAGCGAGCATACGCCTCATTTTGACGATTTTCGTGTGCTATTGCACATTATTTTTTGGGTGATCGGGATTCCGACGTCAAAAATGCCAAATTTGTTCGTGGACGTCCGTCAAGACGTTGTCTATGCATACGGTTGGTCATCACGGGTTTTCCGGGCCATTTGGAAGGTCAAACGAGCCCCGGAGCGAGTATACGCCTCATTTTGACGATTTTCGTGTGCTATTGCACACCATTTTTTGGGTGATCAGGATTCCGACGTCAAAAGTGCCAAATTTGTTCGTGGACGTCCGTCAAGGCGTTGTCTATGCATACGGTTGGCCATCACGGGTTTTCTGGGCCGTTTGGAAGGTCAAACGAGCCCCGGAGCAAGCATACGCCTCATTTTGACGATTTTCGTGTGCTATTGCACACCATTTTTTGGGTGATCGGGATTTCGACGTCAAAAATGCCAAATTTGTTCGTGGATGTCCGTCAAGACGTTGTCTATGCATACGGTTGGCCATCACGGGTTTTCTGGGCCATTTGGAAGGTCAAACGAGCCCCGGAGCGAGCATACGCCTCATTTTGACGATTTTCGTGTGCTATTGCACACCATTTTTTGGGTGATCAGGATTCCGATGTCAAAAATGCCAAATTTGTTCGTGGACGTCCGTCAAGACGTTGTCTATGCATACGGTTGGCCATCATGGGTTTTCTGGGTCGTTTGGAAGGTCAAACGAGCCCCGGAGCGAGCATACGCCTCATTTTGATGATTTTCGTGTGCTATTGCACACCATTTTTTGGGTGATCGGGATTCCGACGTCAAAAATGTTAAATTTGTTCGTAGACGTCCGTCAAGACGTTGTCTATGCATGCGGTTGGTCATCACGGGTTTTCTGGGCCATTTGGAAGGTCAAACGAGCCCCGGAGCGAGCATACGCCTTATTTTGACGATTTTCGTGTGCTATTGCACACCATTTTTTGGGTGATCAGGATTCCGACGTCAAAAATGCCAAATTTGTTCGTGGACGTCCGTCAAGACGTTGTCTATGCATACGGTTGGCCATCACGGGTTTTCTGGGCCATTTGGAAGGTCAAACGAGCCCCGGAGCGAGCATAGGCCTCATTTTGACGATTTTCGTGTGCTATTGCACACCATTTTTTGGGTGATCAGGATTTCGACGTCAAAAATGCCAAATTTGTTCGTGGACGTCCGTCAAGACGTTGTGTATGCATACGGTTGGCCATCACGGGTTTTCTGGGCCGTTTGGAAGGTCAACCGAGCCCTGGAGCGAGCATACGCCTCATTTTGACGATTTTCGTGTGCTATTGCACACCATTTTTTGGGTGATCGGGATTCCAACGTCAAAAATGCCAAATTTGTTCGTGGACGTCCGTCAAGACGTTGTCTATGCATACGGTTGGCCATCACGGGTTTTCTGGGCCGTTTGGAAGGTCAAACGAGCCCCGGAGCGAGCATACGCCTCATTTTGACGATTTTCGTGTGCTATTGCACACCATTTTTTGGGTGATCGGGATTCCGACGTCAAAAATGCCAAATTTGTTCGTGGACGTCCGTCAAGACGTTGTCTATGCATACGGTTGGCCATCACGGGTTTTCTGGGCCATTTGGAAGGTCAAACGAGCCCCGGAGCGAGCATACGCCTCATTTTGATGATTTTCGTGTGCTATTGCACACCATTTTTTGGGTGATCAGGAATCCGACGTCAAAAATGCCAAATTTGTTCGTGGACGTCCGTCAAGACGTTGTCTATGCATACGGTTGGCCATCACGAGTTTTCTGGGCCGTTTGGAAGGTCAAACGAGCCCCGGAGCGAGCATACGCCTCATTTTGACGATTTTCGTGTGCTATTGCACACCATTTTTTGGGTGATCGGGATTCCGACGTCAAAAATGCCAAATTTGTTCGTGGACGTCCGTCAAGACGTTGTCTATGCATACGGTTGTCCATCACGGGTTTTCTGGGCCATTTGGAAGGTCAAACGAGCCCCGGAGCGAGCATACGCCTCATTTTGACGATTTTCGTGTGCTATTGCACACCATTTTTTGGGTGATCAGGATTCCGACGTCAAAAATGCCAAATTTGTTCGTGGACGTCCGTCAAGACGTTGTTTATGCATACGGTTGGCCATCACGGGTTTTCTGGGACGTTTGGAAGGTCAAATGAGCCCCGGAGCGAGAATACGCCTCATTTTGACGATTTTCGTGTGCTATTGCACACCATTTTTTGGGTGATCGGGATTCCGATGTCAAAAATGCCAAATTTGTTCGTGGACGTCCGTCAAGACGTTGTCTATGCATACGGTTGGCCATCACGGGTTTTCTGGGCCGTTTGGAAGGTCAAACGAGCCCCGGAGCGAGCATACGCCTCATTTTGACGATTTTCGTGTGCTATTGCACACCATTTTTTGGGTGATCGGGATTCCGACGTCAAAAATGCCAAATTTGTTTGTGGACGTCCGTCAAGACGTTGTCTATGCATTCGGTTGGCCATCACGGGTTTTCTGGGCCATTTGGAAGGTCAAACGAGCCCCGGAGCGAGCATACGCCTCATTTTGACGATTTTCGTGTGCTATTACACACCATTTTTTGGGTGATCATGATTCCGACGTCAAAAATGCCAAATTTGTTCGTGGACGTCAATCAAGACGTTGTCTATGCATACGGTTGGCCATCACGGGTTTTCGGGCCGTTTGGAAGGTCAAACGAGCCCCGGAGCGAGCATACGCCTCATTTTGACGATTTTCGTGTGCTATTGCACACCATTTTTTGGGTGATCAGGATTCCGACGTCAAAAATGCCAAATTTGTTCGTGGACGTCCGTCAAGACGTTGTCTATGCATACGGTTGGCCATCACGGGTTTTCTGAGCCATTTGGAAGGTCAAACGAGCCCCGAAGCGAGCATACGCCTCATTTTGACGATTTTCGTGTGCTATTGCACACCATTTTTTGGGTGATCAGGATTCCGACGTCAAAAATGCCAAATTTGTTCGTGGACGTCCGTCAAGACGTTGTCTATGCATACGGTTGGCCATCACGGGTTTTCTGGGCCGTTTGGAAGGTCAAACGAGCCCCGGAGCGAGCATACGCCTCATTTTGACGATTTTCGTGTGCTATTGCACACCATTTTTTGGGTGATAAAAATTCCGACGTCAAAAATGCGAAATTTGTTCGTGGACGTCCGTCAAGACGTTGTCTATGCATACGGTTGGCCATCACGGGTTTTCTGGGCCATTTGGAAGGTCAAACGAGCCCCGGAGCAAGCATACGCCTCATTTTGACGATTTTCGTGTGCTATTGCACACCATTTTTTGGGTGATCAGGATTCCGACGTCAAAAATGCCAAATTTGTTCGTGGACGTCCGTCAAGACGTTGTCTATGCATACGGTTGGCCATCATGGGTTTTCTGGGTCGTTTGGAAGGTCAAACGAGCCCCGGAGCGAGCATACGCCTCATTTTGACGATTTTCGTGTTCTATTGCACACCATTTTTTGGGTGATCGGGATTCCGAATGCCAAATTTGTTCGTGGACGTCCGTCAAGACGTTGTCTATGCATACGGTTGGCCATCACGGGTTTTCTGGGTCGTTTGGAAGGTCAAACGAGCCCCGGAGCGAGCATACGCCTTATTTTGACGATTTTCGTGTGCTATTGCACACCATTTTTTGGGTGATCGGGATTCCGACGTCAAAAATGCCAAATTTGTTCGTGGACATCCGTCAAGACGTTGTCTATGCATACGGTTGGCCATCACAGGTTTTCTGGCCCATTTGGAAGGTCAAACGAGCCCCGGAGCGAGCATACGCCTCATTTTGACGATTTTCGTGTGCTATTGCACACCATTTTTTGGGTGATCGGGATTCCGAATGCCAAATTTGTTCGTGGACATCCGTCAAGACGTTGTCTATGCATACGATTGGCCATCACGGGTTTTCTGGGCCATTTGGAAGGTCAAACGAGCCTCGGAGCGAGCATACGCCTCATTTTGACGATTTTCGTGAGCTATTGCACACCATTTTTTTGGGGATCGGGATTCCGACGTCAAAAATGCCAAATTTGTTCGTGGACGTCCGTCAAGACGTTGTCTATGCATACGGTTGGCCATCACGGGTTTTCTGGGCCATTTGGAAGGTCAAACGAGCCCCGGAGCGAGCATACGCCTCATTTTGACGATTTACGTGTGCTATTGCACACCATTTTTTGGGTGATCAGGATTCCGACGTCAAAAATTCCAAATTTGTTCGTGGACGTCCGTCAAGACGTTGTCTATGCATACGGTTGGCCATCACGGGTTTTCTGGGCCGTTAGGAAGGTCAAACGAGCCCCGGAGCGAGCATACGCCTCATTTTGATGATTTTCGTGTGCTATTGCACATTATTTTTTGGGTGATCGGGATTCCGACGTCAAAAATGCCAAATTTGTTCGTGGACGTCCGTCAAGACGTTGTCTATGCATACGGTTGGCCATCACGGGTTTTCTGGGCCATTTGGAAGGTCAAACGAGCCCCGGAGCGAGCATACGCCTCATTTTGACGATTTTCGTGTGCTATTGCACACCATTTTTTGGGTGATCAGGATTCCGACGTCAAAAATGCCAAATTTGTTCGTGGACGTCCGTCAAGACGTTTTCTATGCATACGGTTGGCCATCACGGGTTTTCTGGGCCGTTTTGAAGGTCAAACAAGCCCCGGAGCGAGCATACGCCTCATTTTGACGATTTTCGTGTGCTATTGCACACCATTTTTTGGGTGATCGGGATTCCGACGTCAAAAATGCCAAATTTGTTCGTGGACGTCCGTCAAGACGTTGTCTATGCATAAGGTTGGTCATCACGGGTTTTCTGGGCCTTTTGGAAGGTCAAACGAGCCCCGGAGCGAGCATACGCCTCTTTTTGACGATTTTCGTGTGCTATTGCACACCATTTTTTTGGTGATCAGGATTCCGACGTCAAAAATGCCAAATTTGTTCGTGAACGTCCGTCAAGACGTTGTCTATGCATACGGTTGGCCATCACGGGTTTTCTGGGCCGTTTGGAAGGTCAAACGAGCCCCGGAGCTAGCATACGCCTCATTTTGACGATTTTCGTGTGCTATTGCACACCATTTTTTGGGTGATCGGGATTCCGACGTCAAAAATGCCAAATTTGTTCGTGGACGTCCGTACAGACGTTGTCTATGCATACGATTGGCCATCACGGGTTTTCTGGGCCATTTGGAAGGTCAAACGAGCCCCAGAGCGAGCATACGCCTTATTTTGACGATTTTCGTGTGCTATTGCACACCATTTTTTGGGTGATTAGGATTCCGATGTCAAAAATGCCAAATTTGTTCGTGGACGTCCGTCAAGACGTTGTCTATGCATACGGTTGGCCATCACGGGTTTTCTGGGCTGTTTGGAAGGTCAAACGAGCCCCGGAGCGAGCATACGCCTCATTTTGACGATTTTCGTGTGCTATTGCACACCATTTTTTGGGTGATCGGGATTTCGACGTCAAAACTGCCAAATTTGTTCGTGGACGTTCGTCAAGACGTTGTCTATGCATACGGTTGGCCATCACGGGTTTTCTGGGCCATTTGGAAGGTCAAACGAGCCCCGGAGCAAGCATACGCCTCATTTTGACGATTTTCGTGTGCTATTGCACACCATTTTTTGGGTGATCAGGATTCCGACGTCAAAAATGCCAAATTTGTTCGTGGACGTCCGTCAAGACGTTGTCTATGCATACGGTTGGCCATCATGGGTTTTCTGGGTCGTTTGGAAGGTCAAACGAGCCCCGGAGCGAGCATACGCCTCATTTTGACGATTTTCGTGTTCTATTGCACACCATTTTTTGGGTGATCGGGATTCCGAATGCCAAATTTGTTCGTGGACGTCCGTCAAGACGTTGTCTATGCATACGGTTGGCCATCACGGGTTTTCTGGGTCGTTTGGAAGGTCAAACGAGCCCCGGAGCGAGCATACGCCTCATTTTGACGATTTTCGTGTTCTATTGCACACCATTTTTTGGGTGATCGGGATTCCGAATGCCAAATTTGTTCGTGGACGTCCGTCAAGACGTTGTCTATGCATACGGTTGGCCATCACGGGTTTTCTGGGTCGTTTGGAAGGTCAAACGAGCCCCGGAGCGAGCATACGCCTTATTTTGACGATTTTCGTGTGCTATTGCACACCATTTTTTGGGTGATCGGGATTCCGATGTCAAAAATGCCAAATTTGTTCGTGGACGTCCGTCAAGACGTTGTCTATGCATACGGTTGGCCATCACGGGTTTTCTGGGCCGTTTGGAAGGTCAAACGAGCCCCGGAGCGAGCATACGCCTCATTTTGACGATTTTCGTGTGCTATTGCACACCATTTTTTGGGTGATCGGGATTCCGACGTCAAAAATGCCAAATTTGTTCGTGGACGTCCATCAAGATGTTGTCTATGCATACGGTTGGCCATCACGGGTTTTCTGGGCCATTTGGAAGGTCAAACGAGCCCCGGAGCGAGCATACGCCTCATTTTGACGATTTTCATGTGCTATTGCACACCATTTTTTGGGTGATCATGATTCCGACGTCAAAAATGCCAAATTTGTTCGTGGACGTCCATCAAGATGTTGTCTATGCATACGGTTGGCCATCAAGGGTTTTCGGGCCGTTTGGAAGGTCAAACGAGCCCCGGAGCGAGCATACGCCTCATTTTGACGATTTTCGTGTGCTATTGCACACCATTTTTTGGGTGATCAGGATTCCGACGTCAAAAATGCCAAATTTGTTCGTGGACGTCCGTCAAGACGTTGTCTATGCATACGGTTGGCCATCACGGGTTTTCTGGGCCGTTTGGAAGGTCAAACGAGCCCCGGAGCGAGCATACGCCTCATTTTGATGATTTTCGTGTGCTATTGCACACCATTTTTTGGGTGATCAGGAATCCGACGTCAAAAATGCCAAATTTGTTCGTGGACGTCCGTCAAGACGTTGTCTATGCATACGGTTGGCCATCACGAGTTTTCTGGGCCGTTTGGAAGGTCAAACGAGCCCCGGAGCGAGCATACGCCTCATTTTGACGATTTTCGTGTGCTATTGCACACCATTTTTTGGGTGATCGGGATTCCGACGTCAAAAATGCCAAATTTATTCGTGGACGTCCGTCAAGACGTTGTCTATGCATACGGTTGTCCATCACGGGTTTTCTGGGCCATTTGGAAGGTCAAACGAGCCCCGGAGCGAGCATACGCCTCATTTTGACGATTTTCGTGTGCTATTGCACACCATTTTTTGGGTGATCAGGATTCCGACGTCAAAAATGCCAAATTTGTTCATGGATGTCCGTCAAGACGTTGTCTATGCATACGGTTGGCCATCACGGGTTTTCTGGGCCGTTTGGAAGGTCAAACGAGCCCCGGAGCGAGCATACGCCTCATTTTGACGATTTTCGTGTGCTATTGCACACCATTTTTTGGGTGATCGAAATTCCGACGTCAAAAATGCCAAATTTGTTCGTGGACGTCCGTCAAGACGTTGTCTATGCATACGGTTGGCCATCACGGGTTTTCTGGGCCATTTGGAAGGTCAAACGAGCCCCGGAGCAAGCATACGCCTCATTTTGACGATTTTCGTGTGCTATTGCACACCATTTTTTGGGTGATCGAAATTCCGACGTCAAAAATGCCAAATTTGTTCGTGGACGTCCGTCAAGACGTTGTCTATGCATACGGTTGGCCATCACGGGTTTTCTGGGCCATTTGGAAGGTCAAACGAGCCCCGGAGCGAGCATACGCCTCATTTTGACGATTTTCGTGTGCTATTGCACACCATTTTTTGGGTGATCAGGATTCCGACGTCAAAAATGCAAAATTTTTTCGTGGACGTCCGTCAAGACGTTGTCTATGCATACGGTTGGCCATCATGGGTTTTCTGGGCCGTTTGGAAGGTCAAACGAGCCCCGGAGCGAGCATACGCCTCATTTTGACGATTTTCGTGTGCTATTGCACACCATTTTTTGGGTGATCGGGATTCCGACGTCAAAAATGCCAAATTTGTTCGTGGACGTCTTTCAAGACGTTGTCTATACATACGGTTGGCCATCACGGGTTTTCTGGGCCATTTGGAAGGTCAAACGAGCCCCGGAGCGAGCATACGCCTCATTTTGACGATTTTCGTGTGCTATTGCACACCATTTTTTGGGTGATCAGGATTCCGATGTCAAAAATGCCAAATTTGTTCGTGGACGTCCGTCAAGACGTTGTCTATGCATACGGTTGGCCATCACGGGTTTTCTGGGTCGTTTGGAAGGTCAAACGAGCCCCGGAGCGAGCATACGCCTCATTTTGACGATTTTCGTGTGCTATTGCACACCATTTTTTGGGTGATCGGGATTCCGACCTCAAAAATGCCAAATTTGTTCGTGGACGTCCGTCAAGACGTTGTCTATGCATGCGGTTGGCCATCACGGGTTTTCTGGGCCATTTGGAAGGTCAAACGAGCCCCGGAGCGAGCATACGCCTCATTTTGACGATTTTCGTGTGCTATTGCACACCATTTTTTGGGTGATTGGGATTCCGATGTCAAAAATGCCAAATTTGTTCGTGGACGTCCGTCAAGACGTTGTCTATGCATACGGTTGGCCATCACGGGTTTTCTGGGCCATTTGGAAGGTCAAACGAGCCCCGGAGCGAGCATACGCCTCATTTTGACGATTTTCGTGTGCTATTGCACACCATTTTTTGGGTGATCAGGATTCCGACGTCAAAAATGCCAAATTTGTTCGTGGACGTCCGTCAAGACGTTGTCTATGCATACGGTTGGCCATCACGGGTTTTCTGGGCCGTTTGGAAGGTCAAACGAGCCCCGGAGCGAGCATACGCCTCATTTTGACGATTTTCGTGTGCTATTGCACACCATTTTTTGGGTGATCGGGATTCCGACGTCAAAACTGCTAAATTTGTTCGTGGACGTTCGTCAAGACGTTGTCTATGCATACGGTTGGCCATCACGGGTTTTCTGGGCCATTTGGAAGGTCAAACGAGCCCCGGAGCGAGCATACGCCTCATTTTGACGATTTTCGTGTGCTATTGCACACCATTTTTTGGGTGATCAGGATTCTGACGTCAAAAATGCCAAATTTGCTCGTGGACGTCCATCAAGACGTTGTCTATGCATACGGTTGGCCATCACGGGTTTTCTGGTCCGTTTGGAAGGTCAAACGAGCCCCGGAGCGAGCATACGCCTCATTTTGACGATTTTCGTGTGCTATTGCACACCATTTTTTGGGTGATCGGGATTCCGACGTCAAAAATGCCAAATTTGTTCGTGGACGTCCGTCAAGACGTTGTCTATGCATACGGTTGGCCATCACGGGTTTCCTGGGCCATTTGGAAGGTCAAACGAGCCCCGGAGCGAGCATACGCCTCATTTTGAAGATTTTCGTGTGCTATTGCACACCATTTTTTTGGGTGATCAGGATTCCGACGTCAAAAATGCCAAATTTGTTCGTGGACGTCCGTCAAGACGTTGTCTATGCATACGGTTGGCCATCACGGGTTTTCTGGGCCATTTGGAAGGTCAAACGAGCCCCGGAGCGAGCATACGCCTCATTTTGACGATTTTCGTGTGCTATTGCACACCATTTTTTGGGTGATCAGGATTCCGACGTCAAAAATGCCAAATTTGTTCGTGGACGTCCGTCAAGACGTTGTCTATGCATACGGTTGGCCATCACAGGTTTTCTGGGCCGTTTGGAAGGTCAAACAAGCCCCGGAGCGAGCATACGCCTCATTTTGACGATTTTCGTGTGCTATTGCACACCATTTTTTGGGTGATCGGGATTCCGACGTCAAAAATGCCAAATTTGTTCGTGGACGTCCGTCAAGACGTTGTCTATGCATAAGGTTGGTCATCACGGGTTTTCTGGGCCATTTGGAAGGTCAAACGAGCCCCGGAGCGAGCATACGCCTCATTTTGACGATTTTCGTGTGCTATTGCACACCATTTTTTTGGTGATCAGGATTCCGACGTCAAAAATGCCAAATTTGTTCGTGAACGTCCGTCAAGACGTTGTCTATGCATACGGTTGGCCATCACGGGTTTTCTGGGCCGTTTGGAAGGTCAAACGAGCCCCGGAGCGAGCATACGCCTCATTTTGACGATTTTCGTGTGCTATTGCACACCATTTTTTGGGTGATCGGGATTCCGATGTCAAAAATGCCAAATTTGTTCGTGGACGTCCGTCAAGACGTTGTCTATGCATACGGTTGGCCATCACGGGTTTTCTGGGCCATTTGGAAGGTCAAACGAGCCCCGGAGCGAGCATACGCCTCATTTTGACGATTTTCGTGTGCTATTGCACACCATTTTTTGGGTGATCGGGATTCCGATGTCAAAAATGCCAAATTTGTTCGTGGACGTCCGTCAAGACGTTGTCTATGCATACGGTTGGCCATCACGGGTTTTCTGGGCTGTTTGGAAGGTCAAACGAGCCCCGGAGCGAGCATACGCCTCATTTTGACGATTTTCGTGTGCTATTGCACACCATTTTTTGGGTGATCAGGATTCCGACGTCAAAAATGCCAAATTTGTTCGTGGACGTCCGTCAAGACGTTGTCTATGCATACGGTTGGTCATCACGGGTTTTCCGGGCCATTTGGAAGGTCAAACGAGCCCCGGAGCGAGTATACGCCTCATTTTGACGATTTTCGTGTGCTATTGCACACCATTTTTTGGGTGATCAGGATTCCGACGTCAAAAGTGCCAAATTTTTTCGTGGACGTCCGTCAAGACGTTGTCTATGCATACGGTTGGCCATCACGGGTTTTCTGGGCCGTTTGGAAGGTCAAACGAGCCCCGGAGCGAGCATACGCCTCATTTTGACGATTTTCGTGTGCTATTGCACACCATTTTTTGGGTGATCGGGATTCCGACGTCAAAAATGCCAAATTTGTTCGTGGACGTCCGTCAAGACGTTGTCTATGCATACGGTTGGCCATCACGGGTTTTCTGGGCCATTTGGAAGGTCAAACGAGCCCCGGAGCGAGCATACGCCTCATTTTGACGATTTTCGTGTGCTATTGCACACCATTTTTTGGGTGATCAGGATTCTGACGTCAAAAATGCCAAATTTGCTCGTGGACGTCCATCAAGACGTTGTCTATGCATACGGTTGGCCATCACGGGTTTCCTGGGCCATTTGGAAGGTCAAACGAGCCCCGGAGCGAGCATACGCCTCATTTTGAAGATTTTCGTGTGCTATTGCACACCATTTTTTTGGGTGATCAGGATTCCAACGTCAAAAATGCCAAATTTATTCGTGGACGTCCGTCAAGACGTTGTCTATGAATGCGGTTGGCCATCACAGGTTTTCTGGGCCATTTGGAAGGTCAAACGAGCCCCGGAGCAAGCATACGCCTCATTTTGACGATTTTCGTGTGCTATTACACACCATTTTTTGGGTGATCGGGATTCCGACGTCAAAATTGCCAAATTTGTTTGTGGACGTCCGTCAAGACGTTGTCTATGCATACGGTTGGCCATCACGGGTTTTCTGGGCCATTTGGAAGGTCAAACGAGCCCCGGAGCAAGCATACGCCTCATTTTGACGATTTTCGTGTGCTATTGCACACCATTTTTTGGGTGATCAGGATTCCGACGTCAAAAATGCAAAATTTGTTCGTGGACGTCTGTCAAGACGTTGTCTATGCATACGGTTGGCCATCACGGGTTTTCTGGGCCATTTGGAAGGTCAAACGAGCCCCGGAGCGAGCATACGCCTCATTTTGACGATTTTCGTGTGCTATTGCACACCATTTTTTGGGTGATCAGGATTCCGATGTCAAAAATGCCAAATTTGTTCGTGGACGTCCGTCAAGACGTTGTCTATGCATACGGTTGGCCATCACGGGTTTTCTGGGTCGTTTGGAAGGTCAAACGAGCCCCGGAGCGAGCATACGCCTCATTTTGACGATTTTCGTGTGCTATTGCACACCATTTTTTGGGTGATCAGGATTCCGACGTCAAAAGTGCCAAATTTTTTCGTGGACGTCCGTCAAGACGTTGTCTATGCATACGGTTGGCCATCACGGGTTTTCTGGGCCGTTTGGAAGGTCAAACGAGCCCCGGAGCGAGCATACGCCTCATTTTGACGATTTTCGTGTGCTATTGCACACCATTTTTTGGGTGATCGGGATTCCGACGTCAAAAATGCCAAATTTGTTCGTGGACGTCCGTCAAGACGTTGTCTATGCATACGGTTGGCCATCACGGGTTTTCTGGTCCATTTGGAAGGTCAAACGAGCCCCGGAGCGAGCATACGCCTCATTTTGACGATTTTCGTGTGCTATTGCACACCATTTTTTGGGTGATCAGGATTCTGACGTCAAAAATGCCAAATTTGCTCGTGGACGTCCATCAAGACGTTGTCTATGCATACGGTTGGCCATCACGGGTTTTCTGGTCCGTTTGGAAGGTCAAACGAGCCCCGGAGCGAGCATACGCCTCATTTTGACGATTTTCGTGTGCTATTGCACACCATTTTTTGGGTGATCGGGATTCCGACGTCAAAAATGCCAAATTTGTTCGTGGACGTCCGTCAAGACGTTGTCTATGCATACGGTTGGCCATCACGGGTTTCCTGGGCCATTTGGAAGGTCAAACGAGCCCCGGAGCGAGCATACGCCTCATTTTGACGATTTTCGTGTGCTATTGCACACCATTTTTTGGGTGATCAGGATTCTGACGTCAAAAATGCCAAATTTGTTCGTGGACGTCCGTCAAGACGTTGTCTATGCATACGGTTGGCCATCACGGGTTTTCTGGGCCATTTGGAAGGTCAAACGAGCCCCGGAGCGAGCATACGCCTCATTTTGACGATTTTCGTGTGCTATTGCACACCATTTTTTGGGTGATCAGGATTCCGACGTCAAAAATGCCAAATTTGTTCGTGGACGTCCGTCAAGACGTTGTCTATGCATACGGTTGGCCATCACGGGTTTTCTGGGCCGTTTGGAAGGTCAAACGAGCCCCGGAGCGAGCATACGCCTCATTTTGACGATTTTCGTGTGCTATTGCACACCATTTTTGGGTGATTGGGATTCCGACATCAAAAATGCCAAATTTGTTCGTGGACGTCCGTCAAGACGTTGTCTATGCATACGGTTGGCCATCATGGGTTTTCTGGGTCGTTTGGAAGGTCAAACGAGCCCCGGAGCGAGCATACGCCTCATCTTGACGATTTTCGTGTGCTATTGCACACCATTTTTTGGGTGATCGGGATTCCAACGTCAAAAATGCCAAATTTATTCGTGGACGTCCGTCAAGACGTTGTCTATGAATGCGGTTGGCCATCACGGGTTTTCTGGGCCATTTGGAAGGTCAAACGAGCCCCGGAGCAAGCATACGCCTCATTTTGACGATTTTCGTGTGCTATTACACACCATTTTTTGGGTGATCGGGATTCCGACGTCAAAATTGCCAAATTTGTTTGTGGACGTCCGTCAAGACGTTGTCTATGCATACGGTTGGCCATCACGGGTTTTCTGGGCCATTTGGAAGGTCAAACGAGCCCCGGAGCAAGCATACGCCTCATTTTGACGATTTTCGTGTGCTATTGCACACCATTTTTTGGGTGATCAGGATTCCGACGTCAAAAATGCAAAATTTGTTCGTGGACGTCTGTCAAGACGTTGTCTATGCATACGGTTGGCCATCACGGGTTTTCTGGGCCGTTTGGAAGGTCAAACGAGCCCCGGAGCGAGCATACGCCTCATATTGACGATTTTCGTGTGCTATTGCACACCATTTTTTGGGTGATCGGGATTCCGACGTCAAAAATGCCAAATTTGTTCGTGGACGTCCATCAAGACGTTGTCTATGCATACGGTTGGCCATCACGGGTTTTCTGGGCCATTTGGAAGGTCAAACGAGCCCCGGAGCGAGCATACGCCTCATTTTGACGATTTTCGTGTGCTATTGCACACCATTATTTGGGTGATCAGGATTCCGACGTCAAAAATGCCAAATTTGTTCGTGGACGTCCGTCAAGACGTTGTCTATGCATACGGTTGGCCATCACGGGTTTTCTGGGCCGTTTGGAAGGTCAAACGAGCCCCGGAGCGAGCATACGCCTCATATTGACGATTTTCGTGTGCTATTGCACACCATTTTTTGGGTGATAAGGATTCCGACGTCAAAAATGCCAAATTTGTTCGTGGACGTCCGTCAAGACGTTGTCTATGCATATGATTGGCCATCAAGGGTTTTCTGGGCCGTTTGGAAGGTCAAACGAGCCCCGGTGCGAGCATACGCCTCATTTTGACGATTTTCGTGTGCTATTGCACACCATTTTTTGGGTGATCGGGATTCCAACGTCAAAATTGCCAAATTTGTTCGTGGACGTCCGTCAAGACGTTGTCTATGCATACGGTTGGCCATCACGGGTTTTCTGGGCCATTTGGAAGGTCAAACGAGCCCCGGAGCAAGCATACGCCTCATTTTGACGATTTTCGTGTGCTATTGCACACCATTTTTTGGGTGATCAGGATTCCGACGTCAAAAATGCAAAATTTTTTCGTGGACGTCCGTCAAGACGTTGTCTATGCATACGGTTGGCCATCACGGGTTTTCTGGGCCGTTTGGAAGGTCAAACGAGCCCCGGAGCGAGCATACGCCTCATATTGACGATTTTCGTGTGCTATTGCAAACCATTTTTTGGGTGATCGGGATTCCGACGTCAAAAATGCCAAATTTGTTCGTGGACGTCCATCAAGACGTTGTCTATGCATACGGTTGGCCATCACGGGTTTTCTGGGCCATTTGGAAGGTCAAACGATCCCCGGAGCGAGCATACGCCTCATTTTGACGATTTTCGTGTGCTATTGCACACCATTTTTTGGGTGATCAGGATTCTGACGTCAAAAATGCCAAATTTGTTCGTGGACGTCCGTCAAGACGTTGTCTATGCATACGGTTGGCCATCACGGGTTTTCTGGGCCATTTGGAAGGTCAAACGAGCCCCGGAGCGAGCATACGCCTCATTTTGACGATTTTCGTGTGCTATTGCACACCATTTTTTGGGTGATCAGGATTCCGACGTCAAAAATGCCAAATTTGTTCGTGGACGTCCGTCAAGACGTTGTCTATGCATACGGTTGGCCATCACGGGTTTTCTGGGCCGTTTGGAAGGTCAAACGAGCCCCGGAGCGAGCATACGCCTCATTTTGACGATTTTCGTGTGCTATTGCACACCATTTTTGGGTGATTGGGATTCCGACATCAAAAATGCCAAATTTGTTCGTGGACGTCCGTCAAGACGTTGTCTATGCATACGGTTGGCCATCATGGGTTTTCTGGGTCGTTTGGAAGGTCAAACGAGCCCCGGAGCGAGCATACGCCTCATCTTGACGATTTTCGTGTGCTATTGCACACCATTTTTTGGGTGATCGGGATTCCAACGTCAAAAATGCCAAATTTATTCGTGGACGTCCGTCAAGACGTTGTCTATGAATGCGGTTGGCCATCACGGGTTTTCTGGGCCATTTGGAAGGTCAAACGAGCCCCGGAGCAAGCATACGCCTCATTTTGACGATTTTCGTGTGCTATTACACACCATTTTTTGGGTGATCGGGATTCCGACGTCAAAATTGCCAAATTTGTTTGTGGACGTCCGTCAAGACGTTGTCTATGCATACGGTTGGCCATCACGGGTTTTCTGGGCCATTTGGAAGGTCAAACGAGCCCCGGAGCAAGCATACGCCTCATTTTGACGATTTTCGTGTGCTATTGCACACCATTTTTTGGGTGATCAGGATTCCGACGTCAAAAATGCAAAATTTTTTCGTGGACGTCCGTCAAGACGTTGTCTATGCATACGGTTGGCCATCACGGGTTTTCTGGGCCGTTTGGAAGGTCAAACGAGCCCCGGAGCGAGCATACGCCTCATATTGACGATTTTCGTGTGCTATTGCAAACCATTTTTTGGGTGATCGGGATTCCGACGTCAAAAATGCCAAATTTGTTCGTGGACGTCCATCAAGACGTTGTCTATGCATACGGTTGGCCATCACGGGTTTTCTGGGCCATTTGGAAGGTCAAACGAGCCCCGGAGCGAGCATACGCCTCATTTTGACGATTTTCGTGTGCTATTGCACACCATTATTTGGGTGATCAGGATTCCGACGTCAAAAATGCCAAATTTGTTCGTGGACGTCCGTCAAGACGTTGTCTATGCATACGGTTGGCCATCACGGGTTTTCTGGGCCGTTTGGAAGGTCAAACAAGCCCCGGAGCGAGCATACGCCTCATTTTGACGATTTTCGTGTGCTATTGCACACCATTTTTTGGGTGATCGGGATTCCGACGTCAAAAATGCCAAATTTGTTCGTGGACGTCCGTCAAGACGTTGTCTATGCATACGGTTGGCCATCACGGGTTTTCTGGGCCATTTGGAAGGTCAAACGAGCCCCGGAGCGAGCATACGCCTCATTTTGACGATTTTCGTGTGCTATTGCACACCATTTTTTGGGTGATAAGGATTCCGACGTCAAAAATGCCAAATTTGTTCGTGGACGTCCGTCAAGACGTTGTCTATGCATACGGTTGGCCATCATGGGTTTTCTGGGCCGTTTGGAAGGTCAAACGAGCCCCGGAGCGAGCATACGCCTCATTTTGACGATTTTCGTGTGCTATTGCACACCATTTTTTGGGTGATCAGGATTCCGACGTCAAAAATGCCAAATTTGTTCGTGGACATCCGTCAAGACGTTGTCTATGCATATGGTTGGCCATCACGGGTTTTCTGGGCCGTTTGGAAGGTCAAACGAGCCCCGGAGCGAGCATACGCCTCATTTTGACGATTTTCGTGTGCTATTGCACACCATTTTTGGGTGATTGGGATTCCGACATCAAAAATGCCAAATTTGTTCATGGACGTCCGTCAAGACGTTGTCTATGCATACGGTTGGCCATCATGGGTTTTCTGGGTCGTTTGGAAGGTCAAACGAGCCCCGGAGCGAGCATACGCCTCATTTTGACGATTTTCGTGTGCTATTGCACACCATTTTTTGGGTGATCGGGATTCCAACGTCAAAAATGCCAAATTTATTCGTGGACGTCCGTCAAGACGTTGTCTATGCATACGGTTGGCCATCACGGGTTTTCTGGGCCGTTTGGAAGGTCAAACGAGCCCCGGAGCGAGCATACGCCTCATATTGACGATTTTCGTGTGCTATTGCACAACATTTTTTGGGTGATAAGGATTCCGACGTCAAAAATGCCAAATTTGTTCGTGGACGTCCATCAAGACGTTGTCTATGCATACGGTTGGCCATCACGGGTTTTCTGGGCCATTTGGAAGGTCAAACGAGCCCCGGAGCGAGCATACGCCTCATTTTGACGATTTTCGTGTGCTATTGCACACCATTATTTGGGTGATCAGGATTCCGACGTCAAAAATGCCAAATTTGTTCGTGGACGTCCGTCAAGACGTTGTCTATGCATACGGTTGGCCATCACGGGTTTTCTGGGCCATTTGGAAGGTCAAACAAGCCCCGGAGCGAGCATACGCCTCATTTTGACGATTTTCGTGTGCTATTGCACACCATTTTTTGGGTGATCAGGATTCCGACGTCAAAAATGCAAAATTTTTTCGTGGACGTCCGTCAAGACGTTGTCTATGCATACGGTTGGCCATCACGGGTTTTCTGGGCCGTTTGGAAGGTCAAACGAGCCCCGGAGCGAGCATACGCCTCATATTGACGATTTTCGTGTGCTATTGCAAACCATTTTTTGGGTGATCGGGATTCCGACGTCAAAAATGCCAAATTTGTTCGTGGACGTCCATCAAGACGTTGTCTATGCATACGGTTGGCCATCACGGGTTTTCTGGGCCATTTGGAAGGTCAAACGATCCCCGGAGCGAGCATACGCCTCATTTTGACGATTTTCGTGTGCTATTGCACACCATTTTTTGGGTGATCAGGATTCCGACGTCAAAAATGCCAAATTTGTTCGTGGACGTCCGTCAAGACGTTGTCTATGCATACGGTTGGCCATCACGGGTTTTCTGGGCCGTTTGGAAGGTCAACGAGCCCCGGAGCGAGCATACGCCTCATTTTGACGATTTTCGTGTGCTATTGCACACCATTTTTTGGGTGATCAGGATTCTGACGTCAAAAATGCCAAATTTGCTCGTGGACGTCCATCAAGACGTTGTCTATGCATACGGTTGGCCATCACGGGTTTTCTGGTCCGTTTGGAAGGTCAAACGAGCCCCGGAGCGAGCATACGCCTCATTTTGACGATTTTCGTGTGCTATTGCACACCATTTTTTGGGTGATCGGGATTCCGACGTCAAAAATGCCAAATTTGTTCGTGGACGTCCGTCAAGACGTTGTCTATGCATACGGTTGGCCATCACGGGTTTCCTGGGCCATTTGGAAGGTCAAACGAGCCCCGGAGCGAGCATACGCCTCATTTTGACGATTTTCGTGTGCTATTGCACACCATTTTTTGGGTGATCAGGATTCCGACATCAAAAATGCCAAATTTGTTCGTGGACGTCCGTCAAGACGTTGTCTATGCATACGGTTGGCCATCACGGGTTTTCTGGGCCATTTGGAAGGTCAAACGAGCCCCGGAGCGAGCATACGCCTCATTTTGACGATTTTCGTGTGCTATTGCACACCATTTTTTGGGTGATCAGGATTCCGACGTCAAAAATGCCAAATTTGTTCGTGGACGTCCGTCAAGACGTTGTCTATGCATACGGTTGGCCATCACGGGTTTTCTGGGCCGTTTGGAAGGTCAAACAAGACCCGGAGCGAGCATACGCCTCATTTTGACGATTTTCGTGTGCTATTGCACACCATTTTTTGGGTGATCGGGATTCCGACGTCAAAAATGCCAAATTTGTTCGTGGACGTCCGTCAAGACGTTGTCTATGCATAAGGTTGGTCATCACGGGTTTTCTGGGCCATTTGGAAGGTCAAACGAGCCCCGGAGCGAGCATACGCCTCATTTTGACGATTTTCGTGTGCTATTGCACACCATTTTTTTGGTGATCAGGATTCCGACGTCAAAAATGCCAAATTTGTTCGTGAACGTCCGTCAAGACGTTGTCTATGCATACGGTTGGCCATCACGGGTTTTCTGGGCCGTTTGGAAGGTCAAACGAGCCCCGGAGCGAGCATACGCCTCATTTTGACGATTTTCGTGTGCTATTGCACACCATTTTTTGGGTGATCGGGATTCCGACGTCAAAAATGCCAAATTTGTTCGTGGACGTCCGTCAAGACGTTGTCTATGCATACGGTTGGCCATCACAGGTTTTCTGGGCCATTTGGAAGGTCAAACGAGCCCCGGAGCGAGCATACGCCTCATTTTGACGATTTTCGTGTGCTATTGCACACCATTTTTTGGGTGATCGGGATTCCGACGTCAAAAATGCCAAATTTGTTCGTGGACGTCCGTCAAGACGTTGTCTATGCATACGGTTGGCCATCACGGGTTTTCTGGGCTGTTTGGAAGGTCAAACGAGCCCCGGAGCGAGCATACGCCTCATTTTGACGATTTTCGTGTGCTATTGCACACCATTTTTTGGGTGATCAGGATTCCGACGTCAAAAATGCCAAATTTGTTCGTGGACGTCCGTCAAGACGTTGTCTATGCATACGGTTGGTCATCACGGGTTTTCCGGGCCATTTGGAAGGTCAAACGAGCCCCGGAGCGAGTATACGCCTCATTTTGACGATTTTCGTGTGCTATTGCACACCATTTTTTGGGTGATCAGGATTCCGACGTCAAAAGTGCCAAATTTTTTCGTGGACGTCCGTCAAGACGTTGTCTATGCATACGGTTGGCCATCACGGGTTTTCTGGGCCGTTTGGAAGGTCAAACGAGCCCCGGAGCGAGCATACGCCTCATTTTGACGATTTTCGTGTGCTATTGCACACCATTTTTTGGGTGATCGGGATTCCGACGTCAAAAATGCCAAATTTGTTCGTGGACGTCCGTCAAGACGTTGTCTATGCATACGGTTGGCCATCACGGGTTTTCTGGGCCATTTGGAAGGTCAAACGAGCCCCGGAGCGAGCATACGCCTCATTTTGACGATTTTCGTGTGCTATTGCACACCATTTTTTGGGTGATCGGGATTCCGACGTCAAAAATGCCAAATTTGTTCGTGGACGTCCGTCAAGACGTTGTCTATGCATACGGTTGGCCATCACGGGTTTTCTGGGCCATTTGGAAGGTCAAACGAGCCCCGGAGCGAGCATACGCCTCATTTTGACGATTTTCGTGTGCTATTGCACACCATTTTTTGGGTGATCGGGATTCCGACGTCAAAAATGCCAAATTTGTTCGTGGACGTCCGTCAAGACGTTGTCTATGCATACGGTTGGCCATCACGGGTTTCCTGGGCCATTTGGAAGGTCAAACGAGCCCCGGAGCGAGCATACGCCTCATTTTGACGATTTTCGTGTGCTATTGCACACCATTTTTTGGGTGATCAGGATTCCGACGTCAAAAATGCCAAATTTGTTCGTGGACGTCCGTCAAGACGTTGTCTATGCATACGGTTGGCCATCACGGGTTTTCTGGGCCATTTGGAAGGTCAAACGAGCCCCGGAGCGAGCATACGCCTCATTTTGACGATTTTCGTGTGCTATTGCACACCATTTTTTGGGTGATCAGGATTCCGACGTCAAAAATGCCAAATTTGTTCGTGGACGTCCGTCAAGACGTTGTCTATGCATACGGTTGGCCATCACGGGTTTTCTGGGCCGTTTGGAAGGTCAAACGAGCCCCGGAGCGAGCATACGCCTCATTTTGACGATTTTCGTGTGCTATTGCACACCATTTTTGGGTGATTGGGATTCCGACATCAAAAATGCCAAATTTGTTCGTGGACGTCCGTCAAGACGTTGTCTATGCATACGGTTGGCCATCACGGGTTTTCTGGGTCGTTTGGAAGGTCAAACGAGCCCCGGAGCGAGCATACGCCTCATCTTGACGATTTTCGTGTGCTATTGCACACCATTTTTTGGGTGATCGGGATTCCAACGTCAAAAATGCCAAATTTATTCGTGGACGTCCGTCAAGACGTTGTCTATGAATGCGGTTGGCCATCACGGGTTTTCTGGGCCATTTGGAAGGTCAAACGAGCCCCGGAGCAAGCATACGCTTCATTTTGACGATTTTCGTATGCTATTACACACCATTTTTTGGGTGATCGGGATTCCGACGTCAAAATTGCCAAATTTGTTCGTGGACGTCCGTCAAGACGTTGTCTATGCATACGGTTGGCCATCACGGGTTTTCTGGGCCATTTGGAAGGTCAAACGAGCCCCGGAGCAAGCATACGCCTCATTTTGACGATTTTCGTGTGCTATTGCACACCATTTTTTGGGTGATCAGGATTCCGACGTCAAAAATGCAAAATTTGTTCGTGGACGTCTGTCAAGACGTTGTCTATGCATACGGTTGGCCATCACGGGTTTTCTGGGCCGTTTGGAAGGTCAAACGAGCCCCGGAGCGAGCATACGCCTCATATTGACGATTTTCGTGTGCTATTGCACACCATTTTTTGGGTGATCGGGATTCTGACGTCAAAAATGCAAAATTTGTTCGTGGACGTCCATCAAGACGTTGTCTATGCATACGGTTGGCCATCACGGGTTTTCTGGGCCATTTGGAAGGTCAAACGAGCCCCGGAGCGAGCATACGCCTCATTTTGACGATTTTCGTGTGCTATTGCACACCATTATTTGGGTGATCAGGATTCCGACGTCAAAAATGCCAAATTTGTTCGTGGACGTCCGTCAAGACGTTGTCTATGCATACGGTTGGCCATCACGGGTTTTCTGGGCCGTTTGGAAGGTCAAACGAGCCCCGGAGCGAGCATACGCCTCATTTTGACGATTTTCGTGTGCTATTGCACACCATTTTTTGGGTGATCAGGATTCCGACGTCAAAAATGCCAAATTTGTTCGTGGACGTCCGTCAAGACGTTGTCTATGCATACGGTTGGCCATCACGGGTTTTCTGGGCCGTTTGGAAGGTCAAACGAGCCCCGGAGCGAGCATACGCCTCATTTTGACGATTTTCGTGTGCTATTGCACACCATTTTTTGGGTGATCAGGATTCCGACGTCAAAAATGCCAAATTTGTTCGTGGACATCCGTCAAGACGTTGTCTATGCATACGGTTGGCCATCACGGGTTTTCTCGGCCATTTGGAAGGTCAAACGAGCCCCGGAGCGAGCATACGCCTCATCTTGACGATTTTCGTGTGCTATTGCACACCATTTTTTGGGTGATCAGGATTCCGACGTCAAAAATGCCAAATTTGTTCGTGGACGTCCGTCAAGACGTTGTCTATGCATACGATTGGCCATCACGGGTTTTCTGGGCCGTTTGGAAGGTCAAACGAGCCCCGGAGCGAGCATACGCCTCATTTTGACGATTTTCGTGTGCTATTGCACACCATTTTTTGGGTGATCGAAATTCCGACGTCAAAAATGCCAAATTTGTTCGTGGACGTCCGTCAAGACGTTGTCTATGCATACGGTTGGCCATCACGGGTTTTCTGGGCCATTTGGAAGGTCAAACGAGCCCCGGAGCGAGCATACGCCTCATTTTGACGATTTTCGTGTGCTATTGCACACCATTTTTTGGGTGATAAGGATTCCGACGTCAAAAATGCAAAATTTGTTCGTGGACGTCTGTCAAGACGTTGTCTATGCATACGGTTGGCCATCACGGGTTTTCTGGGCCGTTTGGAAGGTCAAACGAGCCCCGGAGCGAGCATACGCCTCATTTTGACGATTTTCGTGTGCTATTGCACACCATTTTTTGGGTGATCGGGATTCTGACGTCAAAAATGCAAAATTTGTTCGTGGACGTCCATCAAGACGTTGTCTATGCATACGGTTGGCCATCACGGGTTTTCTGGGCAATTTGGAAGGTCAAACGAGCCCCGGAGCGAGCATACGCCTCATTTTGACGATTTTCGTGTGCTATTGCACACCATTATTTGGGTGATCAGGATTCCGACGTCAAAAATGCCAAATTTGTTCGTGGACGTCCGTCAAGACGTTGTCTATGCATACGGTTGGCCATCACGGGTTTTCTGGGCCGTTTGGAAGGTCAAACGAGCCCCGGAGCGAGCATACGCCTCATTTTGACGATTTTCGTGTGCTATTGCACACCATTTTTTGGGTGATCGGGATTCCGACGTCAAAAATGCCAAATTTGTTCGTGGACGTCCGTCAAGACGTTGTCTATGCATACGGTTGGCCATCACGGGTTTTCTGGGCCGTTTGGAAGGTCAAACGAGCCCCGGAGCGAGCATACGCCTCATTTTGACGATTTTCGTGTGCTATTGCACACCATTTTTTGGGTGATCAGGATTCCGACGTCAAAAATGCCAAATTTGTTCGTGGACATCCGTCAAGACGTTGTCTATGCATACGGTTGGCCATCACGGGTTTTCTCGGCCATTTGGAAGGTCAAACGAGCCCCGGAGCGAGCATACGCCTCATTTTGACGATTTTCGTGTGCTATTGCACACCATTTTTTGGGTGATCAGGATTCCGACGTCAAAAATGCCAAATTTGTTCGTGGACGTCCGTCAAGACGTTGTCTATGCATACGATTGGCCATCACGGGTTTTCTGGGCCGTTTGGAAGGTCAAACGAGCCCCGGAGCGAGCATACGCCTCATTTTGACGATTTTCGTGTGCTATTGCACACCATTTTTTGGGTGATCGAAATTCCGACGTCAAAAATGCCAAATTTGTTCGTGGACGTCCGTCAAGACGTTGTCTATGCATACGGTTGGCCATCACGGGTTTTCTGGGCCATTTGGAAGGTCAAACGAGCCCCGGAGCGAGCATACGCCTCATTTTGACGATTTTCGTGTGCTATTGCACACCATTTTTTGGGTGATAAGGATTCCGACGTCAAAAATGCCAAATTTGTTCGTGGACGTCCGTCAAGACGTTGTCTATGCATACGGTTGGCCATCATGGGTTTTCTGGGCCGTTTGGAAGGTCAAACGAGCCCCGGAGCGAGCATACGCCTCATTTTGACGATTTTCGTGTGCTATTGCACACCATTTTTTGGGTGATCAGGATTCCGATGTCAAAAATGCCAAATTTGTTCGTGGACATCCGTCAAGACGTTGTCTATGCATATGGTTGGCCATCACGGGTTTTCTGGGCCGTTTGGAAGGTCAAACGAGCCCCGGAGCGAGCATACGCCTCATTTTGACGATTTTCGTGTGCTATTGCACACCATTTTTGGGTGATTGGGATTCCGACATCAAAAATGCCAAATTTGTTCGTGGACGTCCGTCAAGACGTTGTCTATGCATATGGTTGGCCATCATGGGTTTTCTGGGTCGTTTGGAAGGTCAAACGAGCCCCGGAGCGAGCATACGCCTCATTTTGACGATTTTCGTGTGCTATTGCACACCATTTTTTGGGTGATCGGGATTCCAACGTCAAAAATGCCAAATTTATTCGTGGACGTCCGTCAAGACGTTGTCTATGAATGCGGTTGGCCATCACGGGTTTTCTGGGCCATTTGGAAGGTCAAACGAGCCCCGGAGCGAGCATACGCCTCATTTTGACGATTTTCGTGTGCTATTACACACCATTTTTTGGGTGATAAGGATTCCGACGTCAAAAATGCCAAATTTGTTCGTGGACGTCCGTCAAGACGTTGTCTATGCATATGATTGGCCATCAAGGGTTTTCTGGGCCGTTTGGAAGGTCAAACGAGCCCCGGAGCGAGCATACGCCTCATTTTGACGATTTTCGTATGCTATTGCACACCATTTTTTGGGTGATCAGGATTCCGACGTCAAAAATGCCAAATTTGTTCGTGGACGTCCGTCAAGACGTTGTCTATGCATACGGTTGGCCATCACGGGTTTTCTGGGCCGTTTGGAAGGTCAAACGAGCCCCGGAGCGAGCATACGCCTCATTTTGACGATTTTCGTGTGCTATTGCACACCATTTTTTGGGTGATCAGGATTCCGACGTCAAAAATGCCAAATTTGTTCGTGGACATCCGTCAAGACGTTGTCTATGCATACGGTTGGCCATCACGGGTTTTCTGGGCCATTTGGAAGGTCAAACGAGCCCCGGAGCGAGCATACGCCTCATTTTGACGATTTTCGTGTGCTATTGCACACCATTTTTTGGGTGATCAGGATTCCGACGTCAAAAATGCCAAATTTGTTCGTGGACGTCCGTCAAGACGTTGTCTATGCATACGGTTGGCCATCACGGGTTTTCTGGGCCGTTTGGAAGGTCAAACGAGCCCCGGAGCGAGCATACGCCTCATTTTGACGATTTTCGTGTGCTATTGCACACCATTTTTTGGGTGATCGAAATTCCGACGTCAAAAATGCCAAATTTGTTCGTGGACGTCCGTCAAGACGTTGTCTATGCATACGGTTGGCCATCACGGGTTTTCTGGGCCATTTGGAAGGTCAAACGAGCCCCGGAGCGAGCATACGCCTCATTTTGACGATTTTCGTGTGCTATTGCACACCATTTTTTGGGTGATAAGGATTCCGACGTCAAAAATGCCAAATTTGTTCGTGGACGTCCGTCAAGACGTTGTCTATGCATACGGTTGGCCATCATGGGTTTTCTGGGTCGTTTGGAAGGTCAAACGAGCCCCGGAGCGAGCATACGCCTCATTTTGACGATTTTCGTGTGCTATTGCACACCATTTTTTGGGTGATCGGGATTCCGAATGCCAAATTTGTTCGTGGACGTCCGTCAAGACGTTGTCTATGCATACGGTTGGCCATCACGGGTTTTCTGGGTCGTTTGGAAGGTCAAACGAGCCCCGGAGCGAGCATACGCCTTATTTTGACTATTTTCGTGTGCTATTGCACACCATTTTTTGGGTGATCGGGATTCCGACGTCAAAAATGCCAAATTTGTTCGTGGACGTCCGTCAAGACGTTGTCTATGCATACGGTTGGCCATCACAGGTTTTCTGGCCCATTTGGAAGGTCAAACGAGCCCCGGAGCGAGCATACGCCTCATTTTGACGATTTTCGTGTGCTATTGCACACCATTTTTTGGGTGATCGGGATTCCGAATGCCAAATTTGTTCGTGGACGTCCGTCAAGACGTTGTCTATGCATACGATTGGCCATCACGGGTTTTCTGGGCCGTTTGGAAGGTCAAACGAGCCTCGGAGCGAGCATACGCCTCATTTTGACGATTTTCGTGAGCTATTGCACACCATTTTTTTGGGGATCGGGATTCCGACGTCAAAAATGCCAAATTTGTTCGTGGACGTCCGTCAAGACGTTGTCTATGCATACGGTTGGCCATCACGGGTTTTCTGGGCCATTTGGAAGGTCAAACGAGCCCCGGAGCGAGCATACGCCTCATTTTGACGATTTACGTGTGCTATTGCACACCATTTTTTGGGTGATCAGGATTCCGACGTCAAAAATTCCAAATTTGTTCGTGGACGTCCGTCAAGACGTTGTCTATGCATACGGTTGGCCATCACGGGTTTTCTGGGCCGTTAGGAAGGTCAAACGAGCCCCGGAGCGAGCATACGCCTCATTTTGATGATTTTCGTGTGCTATTGCACATTATTTTTTGGGTGATCGGGATTCCAACGTCAAAAATGCCAAATTTGTTCGTGGACGTCCGTCAAGACGTTGTCTATGCATACGGTTGGCCATCACGGGTTTTCTGGGCCATTTGGAAGGTCAAACGAGCCCCGGAGCGAGCATACGCCTCATTTTGACGATTTTCGTGTGCTATTGCACACCATTTTTTGGGTGATCAGGATTCCGACGTCAAAAATGCCAAATTTGTTCGTGGACGTCCGTCAAGACGTTTTCTATGCATACGGTTGGCCATCACGGGTTTTCTGGGCCGTTTGGAAGGTCAAACAAGCCCCGGAGCGAGCATACGCCTCATTTTGACGATTTTCGTGTGCTATTGCACACCATTTTTTGGGTGATCGGGATTCCGACGTCAAAAATGCCAAATTTGTTCGTGGACGTCCGTCAAGACGTTGTCTATGCATAAGGTTGGTCATCACGGGTTTTCTGGGCCTTTTGGAAGGTCAAACGAGCCCCGGAGCGAGCATTCGCCTCTTTTTGACGATTTTCGTGTGCTATTGCACACCATTTTTTTGGTGATCAGGATTCCGACGTCAAAAATGCCAAATTTGTTCGTGAACGTCCGTCAAGACGTTGTCTATGCATACGGTTGGCCATCACGGGTTTTCTGGGCCGTTTGGAAGGTCAAACGAGCCCCGGAGCTAGCATACGCCTCATTTTGACGATTTTCGTGTGCTATTGCACACCATTTTTTGGGTGATCGGGATTCCGACGTCAAAAATGCCAAATTTTTCATGGACGTCCGTCAAGACGTTGTCTATGCATACGGTTGGCCATCACGGGTTTTCTGGGCCATTTGGAAGGTCAAACGAGCCCCGGAGCGAGCATACGCCTTATTTTGACGATTTTCGTGTGCTATTGCACACCATTTTTTGGGTGATTAGGATTCCGATGTCAAAAATGCCAAATTTGTTCGTGGACGTCCGTCAAGACGTTGTCTATGCATACGGTTGGCCATCACGGGTTTTCTGGGCTGTTTGGAAGGTCAAACGAGCCCCGGAGCGAGCATACGCCTCATTTTGACGATTTTCGTGTGCTATTGCACACCATTTTTTGGGTGATCGGGATTTCGACGTCAAAAATACCAAATTTGTTCGTGGACGTCCGTCAAGACGTTGTCTATGCATACGGTTGGCCATCACGGGTTTCCTGGGCCATTTGGAAAGTCAAACGAGCCCCGGAGCGAGCATACGCCTCATTTTGACGATTTTCGTGTGCTATTGCACACCATTTTTTGGGTGATCAGGATTCCGACGTCAAAAATGCCAAATTTGTTCGTGGACGTCCGTCAAGACGTTGTCTATGCATACGGTTGGCCATCACGGGTTTTCTGGGCCGTTTGGAAGGTCAAACGAGCCCCGGAGCGAGCATACGCCTCATTTTGATGATTTTCGTGTGCTATTGCACACCATTTTTTGGGTGATCAGGAATCCGACGTCAAAAATGCCAAATTTGTTCGTGGACGTCCGTCAAGACGTTGTCTATGCATACGGTTGGCCATCACGAGTTTTCTGGGCCGTTTGGAAGGTCAAACGAGCCCCGGAGCGAGCATACGCCTCATTTTGACGATTTTCGTGTGCTATTGCACACCATTTTTTGGGTGATCGGGATTCCGACGTCAAAAATGCCAAATTTGTTCGCGGACGTCCGTCAAGACGTTGTCTATGCATACGGTTGTCCATCACGGGTTTTCTGGGCCATTTGGAAGGTCAAACGAGCCCCGGAGCGAGCATACGCCTCATTTTGACGATTTTCGTGTGCTATTGCACACCATTTTTTGGGTGATCAGGATTCCGACGTCAAAAATGCCAAATTTGTTCGTGGACGTCCGTCAAGACGTTGTCTATGCATACGGTTGGCCATCACGGGTTTTCTGGGACGTTTGGAAGGTCAAACGAGCCCCGGAGCGAGCATACGCCTCATTTTGACGATTTTCGTGTGCTATTGCACACCATTTTTTGGGTGATCAGGATTTCGATGTCAAAAATGCCAAATTTGTTCGTGGACGTCCGTCAAGACGTTGTCTATGCATACGGTTGGCCATCACGGGTTTTCTGGGCCGTTTGGAAGGTCAAACGAGCCCCGGAGCGAGCATACGCCTCATTTTGACGATTTTCGTGTGCTATTGCACACCATTTTTTGGGTGATCGGGATTCCGACGTCAAAAATGCCAAATTTGTTCGTGGACGTCCATCAAGATGTTGTCTATGCATACGGTTGGCCATCACGGGTTTTCTGGGCCATTTGGAAGGTCAAACGAGCCCCGGAGCGAGCATACGCCTCATTTTGACGATTTTCATGTGCTATTGCACACCATTTTTTGGGTGATCATGATTCCGACGTCAAAAATGCCAAATTTGTTCGTGGACGTCCATCAAGATGTTGTCTATGCATACGGTTGGCCATCAAGGGTTTTCGGGCCGTTTGGAAGGTCAAACGAGCCCCAGAGCGAGCATACGCCTCATTTTGACGATTTTCGTGTGCTATTGCACACCATTTTTTGGGTGATCAGGATTCCGACGTCAAAAATGCCAAATTTGTTCATGGACGTCCGTCAAGACGTTGTCTATGCATACGGTTGGCCATCACGGGTTTTCTGGGCCGTTTGGAAGGTCAAACGAGCCCCGGAGCGAGCATACGCCTCATTTTGACGATTTTCGTGTGCTATTGCACACCATTTTTTGGGTGATCGAAATTCCGACGTCAAAAATGCCAAATTTGTTCGTGGACGTCTGTCAAGACGTTGTCTATGCATACGGTTGGCCATCACGGGTTTTCTGGGCCATTTGGAAGGTCAAACGAGCCCCGGAGCGAGCATACGCCTCATTTTGACGATTTTCGTGTGCTATTGCACACCATTTTTTGGGTGATCAGGATTCCGACGTCAAAAATGCCAAATTTGTTCGTGGACGTCCGTCAAGACGTTGTCTATGCATACGGTTGGCCATCACGGGTTTTCTGGGCCGTTTGGAAGGTCAAACAAGCCCCGGAGCGAGCATACGCCTCATTTTGACGATTTTCGTGTGCTATTGCACACCATTTTTTGGGTGATCGAAATTCCGACGTCAAAAATGCCAAATTTGTTCGTGGACGTCCGTCAAGACGTTGTCTATGCATACGGTTGGCCATCACGGGTTTTCTGGGCCATTTGGAAGGTCAAACGAGCCCCGGAGCGAGCATACGCCTCATTTTGACGATTTTCGTGTGCTATTGCACACCATTTTTTGGGTGATAAGGATTCCGACGTCAAAAATGCCAAATTTGTTCGTGGACGTCCGTCAAGACGTTGTCTATGCATACGGTTGGCCATCATGGGTTTTCTGGGTCGTTTGGAAGGTCAAACGAGCCCCGGAGCGAGCATACGCCTCATTTTGACGATTTTCGTGTGCTATTGCACACCATTTTTTGGGTGATCGGGATTCCGAATGCCAAATTTGTTCGTGGACGTCCGTCAAGACGTTGTCTATGCATACGGTTGGCCATCACGGGTTTTCTGGGTCGTTTGGAAGGTCAAACGAGCCCCGGAGCGAGCATACGCCTTATTTTGACTATTTTCGTGTGCTATTGCACACCATTTTTTGGGTGATCGGGATTCCGACGTCAAAAATGCCAAATTTGTTCGTGGACGTCCGTCAAGACGTTGTCTATGCATACGGTTGGCCATCACAGGTTTTCTGGCCCATTTGGAAGGTCAAACGAGCCCCGGAGCGAGCATACGCCTCATTTTGACGATTTTCGTGTGCTATTGCACACCATTTTTTGGGTGATCGGGATTCCGAATGCCAAATTTGTTCGTGGACGTCCGTCAAGACGTTGTCTATGCATACGATTGGCCATCACGGGTTTTCTGGGCCGTTTGGAAGGTCAAACGAGCCTCGGAGCGAGCATACGCCTCATTTTGACGATTTTCGTGAGCTATTGCACACCATTTTTTTGGGGATCGGGATTCCGACGTCAAAAATGCCAAATTTGTTCGTGGACGTCCGTCAAGACGTTGTCTATGCATACGGTTGGCCATCACGGGTTTTCTGGGCCATTTGGAAGGTCAAACGAGCCCCGGAGCGAGCATACGCCTCATTTTGACGATTTACGTGTGCTATTGCACACCATTTTTTGGGTGATCAGGATTCCGACGTCAAAAATGCCAAATTTGTTCGTGGACGTCCGTCAAGACGTTTTCTATGCATACGGTTGGCCATCACGGGTTTTCTGGGCCGTTTGGAAGGTCAAACAAGCCCCGGAGCGAGCATACGCCTCATTTTGACGATTTTCGTGTGCTATTGCACACCATTTTTTGGGTGATCGGGATTCCGACGTCAAAAATGCCAAATTTGTTCGTGGACGTCCGTCAAGACGTTTTCTATGCATAAGGTTGGTCATCACGGGTTTTCTGGGCCTTTTGGAAGGTCAAACGAGCCCCGGAGCGAGCATACGCCTCTTTTTGACGATTTTCGTGTGCTATTGCACACCATTTTTTTGGTGATCAGGATTCCGACGTCAAAAATGCCAAATTTGTTCGTGAACGTCCGTCAAGACGTTGTCTATGCATACGGTTGGCCATCACGGGTTTTCTGGGCCGTTTGGAAGGTCAAACGAGCCCCGGAGCTAGCATACGCCTCATTTTGACGATTTTCGTGTGCTATTGCACACCATTTTTTGGGTGATCGGGATTCCGACGTCAAAAATGCCAAATTTGTTCGTGGACGTCCGTCAAGACGTTGTCTATGCATACGGTTGGCCATCACGGGTTTTCTGGGCCATTTGGAAGGTCAAACGAGCCCCGGAGCGAGCATACGCCTTATTTTGACGATTTTCGTGTGCTATTGCACACCATTTTTTGGGTGATTAGGATTCCGATGTCAAAAATGCCAAATTTGTTCGTGGACGTCCGTCAAGACGTTGTCTATGCATACGGTTGGCCATCACGGGTTTTCTGGGCTGTTTGGAAGGTCAAACGAGCCCCGGAGCGAGCATACGCCTCATTTTGACGATTTTCGTGTGCTATTGCACACCATTTTTTGGGTGATCGGGATTTCGACGTCAAAAATACCAAATTTGTTCGTGGACGTCCGTCAAGACGTTGTCTATGCATACGGTTGGCCATCACGGGTTTCCGTGGCCATTTGGAAGGTCAAACGAGCCCCGGAGCGAGCATACGCCTCATTTTGACGATTTTCGTGTGCTATTGCACACCATTTTTTGGGTGATCAGGATTCCGACGTCAAAAATGCCAAATTTGTTCGTGGACGTCCGTCAAGACGTTGTCTATGCATACGGTTGGCCATCACGGGTTTTCTGGGCCGTTTGGAAGGTCAAACGAGCCCCGGAGCGAGCATACGCCTCATTTTGACGATTTTCGTGTGCTATTGCACACCATTTTTTGGGTGATCAGGATTCCGACGTCAAAAATGCCAAATTTGTTCGTGGACGTCCGTCAAGACGTTGTCTATGCATACGGTTGGCCATCACGGGTTTTATGGGACGTTTGGAAGGTCAAACGAGCCCCGGAGCGAGCATACGCCTCATTTTGACGATTTTCGTGTGCTATTGCACACCATTTTTTGGGTGATCGGGATTTCGATGTCAAAAATGCCAAATTTGTTCGTGGACGTCCGTCAAGACGTTGTCTATGCATACGGTTGGCCATCACGGGTTTTCTGGGCCGTTTGGAAGGTCAAACGAGCCCCGGAGCGAGCATACGCCTCATTTTGACGATTTTCGTGTGCTATTGCACACCATTTTTTGGGTGATCGGGATTCCGACGTCAAAAATGCCAAATTTGTTCGTGGACGTCCATCAAGATGTTGTCTATGCATACGGTTGGCCATCACGGGTTTTCTGGGCCATTTGGAAGGTCAAACGAGCCCCGGAGCGAGCATACGCCTCATTTTGACGATTTTCATGTGCTATTGCACACCATTTTTTGGGTGATCATGATTCCGACGTCAAAAATGCCAAATTTGTTCGTGGACGTCCATCAAGATGTTGTCTATGCATACGGTTGGCCATCAAGGGTTTTCGGGCCGTTTGGAAGGTCAAACGAGCCCCGGAGCGAGCATACGCCTCATTTTGACGATTTTCGTGTGCTATTGCACACCATTTTTTGGGTGATCAGGATTCCGACGTCAAAAATGCCAAATTTGTTCATGGACGTTCGTCAAGACGTTGTCTATGCATACGGTTGGCCATCACGGGTTTTCTGGGCCGTTTGGAAGGTCAAACGAGCCCCGGAGCGAGCATACGCCTCATTTTGACGATTTTCGTGTGCTATTGCACACCATTTTTTGGGTGATCGAAATTCCGACGTCAAAAATGCCAAATTTGTTCGTGGACGTCCGTCAAGACGTTGTCTATGCATACGGTTGGCCATCACGGGTTTTCTGGGCCATTTGGAAGGTCAAACGAGCCCCGGAGCGAGCATACGCCTCATTTTGACGATTTTCGTGTGCTATTGCACACCATTTTTTGGGTGATCAGGATTCCGACGTCAAAAATGCCAAATTTGTTCGTGGACGTCCGTCAAGACGTTGTCTATGCATACGGTTGGCCATCACGGGTTTTCTGGGCCGTTTGGAAGGTCAAACGAGCCCCGGAGCGAGCATACGCCTCATTTTGACGATTTTCGTGTGCTATTGCACACCATTTTTTGGGTGATCGAAATTCCGACGTCAAAAATGCCAAATTTGTTCGTGGACGTCCGTCAAGACGTTGTCTATGCATACGGTTGGCCATCACGGGTTTTCTGGGCCATTTGGAAGGTCAAACGAGCCCCGGAGCGAGCATACGCCTCATTTTGACGATTTTCGTGTGCTATTGCACACCATTTTTTGGGTGATAAGGATTCCGATGTCAAAAATGCCAAATTTGTTCGTGGACGTCCGTCAAGACGTTGTCTATGCATACGGTTGGCCATCATGGGTTTTCTGGGTCGTTTGGAAGGTCAAACGAGCCCCGGAGCGAGCATACGCCTCATTTTGACGATTTTCGTGTGCTATTGCACACCATTTTTTGAGTGATCGGGATTCCGAATGCCAAATTTGTTCGTGGACGTCCGTCAAGACGTTGTCTATGCATACGGTTGGCCATCACGGGTTTTTTGGGTCGTTTGGAAGGTCAAACGAGCCCCGGAGCGAGCATACGCCTTATTTTGACTATTTTCGTGTGCTATTGCACACCATTTTTTGGGTGATCGGGATTCCGACGTCAAAAATGCCAAATTTGTTCGTGGACGTCCGTCAAGACGTTGTCTATGCATACGGTTGGCCATCACAGGTTTTCTGGCCCATTTGGAAGGTCAAACGAGCCCCGGAGCGAGCATACGCCTCATTTTGACGATTTTCGTGTGCTATTGCACACCATTTTTTGGGTGATCGGGATTCCGAATGCCAAATTTGTTCGTGGACGTCCGTCAAGACGTTGTCTATGCATACGATTGGCCATCACGGGTTTTCTGGGCCGTTTGGAAGGTCAAACGAGCCTCGGAGCGAGCATACGCCTCATTTTGACGATTTTCGTGAGCTATTGCACACCATTTTTTTGGGGATCGGGATTCCGACGTCAAAAATGCCAAATTTGTTCGTGGACGTCCGTCAAGACGTTGTCTATGCATACGGTTGGCCATCACGGGTTTTCTGGGCCATTTGGAAGGTCAAACGAGCCCCGGAGCGAGCATACGCCTCATTTTGACGATTTACGTGTGCTATTGCACACCATTTTTTGGGTGATCAGGATTCCGACGTCAAAAATTCCAAATTTGTTCGTGGACGTCCGTCAAGACGTTGTCTATGCATACGGTTGGCCATCACGGGTTTTCTGGGCCGTTAGGAAGGTCAAACGAGCCCCGGAGCGAGCATACGCCTCATTTTGATGATTTTCGTGTGCTATTGCACATTATTTTTTGGGTGATCGGGATTCCAACGTCAAAAATGCCAAATTTGTTCGTGGACATCCGTCAAGACGTTGTCTATGCATACGGTTGGCCATCACGGGTTTTCTGGGCCATTTGGAAGGTCAAACGAGCCCCGGAGCGAGCATACGCCTCATTTTGACGATTTTCGTGTGCTATTGCACACCATTTTTTGGGTGATCAGGATTCCGACGTCAAAAATGCCAAATTTGATCGTGGACGTCCGTCAAGACGTTTTCTATGCATACGGTTGGCCATCACGGGTTTTCTGGGCCGTTTGGAAGGTCAAACAAGCCCCGGAGCGAGCATACGCCTCATTTTGAGGATTTTCGTGTGCTATTGCACACCATTTTTTGGGTGATCGGGATTCCGACGTCAAAAATGCCAAATTTGTTCGTGGACGTCCGTCAAGACGTTGTCTATGCATAAGGTTGGTCATCACGGGTTTTCTGGGCCTTTTGGAAGGTCAAACGAGCCCCGGAGCGAGCATACGCCTCTTTTTGACGATTTTCGTGTGCTATTGCACACCATTTTTTTGGTGATCAGGATTCCGACGTCAAAAATGCCAAATTTGTTCGTGAACGTCCGTCAAGACGTTGTCTATGCATACGGTTGGCCATCACGGGTTTTCTGGGCCGTTTGGAAGGTCAAACGAGCCCCGGAGCTAGCATACGCCTCATTTTGACGATTTTCGTGTGCTATTGCACACTATTTTTTGGGTGATCGGGATTCCGACGTCAAAAATGCCAAATTTGTTCGTGGACGTCCGTCAAGACGTTGTCTATGCATACGGTTGGCCATCACGGGTTTTCTGGGCCATTTGGAAGGTCAAACGAGCCCCGGAGCGAGCATACGCCTTATTTTGACGATTTTCGTGTGCTATTGCACACCATTTTTTGGGTGATTAGGATTCCGATGTCAAAAATGCCAAATTTGTTCGTGGACGTCCGTCAAGACGTTGTCTATGCATACGGTTGGCCATCACGGGTTTTCTGGGCTGTTTGGAAGGTCAAACGAGCCCCGGAGCGAGCATACGCCTCATTTTGACGATTTTCGTGTGCTATTGCACACCATTTTTTGGGTGATCGGGATTTCGACGTCAAAAATACCAAATTTGTTCGTGGACGTCCGTCAAGACGTTGTCTATGCATACGGTTGGCCATCACGGGTTTCCTGGGCCATTTGGAAGGTCAAACGAGCCCCGGAGCGAGCATACGCCTCATTTTGACGATTTTCGTGTGCTATTGCACACCATTTTTTGGGTGATCAGGATTCCGACGTCAAAAATGCCAAATTTGTTCGTGGACGTCCGTCAAGACGTTGTCTATGCATACGGTTGGCCATCACGGGTTTTCTGGGCCGTTTGGAAGGTCAAACGAGCCCCGGAGCGAGCATACGCCTCATTTTGATGATTTTCGTGTGCAATTGCACACCATTTTTTGGGTGATCAGGAATCCGACGTCAAAAATGCCAAATTTGTTCGTGGACGTCCGTCAAGACGTTGTCTATGCATACGGTTGGCCATCACGAGTTTTCTGGGCCGTTTGGAAGGTCAAACGAGCCCCGGAGCGAGCATACGCCTCATTTTGACGATTTTCGTGTGCTATTGCACACCATTTTTTGGGTGATCGGGATTCCGAATGCCAAATTTGTTCGTGGACGTCCGTCAAGACGTTGTCTATGCATACGGTTGGCCATCACGGGTTTTCTGGGTCGTTTGGAAGGTCAAACGAGCCCCGGAGCGAGCATACGCCTTATTTTGACTATTTTCGTGTGCTATTGCACACCATTTTTTGGGTGATCGGGATTCCGACGTCAAAAATGCCAAATTTGTTCGTGGACGTCCGTCAAGACGTTGTCTATGCATACGGTTGGCCATCACAGGTTTTCTGGCCCATTTGGAAGGTCAAACGAGCCCCGGAGCGAGCATACGCCTCATTTTGACGATTTTCGTGTGCTATTGCACACCATTTTTTGGGTGATCGGGATTCCGAATGCCAAATTTGTTCGTGGACGTCCGTCAAGACGTTGTCTATGCATACGATTGGCCATCACGGGTTTTCTGGGCCGTTTGGAAGGTCAAACGAGCCTCGGAGCGAGCATACGCCTCATTTTGACGATTTTCGTGAGCTATTGCACACCATTTTTTTGGGGATCGGGATTCCGACGTCAAAAATGCCAAATTTGTTCGTGGACGTCCGTCAAGACGTTGTCTATGCATACGGTTGGCCATCACGGGTTTTCTGGGCCATTTGGAAGGTCAAACGAGCCCCGGAGCGAGCATACGCCTCATTTTGACGATTTACGTGTGCTATTGCACACCATTTTTTGGGTGATCAGGATTCCGACGTCAAAAATTCCAAATTTGTTCGTGGACGTCCGTCAAGACGTTGTCTATGCATACGGTTGGCCATCACGGGTTTTCTGGGCCGTTAGGAAGGTCAAACGAGCCCCGGAGCGAGCATACGCCTCATTTTGATGATTTTCGTGTGCTATTGCACATTATTTTTTGGGTGATCGGGATTCCAACGTCAAAAATGCCAAATTTGTTCGTGGACGTCCGTCAAGACGTTGTCTATGCATACGGTTGGCCATCACGGGTTTTCTGGGCCATTTGGAAGGTCAAACGAGCCCCGGAGCGAGCATACGCCTCATTTTGACGATTTTCGTGTGCTATTGCACACCATTTTTTGGGTGATCAGGATTCCGACGTCAAAAATGCCAAATTTGTTCGTGGACGTCCGTCAAGACGTTTTCTATGCATACGGTTGGCCATCACGGGTTTTCTGGGCCGTTTGGAAGGTCAAACAAGCCCCGGAGCGAGCATACGCCTCATTTTGACGATTTTCGTGTGCTATTGCACACCATTTTTTGGGTGATCGGGATTCCGACGTCAAAAATGCCAAATTTGTTCGTGGACGTCCGTCAAGACGTTGTCTATGCATAAGGTTGGTCATCACGGGTTTTCTGGGCCTTTTGGAAGGTCAAACGAGCCCCGGAGCGAGCATACGCCTCTTTTTGACGATTTTCGTGTGCTATTGCACACCATTTTTTTGGTGATCAGGATTCCGACGTCAAAAATGCCAAATTTGTTCGTGAACGTCCGTCAAGACGTTGTCTATGCATACGGTTGGCCATCACGGGTTTTCTGGGCCGTTTGGAAGGTCAAACGAGCCCCGGAGCTAGCATACGCCTCATTTTGACGATTTTCGTGTGCTATTGCACACCATTTTTTGGGTGATCGGGATTCCGACGTCAAAAATGCCAAATTTTTCGTGGACGTCCGTCAAGACGTTGTCTATGCATACGGTTGGCCATCACGGGTTTTCTGGGCCATTTGGAAGGTCAAACGAGCCCCGGAGCGAGCATACGCCTTATTTTGACGATTTTCGTGTGCTATTGCACACCATTTTTTGGGTGATTAGGATTCCGATGTCAAAAATGCCAAATTTGTTCGTGGACGTCCGTCAAGACGTTGTCTATGCATACGGTTGGCCATCACGGGTTTTCTGGGCTGTTTGGAAGGTCAAACGAGCCCCGGAGCGAGCATACGCCTCATTTTGACGATTTTCGTGTGCTATTGCACACCATTTTTTGGGTGATCGGGATTTCGACGTCAAAAATACCAAATTTGTTCGTGGACGTCCGTCAAGACGTTGTCTATGCATACGGTTGGCCATCACGGGTTTCCTGGGCCATTTGGAAAGTCAAACGAGCCCCGGAGCGAGCATACGCCTCATTTTGACGATTTTCGTGTGCTATTGCACACCATTTTTTGGGTGATCAGGATTCCGACGTCAAAAATGCCAAATTTGTTCGTGGACGTCCGTCAAGACGTTGTCTATGCATACGGTTGGCCATCACGGGTTTTCTGGGCCGTTTGGAAGGTCAAACGAGCCCCGGAGCGAGCATACGCCTCATTTTGATGATTTTCGTGTGCTATTGCACACCATTTTTTGGGTGATCAGGAATCCGACGTCAAAAATGCCAAATTTGTTCGTGGACGTCCATCAAGACGTTGTCTATGCATACGGTTGGCCATCACGAGTTTTCTGGGCCGTTTGGAAGGTCAAACGAGCCCCGGAGCGAGCATACGCCTCATTTTGACGATTTTCGTGTGCTATTGCACACCATTTTTTGGGTGATCGGGATTCCGACGTCAAAAATGCCAAATTTGTTCGCGGACGTCCGTCAAGACGTTGTCTATGCATACGGTTGTCCATCACGGGTTTTCTGGGCCATTTGGAAGGTCAAACGAGCCCCGGAGCGAGCATACGCCTCATTTTGACGATTTTCGTGTGCTATTGCACACCATTTTTTGGGTGATCAGGATTCCGACGTCAAAAATGCCAAATTTGTTCGTGGACGTCCGTCAAGACGTTGTCTATGCATACGGTTGGCCATCACGGGTTTTCTGGGACGTTTGGAAGGTCAAACGAGCCCCGGAGCGAGCATACGCCTCATTTTGACGATTTTCGTGTGCTATTGCACACCATTTTTTGGGTGATCAGGATTTCGATGTCAAAAATGCCAAATTTGTTCGTGGACGTCCGTCAAGACGTTGTCTATGCATACGGTTGGCCATCACGGGTTTTCTGGGCCGTTTGGAAGGTCAAACGAGCCCCGGAGCGAGCATACGCCTCATTTTGACGATTTTCGTGTGCTATTGCACACCATTTTTTGGGTGATCGGGATTCCGACGTCAAAAATGCCAAATTTGTTCGTGGACGTCCATCAAGATGTTGTCTATGCATACGGTTGGCCATCACGGGTTTTCTGGGCCATTTGGAAGGTCAAACGAGCCCCGGAGCGAGCATACGCCTCATTTTGACGATTTTCATGTGCTATTGCACACCATTTTTTGGGTGATCATGATTCCGACGTCAAAAATGCCAAATTTGTTCGTGGACGTCCATCAAGATGTTGTCTATGCATACGGTTGGCCATCAAGGGTTTTCGGGCCGTTTGGAAGGTCAAACGAGCCCCAGAGCGAGCATACGCCTCATTTTGACGATTTTCGTGTGCTATTGCACACCATTTTTTGGGTGATCAGGATTACGACGTCAAAAATGCCAAATTTGTTCATGGACGTCCGTCAAGACGTTGTCTATGCATACGGTTGGCCATCACGGGTTTTCTGGGCCGTTTGGAAGGTCAAACGAGCCCCGGAGCGAGCATACGCCTCATTTTGACGATTTTCGTGTGCTATTGCACACCATTTTTTGGGTGATCGAAATTCCGACGTCAAAAATGCCAAATTTGTTCGTGGACGTCTGTCAAGACGTTTTCTATGCATACGGTTGGCCATCACGGGTTTTCTGGGCCATTTGGAAGGTCAAACGAGCCCCGGAGCGAGCATACGCCTCATTTTGACGATTTTCGTGTGCTATTGCACACCATTTTTTGGGTGATCAGGATTCCGACGTCAAAAATGCCAAATTTGTTCGTGGACGTCCGTCAAGACGTTGTCTATGCATACGGTTGGCCATCACGGGTTTTCTGGGCCGTTTGGAAGGTCAAACGAGCCCCGGAGCGAGCATACGCCTCATTTTGACGATTTTCGTGTGCTATTGCACACCATTTTTTGGGTGATCGAAATTCCGACGTCAAAAATGCCAAATTTGTTCGTGGACGTCCGTCAAGACGTTGTCTATGCATACGGTTGGCCATCACGGGTTTTCTGGGCCATTTGGAAGGTCAAACGAGCCCCGGAGCGAGCATACGCCTCATTTTGACGATTTTCGTGTGCTATTGCACACCATTTTTTGGGTGATAAGGATTCCGACGTCAAAAATGCCAAATTTGTTCGTGGACGTCCGTCAAGACGTTGTCTATGCATACGGTTGGCCATCATGGGTTTTCTGGGTCGTTTGGAAGGTCAAACGAGCCCCGGAGCGAGCATACGCCTCATTTTGACGATTTTCGTGTGCTATTGCACACCATTTTTTGGGTGATCGGGATTCCGAATGCCAAATTTGTTCGTGGACGTCCGTCAAGACGTTGTCTATGCATACGGTTGGCCATCACGGGTTTTCTGGGTCGTTTGGAAGGTCAAACGAGCCCCGGAGCGAGCATACGCCTTATTTTGACTATTTTCGTGTGCTATTGCACACCATTTTTTGGGTGATCGGGATTCCGACGTCAAAAATGCCAAATTTGTTCGTGGACGTCCGTCAAGACGTTGTCTATGCATACGGTTGGCCATCACAGGTTTTCTGGCCCATTTGGAAGGTCAAACGAGCCCCGGAGCGAGCATACGCCTCATTTTGACGATTTTCGTGTGCTATTGCACACCATTTTTTGGGTGATCGGGATTCCGAATGCCAAATTTGTTCGTGGACGTCCGTCAAGACGTTGTCTATGCATACGATTGGCCATCACGGGTTTTCTGGGCCGTTTGGAAGGTCAAACGAGCCTCGGAGCGAGCATACGCCTCATTTTGACGATTTTCGTGAGCTATTGCACACCATTTTTTTGGGGATCGGGATTCCGACGTCAAAAATGCCAAATTTGTTCGTGGACGTCCGTCAAGACGTTGTCTATGCATACGGTTGGCCATCACGGGTTTTCTGGGCCATTTGGAAGGTCAAACGAGCCCCGGAGCGAGCATACGCCTCATTTTGACGATTTACGTGTGCTATTGCACACCATTTTTTGGGTGATCAGGATTCCGACGTCAAAAATGCCAAATTTGTTCGTGGACGTCCGTCAAGACGTTTTCTATGCATACGGTTGGCCATCACGGGTTTTCTGGGCCGTTTGGAAGGTCAAACAAGCCCCGGAGCGAGCATACGCCTCATTTTGACGATTTTCGTGTGCTATTGCACACCATTTTTTGGGTGATCGGGATTCCGACGTCAAAAATGCCAAATTTGTTCGTGGACGTCCGTCAAGACGTTGTCTATGCATAAGGTTGGTCATCACGGGTTTTCTGGGCCTTTTGGAAGGTCAAACGAGCCCCGGAGCGAGCATACGCCTCTTTTTGACGATTTTCGTGTGCTATTGCACACCATTTTTTTGGTGATCAGGATTCCGACGTCAAAAATGCCAAATTTGTTCGTGAACGTCCGTCAAGACGTTGTCTATGCATACGGTTGGCCATCACGGGTTTTCTGGGCCGTTTGGAAGGTCAAACGAGCCCCGGAGCTAGCATACGCCTCATTTTGACGATTTTCGTGTGCTATTGCACACCATTTTTTGGGTGATCGGGATTCCGACGTCAAAAATGCCAAATTTGTTCGTGGACGTCCGTCAAGACGTTGTCTATGCATACGGTTGGCCATCACGGGTTTTCTGGGCCATTTGGAAGGTCAAACGAGCCCCGGAGCGAGCATACGCCTTATTTTGACGATTTTCGTGTGCTATTGCACACCATTTTTTGGGTGATTAGGATTCCGATGTCAAAAATGCCAAATTTGTTCGTGGACGTCCGTCAAGACGTTGTCTATGCATACGGTTGGCCATCACGGGTTTTCTGGGCTGTTTGGAAGGTCAAACGAGCCCCGGAGCGAGCATACGCCTCATTTTGACGATTTTCGTGTGCTATTGCACACCATTTTTTGGGTGATCGGGATTTCGACGTCAAAAATACCAAATTTGTTCGTGGACGTCCGTCAAGACGTTGTCTATGCATACGGTTGGCCATCACGGGTTTCCGTGGCCATTTGGAAGGTCAAACGAGCCCCGGAGCGAGCATACGCCTCATTTTGACGATTTTCGTGTGCTATTGCACACCATTTTTTGGGTGATCAGGATTCCGACGTCAAAAATGCCAAATTTGTTCGTGGACGTCCGTCAAGACGTTGTCTATGCATACGATTGGCCATCACGGGTTTTCTGGGCCGTTTGGAAGGTCAAACGAGCCCCGGAGCGAGCATACGCCTCATTTTGATGATTTTCGTGTGCTATTGCACACCATTTTTTGGGTGATCAGGAATCCGACGTCAAAAATGCCAAATTTGTTCGTGGACGTCCGTCAAGACGTTGTCTATGCATACGGTTGGCCATCACGAGTTTTCTGGGCCGTTTGGAAGGTCAAACGAGCCCCGGAGCGAGCATACGCCTCATTTTGACGATTTTCGTGTGCTATTGCACACCATTTTTTGGGTGATCGGGATTCCGACGTCAAAAATGCCAAATTTGTTCGCGGACGTCCGTCAAGACGTTGTCTATGCATACGGTTGTCCATCACGGGTTTTCTGGGCCATTTGGAAGGTCAAACGAGCCCCGGAGCGAGCATACGCCTCATTTTGACGATTTTCGTGTGCTATTGCACACCATTTTTTGGGTGATCAGGATTCCGACGTCAAAAATGCCAAATTTGTTCGTGGACGTCCGTCAAGACGTTGTCTATGCATACGGTTGGCCATCACGGGTTTTATGGGACGTTTGGAAGGTCAAACGAGCCCCGGAGCGAGCATACGCCTCATTTTGACGATTTTCGTGTGCTATTGCACACCATTTTTTGGGTGATCGGGATTTCGATGTCAAAAATGCCAAATTTGTTCGTGGACGTCCGTCAAGACGTTGTCTATGCATACGGTTGGCCATCACGGGTTTTCTGGGCCGTTTGGAAGGTCAAACGAGCCCCGGAGCGAGCATACGCCTCATTTTGACGATTTTCGTGTGCTATTGCACACCATTTTTTGGGTGATCGGGATTCCGACGTCAAAAATGCCAAATTTGTTCGTGGACGTCCATCAAGATGTTGTCTATGCATACGGTTGGCCATCACGGGTTTTCTGGGCCATTTGGAAGGTCAAACGAGCCCCGGAGCGAGCATACGCCTCATTTTGACGATTTTCATTTGCTATTGCACACCATTTTTTGGGTGATCATGATTCCGACGTCAAAAATGCCAAATTTGTTCGTGGACGTCCATCAAGATGTTGTCTATGCATACGGTTGGCCATCAAGGGTTTTCGGGCCGTTTGGAAGGTCAAACGAGCCCCGGAGCGAGCATACGCCTCATTTTGACGATTTTCGTGTGCTATTGCACACCATTTTTTGGGTGATCAGGATTCCGACGTCAAAAATGCCAAATTTGTTCATGGACGTTCGTCAAGACGTTGTCTATGCATACGGTTGGCCATCACGGGTTTTTCTGGGCCGTTTGGAAGGTCAAACGAGCCCCGGAGCGAGCATACGCCTCATTTTGACGATTTTCGTGTGCTATTGCACACCATTTTTTGGGTGATCGAAATTCCGACGTCAAAAATGCCAAATTTGTTCGTGGACGTCCGTCAAGACGTTGTCTATGCATACGGTTGGCCATCACGGGTTTTCTGGGCCATTTGGAAGGTCAAACGAGCCCCGGAGCGAGCATACGCCTCATTTTGACGATTTTCGTGTGCTATTGCACACCATTTTTTGGGTGATCAGGATTCCGACGTCAAAAATGCCAAATTTGTTCGTGGACGTCCGTCAAGACGTTGTCTATGCATACGGTTGGCCATCACGGGTTTTCTGGGCCGTTTGGAAGGTCAAACGAGCCCCGGAGCGAGCATACGCCTCATTTTGACGATTTTAGTGTGCTATTGCACACCATTTTTTGGGTGATCGAAATTCCGACGTCAAAAATGCCAAATTTGTTCGTGGACGTCCGTCAAGACGTTGTCTATGCATACGGTTGGCCATCACGGGTTTTCTGGGCCATTTGGAAGGTCAAACGAGCCCCGGAGCGAGCATACGCCTCATTTTGACGATTTTCGTGTGCTATTGCACACCATTTTTTGGGTGATAAGGATTCCGATGTCAAAAATGCCAAATTTGTTCGTGGACGTCCGTCAAGACGTTGTCTATGCATACGGTTGGCCATCATGGGTTTTCTGGGTCGTTTGGAAGGTCAAACGAGCCCCGGAGCGAGCATACGCCTCATTTTGACGATTTTCGTGTGCTATTGCACACCATTTTTTGGGTGATCGGGATTCCGAATGCCAAATTTGTTCGTGGACGTCCGTCAAGATGTTGTCTATGCATACGGTTGGCCATCACGGGTTTTTTGGGTCGTTTGGAAGGTCAAACGAGCCCCGGAGCGAGCATACGCCTTATTTTGACTATTTTCGTGTGCTATTGCACACCATTTTTTGGGTGATCGGGATTCCGACGTCAAAAATGCCAAATTTGTTCGTGGACGTCCGTCAAGACGTTGTCTATGCATACGGTTGGCCATCACAGGTTTTCTGGCCCATTTGGAAGGTCAAACGAGCCCCGGAGCGAGCATACGCCTCATTTTGACGATTTTCGTGTGCTATTGCACACCATTTTTTGGGTGATCGGGATTCCGAATGCCAAATTTGTTCGTGGACGTCCGTCAAGACGTTGTCTATGCATACGATTGGCCATCACGGGTTTTCTGGGCCGTTTGGAAGGTCAAACGAGCCTCGGAGCGAGCATACGCCTCATTTTGACGATTTTCGTGAGCTATTGCACACCATTTTTTTGGGGATCGGGATTCCGACGTCAAAAATGCCAAATTTGTTCGTGGACGTCCGTCAAGACGTTGTCTATGCATACGGTTGGCCATCACGGGTTTTCTGGGCCATTTGGAAGGTCAAACGAGCCCCGGAGCGAGCATACGCCTCATTTTGACGATTTACGTGTGCTATTGCACACCATTTTTTGGGTGATCAGGATTCCGACGTCAAAAATTCCAAATTTGTTCGTGGACGTCCGTCAAGACGTTGTCTATGCATACGGTTGGCCATCACGGGTTTTCTGGGCCGTTAGGAAGGTCAAACGAGCCCCGGAGCGAGCATACGCCTCATTTTGATGATTTTCGTGTGCTATTGCACATTATTTTTTGGGTGATCGGGATTCCAACGTCAAAAATGCCAAATTTGTTCGTGGACATCCGTCAAGACGTTGTCTATGCATACGGTTGGCCATCACGGGTTTTCTGGGCCATTTGGAAGGTCAAACGAGCCCCGGAGCGAGCATACGCCTCATTTTGACGATTTTCGTGTGCTATTGCACACCATTTTTTGGGTGATCAGGATTCCGACGTCAAAAATGCCAAATTTGATCGTGGACGTCCGTCAAGACGTTTTCTATGCATACGGTTGGCCATCACGGGTTTTCTGGGCCGTTTGGAAGGTCAAACAAGCCCCGGAGCGAGCATACGCCTCATTTTGACGATTTTCGTGTGCTATTGCACACCATTTTTTGGGTGATCGGGATTCCGACGTCAAAAATGCCAAATTTGTTCGTGGACGTCCGTCAAGACGTTGTCTATGCATAAGGTTGGTCATCACGGGTTTTCTGGGCCTTTTGGAAGGTCAAACGAGCCCCGGAGCGAGCATACGCCTCTTTTTGACGATTTTCGTGTGCTATTGCACACCATTTTTTTGGTGATCAGGATTCCGACGTCAAAAATGCCAAATTTGTTCGTGAACGTCCGTCAAGACGTTGTCTATGCATACGGTTGGCCATCACGGGTTTTCTGGGCCGTTTGGAAGGTCAAACGAGCCCCGGAGCTAGCATACGCCTCATTTTGACGATTTTCGTGTGCTATTGCACACTATTTTTTGGGTGATCGGGATTCCGACGTCAAAAATGCCAAATTTGTTCGTGGACGTCCGTCAAGACGTTGTCTATGCATACGGTTGGCCATCACGGGTTTTCTGGGCCATTTGGAAGGTCAAACGAGCCCCGGAGCGAGCATACGCCTTATTTTGACGATTTTCGTGTGCTATTGCACACCATTTTTTGGGTGATTAGGATTCCGATGTCAAAAATGCCAAATTTGTTCGTGGACGTCCGTCAAGACGTTGTCTATGCATACGGTTGGCCATCACGGGTTTTCTGGGCTGTTTGGAAGGTCAAACGAGCCCCGGAGCGAGCATACGCCTCATTTTGACGATTTTCGTGTGCTATTGCACACCATTTTTTGGGTGATCGGGATTTCGACGTCAAAAATACCAAATTTGTTCGTGGACGTCCGTCAAGACGTTGTCTATGCATACGGTTGGCCATCACGGGTTTCCTGGGCCATTTGGAAGGTCAAACGAGCCCCGGAGCGAGCATACGCCTCATTTTGACGATTTTCGTGTGCTATTGCACACCATTTTTTGGGTGATCAGGATTCCGACGTCAAAAATGCCAAATTTGTTCGTGGACGTCCGTCAAGACGTTGTCTATGCATACGGTTGGCCATCACGGGTTTTCTGGGCCGTTTGGAAGGTCAAACGAGCCCCGGAGCGAGCATACGCCTCATTTTGATGATTTTCGTGTGCAATTGCACACCATTTTTTGGGTGATCAGGAATCCGACGTCAAAAATGCCAAATTTGTTCGTGGACGTCCGTCAAGACGTTGTCTATGCATACGGTTGGCCATCACGAGTTTTCTGGGCCGTTTGGAAGGTCAAACGAGCCCCGGAGCGAGCATACGCCTCATTTTGACGATTTTCGTGTGCTATTGCACACCATTTTTTGGGTGATCGGGATTCCGACGTCAAAAATGCCAAATTTGTTCGCGGACGTCCGTCAAGACGTTGTCTATGCATACGGTTGTCCATCACGGGTTTTCTGGGCCATTTGGAAGGTCAAACGAGCCCCGGAGCGAGCATACGCCTCATTTTGACGATTTTCGTGTGCTATTGCACACCATTTTTTGGGTGATCAGGATTCCGACGTCAAAAATGCCAAATTTGTTCGTGGACGTTCGTCAAGACGTTGTCTATGCATACGGTTGGCCATCACGGGTTTTCTGGGACGTTTGGAAGGTCAAACGAGCCCCGGAGCGAGCATACGCCTCATTTTGACGATTTTCGTGTGCTATTGCACACCATTTTTTGGGTGATCGGGATTTCGATGTCAAAAATGCCAAATTTGTTCGTGGACGTCCGTCAAGACGTTGTCTATGCATACGGTTGGCCATCACGGGTTTTCTGGGCCGTTTGGAAGGTCAAACGAGCCCCGGAGCGAGCATACGCCTCATTTTGACGATTTTCGTGTGCTATTGCACACCATTTTTTGGGTGATCGGGATTCCGACGTCAAAAATGCCAAATTTGTTCGTGGACGTCCATCAAGATGTTGTCTATGCATACGGTTGGCCATCACGGGTTTTCTGGGCCATTTGGAAGGTCAAACGAGCCCCGGAGCGAGCATACGCCTCATTTTGACGATTTTCATGTGCTATTGCACACCATTTTTTGGGTGATCATGATTCCGACGTCAAAAATGCCAAATTTGTTCGTGGACGTCCATCAAGATGTTGTCTATGCATACGGTTGGCCATCAAGGGTTTTCGGGCCGTTTGGAAGGTCAAACGAGCCCCGGAGCGAGCATACGCCTCATTTTGACGATTTTCGTGTGCTATTGCACACCATTTTTTGGGTGATCAGGATTCCGACGTCAAAAATGCCAAATTTGTTCATGGACGTCCGTCAAGACGTTGTCTATGCATACGGTTGGCCATCACGGGTTTTCTGGGCCGTTTGGAAGGTCAAACGAGCCCCGGAGCGAGCATACGCCTCATTTTGACGATTTTCGTGTGCTATTGCACACCATTTTTTGGGTGATCGAAATTCCGACGTCAAAAATGCCAAATTTGTTCGTGGACGTCCGTCAAGACGTTGTCTATGCATACGGTTGGCCATCACGGGTTTTCTGGGCCATTTGGAAGGTCAAACGAGCCCCGGAGCGAGCATACGCCTCATTTTGACGATTTTCGTGTGCTATTGCACACCATTTTTTGGGTGATCAGGATTCCGACGTCAAAAATGCCAAATTTGTTCGTGGACGTCCGTCAAGACATTGTCTATGCATACGGTTGGCCATCACGGGTTTTCTGGGCCGTTTGGAAGGTCAAACGAGCCCCGGAGCGAGCATACGCCTCATTTTGACGATTTTCGTGTGCTATTGCACACCATTTTTTGGGTGATCAGGATTCCGACGTCAAAAATGCCAAATTTGTTTGTGGACGTCCGTCAAGACGTTGTATATGCATACGGTTTGCCATCACGGGTTTTCTAGGCCATTTGGAAGGTCAAACGAGCCTCGGAGCGAGCATACGCCTCATTTTGACGATTTTCGTGTGCTATTGCACACCATTTTTTGGGTGATCAGGATTCCGACGTCAAAAATGCCAAATTTGTTCGTGGATGTCCGTCAAGACGTTGTCTATGCATACGGTTGGCCATCACGGGTTTTCTGGGCCGTTTGGAAGGTCAAACGAGCCCTGGACCGAGCATACGCCTCATTTTGACGATTTTCGTGTGCTATTGCACACCATTTTTTGGGTGATCGGGATTCCGACGCCAAAAATGCCAAATTTGTTCGTGGACGTCCGTCAAGACGTTGTCTATGCATACGGTTGGCCATCACGGGTTTTCTGGGCCGTTTGGAAGGTCAAACGAGCCCCGGAGCGAGCATACGCCTCATTTTGACGATTTTCGTGTGCTATTGCACACCATTTTTTGGGTGATCAGGATTCCGACGTCAAAAATGCCAAATTTGTTCGTGGACGTCCGTCAAGACGTTGTCTATGCATACGGTTGGCCATCACGGGTTTTCTGGGCCATTTGGAAGGTCAAACGAGCCCCGTAGCGAGCATACGCCTCATTTTGACGATTTTCGTGTGCTATTGCACACCATTTTTTGGGTGATCAGGATTCCGACGTCAAAAATGCCAAATTTGTTCGTGGGCGTCCGTCAAGACGTTGTCTATGCATATGGTTGGCCATCACGGGTTTTCTGGGCCGTTTGGAAGGTCAAACGAGCCCCGGAGAGAGCATACGCCTCATTTTGACGATTTTCGTGTGCTATTGCACACCATTTTTGGGTGATTGGGATTCCGACATCAAAAATGCCAAATTTGTTCGTGGACGTCCGTCAAGACGTTGTCTATGCATACGGTTGGCCATCACGGGTTTTCTGGGTCGTTTGGAAGGTCAAACGAGCCCCGGAGCGAGCATACGCCTCATTTTGACGATTTTCGTGTGCTATTGCACACCATTTTTTGGGTGATCGAGATTCCGACGTCAAAAATGCCAAATTTGTTCGTGGACGTCCGTCAAGATGTTGTCTATGCATACGGTTGGCCATCACGGCTTTTCTGGGCCATTTGGACGGTCAAACGAGCCCCGAAGCGAGCATACGCCTCATTTTGACGATTTTCGTGTGCTATTGCACACCATTTTTTGGGTGATCGGGATTCCGACGTCAAAAATGCCAAATTTGTTCGTGGACGTCCGTCAAGACGTTGTCTATGCATACGGTTGGCCATCACGGCTTTTCTGGGCCATTTGGAAGGTCAAACGAGCCCCGAAGCGAGCATACGCCTCATTTTGACGATTTTCGTGTGCTATTGCACACCATTTTTTGGGTGATCGGGATTCCGACGTCAAAAATGCCAAATTTGTTCGTGGACGTCCGTCAAGACGTTGTCTATGCATACGGTTGGCCATCACGGCTTTTCTGGGCAATTTGGACGGTCAAACGAGCCCCGAAGCGAGCATACGCCTCATTTTGACGATTTTCGTGTGCTATTGCACACCATTTTTTGGGTGATCGGGATTCCGACGTCAAAAATGCCAAATTTGTTCGTGGACGTCCGTCAAGACGTTGTCTATGCATACGGTTGACCATCACGGCTTTTCTGGGCCATTTGGACGGTCAAACGAGCCCCGAAGCGAGCATACGCCTCATTTTGACGATTTTCGTGTGCTATTGCACACCATTTTTTTGGTGATCGGGATTCCGACGTCAAAAATGCCAAATTTGTTCGTGGACGTCCGTCAAGACGTTGTCTATGCATACGGTTGGCCATCACGGGTTTTCTGGGCCATTTGGAAGGTTAAACGAGCCCCGAAGCGAGCATACGCCTCATTTTGACGATTTTCGTGTGCTATTGCACACCATTTTTTGGGTGATCGGGATTCCGACGTCAAAAATGCCAAATTTGTTCGTAGACGTCCGTCAAGAACCTATATATGCAAACGGTTGGCCATCACGGCTTTTCTGGGCCATTTGGAAGGTCAAACGAGCCCCGAAGCGAGCATACGCCTCATTTTGACGATTTTCGTGTGCTATTGCACACCATTTTTTGGGTGATCGGGATTCCGACGTCAAAAATGCCAAATTTGTTCGTGGACGTCCGTCAAGACGTTGTCTATGCATACGGTTGGCCATCACGGCTTTTCTGGGCCATTTGGACGGTCAAACGAGCCCCGAAGCGAGCATACGCCTTATTTTGACGATTTTCGTGTGCTACTGCACACCATTTTTTGGGTGATCGGGATTCCGACGTCAAAAATGCCAAATTAGTTCGTGGACATCCGTCAAGACATTGTCTATGCATACGGTTGGCCATCACGGCTTTTCTGGGCCATTTGGAAGGCCAAACAAGCCCCGAAGCGAGCATACGCCTCATTTTGACGATTTTCGTGTGCTATTGCACACCATTTTTTGGGTGATCGGGATTCCAACGTCAAAAATGCCAAATTTGTTCGTGGACGTCCGTCAAGACGTTTTCTATGCAGATGGTTGGCCATCACGGCTTTTCTGGGCCATTTGGAAGGTCAAACGAGCCCCGAAGCGAGCATACGCCTCATTTTGACGATTTTCGTGTGCTATTGCACACCATTTTTTGGGTGATTGGGATCCCGATGTCAAAAATGCCAAATTTGTTCATGGACGTCCGTCAAGACGTTGTCTATGCATACGGTTGGCCATCACGGCTTTTCTGGGCCATTTGGAAGGTCAAACGAGCCCCGAAGCGAGCATACGCCTCATTTTGACGATTTTCGTGTGCTATTGCACACCATTTTTTGGGTGATCGGGATTCCGACGTCAAAAATGCCAAATTTGTTCGTGGACGTCCGCCAAGACGTTGTCTATGCATATGGTTGGCCATCACGTCTTTTCTGGGCCATTTGGAAGGTCAAACGAGTCCCGAAGCGAGCATACGCCTCATTTTGACGATTTTCGTGTGCTATTGCACACCATTTTTTGGGTGATCGGGATTCCGACGTCAAAAATGCCAAATTTGTTCGTGTATTTCCGTCAAGACGTTGTCTATGCATACGGTTGGCAATCACGGCTTTTATGGGCCATTTGGAAGGTCAAACGAGCCCCGAAGCGAGCAAACGCCTCATTTTGACGATTTTCGTGTGCTATTGCACACCATTTTTTGGGTGATCAGGATTCCGACGTTAATAATGCCAAATTTGTTCGTGTACGTCTGTCAGGACGTTATCTATGCATACGGTTGGCCATCACGGCTTTTCTGGGCCATTTGGAAGGCCAAACGAGCCCCGAAGCAAGCATACGCCTCATTTTGACGATTTTCGTGTGCTATTGCACACCATTTTTTGGGTGATCGGGATTACGACGTCAAAAATGCCAAGTTTTTTCGTGGACGTCCGTCAAGACGTTGTCTATGCATACGGTTGGCCATCACAGCTTTTCTGGGCCATTTGGACGGTCAAACGAGCCCCGAAGCGAGCATACGCCTCATTTTGACGATTTTCGTGTGCTATTGCACACCATTTTTTGGGTGATTGGGATCCCGATGTCAAAAATGCCAAATTTGTTCATGGACGTCCGTCAAGACGTTGTCTATGCATACGGTTGGCCATCACGACTTTTCTGGGCCATTTGGACGGTCAAACGAGCCCCGAAGCGAGCATACGCCTCATTTTGACGATTTTCGTGTGCTATTGCACACCATTTTTTGGGTGATCGGGATCCCGACGTCAAAAATGCCAAATTTGTTCGTGGACGTCTGTCAAGACGTTGTCTATGCAGACGGTTGGCCATCACGGCTTTTCTGGGCCATTTGGAAGGTCAAACGAGCCCCGAAGCGAGCATACGCCTCATTTTGACGATTTTCGTGTGCTATTGCACACCATTTTTTAAGTGATCGGGAATCCGACGTCAAAAATGTCAAATTTGTTCGTGGACGTCCGTCAAGACGTTGTCTATGCATACGGTTGGCCATCACGGCTTTTCTGGGCCATTTGGAAGGTCAAACGAGCCCCGAAGCGAGCATACGCCTCATTTTGACGATTTTCGTGTGCTATTGCACACCATTTTTTGGGTGATCGGGATTCCGACGTCAAAAATGCCAAATTTGTTCGTGGACGTCCGCCAAGACGTTGTCTATGCATATGGTTGGCCATCACGTCTTTTCTGGGCCATTTGGAAGGTCAAACGAGTCCCGAAGCGAGCATACGCCTCATTTTGACGATTTTCGTGTGCTATTGCACACCATTTTTTGGGTGATCGGGATTCCGACGTCAAAAATGCCAAATTTGTTCGTGTATTTCCGTCAAGACGTTGTCTATGCATACGGTTGGCAATCACGGCTTTTATGGGCCATTTGGAAGGTCAAACGAGCCCCGAAGCGAGCAAACGCCTCATTTTGACGATTTTCGTGTGCTATTGCACACCATTTTTTGGGTGATCAGGATTCCGACGTTAATAATGCCAAATTTGTTCGTGTACGTCTGTCAGGACGTTATCTATGCATACGGTTGGCCATCACGGCTTTTCTGGACCATTTGGAAGGTCAAACGAGCCCCGAAGCGAGCATACGCCTCATTTTGACTATTTTCGTGTGCTATTGCACACCATTTTTTGGTGATCGGGATTCCGACGTCAAAAATGCCAAATTTGTTCGTGGACGTCCGTCAAGACGTTGTCTATGCATACGGTTGGCCATCACGGCTTTTCTAGGCCATTTGGAAGGTCAAACGAGCCCCGAAGCGAGCATACGCCTCATTTTGACGATTTTCGTGTGCTATTGCACACCATTTTTTGGGTGATCGGGATTCCGACGTCAAAAATGCCAAATTTGTTCGTGGACGTCCGTCAAGACGTTGTCTATGCATACGGTTGGCCATCACGGCTTTTCTGGGCCATTTGGAAGGTCAAACGAGCCCCGAAGCGAGCATACGCCTCATTTTGACGATTTTCGTGTGCTATTGCACACCATTTTTTGGGTGATCGGGATTCCGACGTCAAAAATGCCAAATTTGTTCGTGGACGTCCGTCAAGACGTTGTCTATGCATACGGTTGGCCATCACGGCTTTTCTAGGCCATTTAGAAGGTCAAACGAGCCCCGAAGCGAGCATACGCCTCATTTTGATGATTTTCGTGTGCTATTGCACACTATTTTTTGGGTGATCGGGATTCCGACGTCAAAAATGCCAAATTTGTTCGTGGACGTCCGTCAAGACGTTGTCTATGCATACGGTTGGCCATCACGGCTTTTCTGGGCCATTTGGAAGGTCAAACGAGCCCCCAAGCGAGCATACGCCTCATTTTGACGATTTTCGTGTGCTATTGCACACCATTTTTTGGGTGATCGGGATTCCGACGTCAAAAATGCCAAATTTGTTCGTGGACGTCCATCAAGATGTTGTCTATGCATACGGTTGGCCATCACGGGTTTTCTGGGCCATTTGGAAGGTCAAACGAGCCCCGGAGCGAGCATACGCCTCATTTTGACGATTTTCATTTGCTATTGCACACCATTTTTTGGGTGATCATGATTCCGACGTCAAAAATGCCAAATTTGTTCGTGGACGTCCATCAAGATGTTGTCTATGCATACGGTTGGCCATCAAGGGTTTTCGGGCCGTTTGGAAGGTCAAACGAGCCCCGGAGCGAGCATACGCCTCATTTTGACGATTTTCGTGTGCTATTGCACACCATTTTTTGGGTGATCAGGATTCCGACGTCAAAAATGCCAAATTTGTTCATGGACGTTCGTCAAGACGTTGTCTATGCATACGGTTGGCCATCACGGGTTTTTCTGGGCCGTTTGGAAGGTCAAACGAGCCCCGGAGCGAGCATACGCCTCATTTTGACGATTTTCGTGTGCTATTGCACACCATTTTTTGGGTGATCGAAATTCCGACGTCAAAAATGCCAAATTTGTTCGTGGACGTCCGTCAAGACGTTGTCTATGCATACGGTTGGCCATCACGGGTTTTCTGGGCCATTTGGAAGGTCAAACGAGCCCCGGAGCGAGCATACGCCTCATTTTGACGATTTTCGTGTGCTATTGCACACCATTTTTTGGGTGATCAGGATTCCGACGTCAAAAATGCCAAATTTGTTCGTGGACGTCCGTCAAGACGTTGTCTATGCATACGGTTGGCCATCACGGGTTTTCTGGGCCGTTTGGAAGGTCAAACGAGCCCCGGAGCGAGCATACGCCTCATTTTGACGATTTTAGTGTGCTATTGCACACCATTTTTTGGGTGATCGAAATTCCGACGTCAAAAATGCCAAATTTGTTCGTGGACGTCCGTCAAGACGTTGTCTATGCATACGGTTGGCCATCACGGGTTTTCTGGGCCATTTGGAAGGTCAAACGAGCCCCGGAGCGAGCATACGCCTCATTTTGACGATTTTCGTGTGCTATTGCACACCATTTTTTGGGTGATAAGGATTCCGATGTCAAAAATGCCAAATTTGTTCGTGGACGTCCGTCAAGACGTTGTCTATGCATACGGTTGGCCATCATGGGTTTTCTGGGTCGTTTGGAAGGTCAAACGAGCCCCGGAGCGAGCATACGCCTCATTTTGACGATTTTCGTGTGCTATTGCACACCATTTTTTGGGTGATCGGGATTCCGAATGCCAAATTTGTTCGTGGACGTCCGTCAAGATGTTGTCTATGCATACGGTTGGCCATCACGGGTTTTTTGGGTCGTTTGGAAGGTCAAACGAGCCCCGGAGCGAGCATACGCCTTATTTTGACTATTTTCGTGTGCTATTGCACACCATTTTTTGGGTGATCGGGATTCCGACGTCAAAAATGCCAAATTTGTTCGTGGACGTCCGTCAAGACGTTGTCTATGCATACGGTTGGCCATCACAGGTTTTCTGGCCCATTTGGAAGGTCAAACGAGCCCCGGAGCGAGCATACGCCTCATTTTGACGATTTTCGTGTGCTATTGCACACCATTTTTTGGGTGATCGGGATTCCGAATGCCAAATTTGTTCGTGGACGTCCGTCAAGACGTTGTCTATGCATACGATTGGCCATCACGGGTTTTCTGGGCCGTTTGGAAGGTCAAACGAGCCTCGGAGCGAGCATACGCCTCATTTTGACGATTTTCGTGAGCTATTGCACACCATTTTTTTGGGGATCGGGATTCCGACGTCAAAAATGCCAAATTTGTTCGTGGACGTCCGTCAAGACGTTGTCTATGCATACGGTTGGCCATCACGGGTTTTCTGGGCCATTTGGAAGGTCAAACGAGCCCCGGAGCGAGCATACGCCTCATTTTGACGATTTACGTGTGCTATTGCACACCATTTTTTGGGTGATCAGGATTCCGACGTCAAAAATTCCAAATTTGTTCGTGGACGTCCGTCAAGACGTTGTCTATGCATACGGTTGGCCATCACGGGTTTTCTGGGCCGTTAGGAAGGTCAAACGAGCCCCGGAGCGAGCATACGCCTCATTTTGATGATTTTCGTGTGCTATTGCACATTATTTTTTGGGTGATCGGGATTCCAACGTCAAAAATGCCAAATTTGTTCGTGGACATCCGTCAAGACGTTGTCTATGCATACGGTTGGCCATCACGGGTTTTCTGGGCCATTTGGAAGGTCAAACGAGCCCCGGAGCGAGCATACGCCTCATTTTGACGATTTTCGTGTGCTATTGCACACCATTTTTTGGGTGATCAGGATTCCGACGTCAAAAATGCCAAATTTGATCGTGGACGTCCGTCAAGACGTTTTCTATGCATACGGTTGGCCATCACGGGTTTTCTGGGCCGTTTGGAAGGTCAAACAAGCCCCGGAGCGAGCATACGCCTCATTTTGACGATTTTCGTGTGCTATTGCACACCATTTTTTGGGTGATCGGGATTCCGACGTCAAAAATGCCAAATTTGTTCGTGGACGTCCGTCAAGACGTTGTCTATGCATAAGGTTGGTCATCACGGGTTTTCTGGGCCTTTTGGAAGGTCAAACGAGCCCCGGAGCGAGCATACGCCTCTTTTTGACGATTTTCGTGTGCTATTGCACACCATTTTTTTGGTGATCAGGATTCCGACGTCAAAAATGCCAAATTTGTTCGTGAACGTCCGTCAAGACGTTGTCTATGCATACGGTTGGCCATCACGGGTTTTCTGGGCCGTTTGGAAGGTCAAACGAGCCCCGGAGCTAGCATACGCCTCATTTTGACGATTTTCGTGTGCTATTGCACACTATTTTTTGGGTGATCGGGATTCCGACGTCAAAAATGCCAAATTTGTTCGTGGACGTCCGTCAAGACGTTGTCTATGCATACGGTTGGCCATCACGGGTTTTCTGGGCCATTTGGAAGGTCAAACGAGCCCCGGAGCGAGCATACGCCTTATTTTGACGATTTTCGTGTGCTATTGCACACCATTTTTTGGGTGATTAGGATTCCGATGTCAAAAATGCCAAATTTGTTCGTGGACGTCCGTCAAGACGTTGTCTATGCATACGGTTGGCCATCACGGGTTTTCTGGGCTGTTTGGAAGGTCAAACGAGCCCCGGAGCGAGCATACGCCTCATTTTGACGATTTTCGTGTGCTATTGCACACCATTTTTTGGGTGATCGGGATTTCGACGTCAAAAATACCAAATTTGTTCGTGGACGTCCGTCAAGACGTTGTCTATGCATACGGTTGGCCATCACGGGTTTCCTGGGCCATTTGGAAGGTCAAACGAGCCCCGGAGCGAGCATACGCCTCATTTTGACGATTTTCGTGTGCTATTGCACACCATTTTTTGGGTGATCAGGATTCCGACGTCAAAAATGCCAAATTTGTTCGTGGACGTCCGTCAAGACGTTGTCTATGCATACGGTTGGCCATCACGGGTTTTCTGGGCCGTTTGGAAGGTCAAACGAGCCCCGGAGCGAGCATACGCCTCATTTTGATGATTTTCGTGTGCAATTGCACACCATTTTTTGGGTGATCAGGAATCCGACGTCAAAAATGCCAAATTTGTTCGTGGACGTCCGTCAAGACGTTGTCTATGCATACGGTTGGCCATCACGAGTTTTCTGGGCCGTTTGGAAGGTCAAACGAGCCCCGGAGCGAGCATACGCCTCATTTTGACGATTTTCGTGTGCTATTGCACACCATTTTTTGGGTGATCGGGATTCCGACGTCAAAAATGCCAAATTTGTTCGCGGACGTCCGTCAAGACGTTGTCTATGCATACGGTTGTCCATCACGGGTTTTCTGGGCCATTTGGAAGGTCAAACGAGCCCCGGAGCGAGCATACGCCTCATTTTGACGATTTTCGTGTGCTATTGCACACCATTTTTTGGGTGATCAGGATTCCGACGTCAAAAATGCCAAATTTGTTCGTGGACGTTCGTCAAGACGTTGTCTATGCATACGGTTGGCCATCACGGGTTTTCTGGGACGTTTGGAAGGTCAAACGAGCCCCGGAGCGAGCATACGCCTCATTTTGACGATTTTCGTGTGCTATTGCACACCATTTTTTGGGTGATCGGGATTTCGATGTCAAAAATGCCAAATTTGTTCGTGGACGTCCGTCAAGACGTTGTCTATGCATACGGTTGGCCATCACGGGTTTTCTGGGCCGTTTGGAAGGTCAAACGAGCCCCGGAGCGAGCATACGCCTCATTTTGACGATTTTCGTGTGCTATTGCACACCATTTTTTGGGTGATCGGGATTCCGACGTCAAAAATGCCAAATTTGTTCGTGGACGTCCATCAAGATGTTGTCTATGCATACGGTTGGCCATCACGGGTTTTCTGGGCCATTTGGAAGGTCAAACGAGCCCCGGAGCGAGCATACGCCTCATTTTGACGATTTTCATGTGCTATTGCACACCATTTTTTGGGTGATCATGATTCCGACGTCAAAAATGCCAAATTTGTTCGTGGACGTCCATCAAGATGTTGTCTATGCATACGGTTGGCCATCAAGGGTTTTCGGGCCGTTTGGAAGGTCAAACGAGCCCCGGAGCGAGCATACGCCTCATTTTGACGATTTTCGTGTGCTATTGCACACCATTTTTTGGGTGATCAGGATTCCGACGTCAAAAATGCCAAATTTGTTCATGGACGTCCGTCAAGACGTTGTCTATGCATACGGTTGGCCATCACGGGTTTTCTGGGCCGTTTGGAAGGTCAAACGAGCCCCGGAGCGAGCATACGCCTCATTTTGACGATTTTCGTGTGCTATTGCACACCATTTTTTGGGTGATCGAAATTCCGACGTCAAAAATGCCAAATTTGTTCGTGGACGTCCGTCAAGACGTTGTCTATGCATACGGTTGGCCATCACGGGTTTTCTGGGCCATTTGGAAGGTCAAACGAGCCCCGGAGCGAGCATACGCCTCATTTTGACGATTTTCGTGTGCTATTGCACACCATTTTTTGGGTGATCAGGATTCCGACGTCAAAAATGCCAAATTTGTTCGTGGACGTCCGTCAAGACATTGTCTATGCATACGGTTGGCCATCACGGGTTTTCTGGGCCGTTTGGAAGGTCAAACGAGCCCCGGAGCGAGCATACGCCTCATTTTGACGATTTTCGTGTGCTATTGCACACCATTTTTTGGGTGATCAGGATTCCGACGTCAAAAATGCCAAATTTGTTTGTGGACGTCCGTCAAGACGTTGTATATGCATACGGTTTGCCATCACGGGTTTTCTAGGCCATTTGGAAGGTCAAACGAGCCTCGGAGCGAGCATACGCCTCATTTTGACGATTTTCGTGTGCTATTGCACACCATTTTTTGGGTGATCAGGATTCCGACGTCAAAAATGCCAAATTTGTTCGTGGATGTCCGTCAAGACGTTGTCTATGCATACGGTTGGCCATCACGGGTTTTCTGGGCCGTTTGGAAGGTCAAACGAGCCCTGGACCGAGCATACGCCTCATTTTGACGATTTTCGTGTGCTATTGCACACCATTTTTTGGGTGATCGGGATTCCGACGCCAAAAATGCCAAATTTGTTCGTGGACGTCCGTCAAGACGTTGTCTATGCATACGGTTGGCCATCACGGGTTTTCTGGGCCGTTTGGAAGGTCAAACGAGCCCCGGAGCGAGCATACGCCTCATTTTGACGATTTTCGTGTGCTATTGCACACCATTTTTTGGGTGATCAGGATTCCGACGTCAAAAATGCCAAATTTGTTCGTGGACGTCCGTCAAGACGTTGTCTATGCATACGGTTGGCCATCACGGGTTTTCTGGGCCATTTGGAAGGTCAAACGAGCCCCGTAGCGAGCATACGCCTCATTTTGACGATTTTCGTGTGCTATTGCACACCATTTTTTGGGTGATCAGGATTCCGACGTCAAAAATGCCAAATTTGTTCGTGGGCGTCCGTCAAGACGTTGTCTATGCATATGGTTGGCCATCACGGGTTTTCTGGGCCGTTTGGAAGGTCAAACGAGCCCCGGAGAGAGCATACGCCTCATTTTGACGATTTTCGTGTGCTATTGCACACCATTTTTGGGTGATTGGGATTCCGACATCAAAAATGCCAAATTTGTTCGTGGACGTCCGTCAAGACGTTGTCTATGCATACGGTTGGCCATCACGGGTTTTCTGGGTCGTTTGGAAGGTCAAACGAGCCCCGGAGCGAGCATACGCCTCATTTTGACGATTTTCGTGTGCTATTGCACACCATTTTTTGGGTGATCGAGATTCCGACGTCAAAAATGCCAAATTTGTTCGTGGACGTCCGTCAAGATGTTGTCTATGCATACGGTTGGCCATCACGGCTTTTCTGGGCCATTTGGACGGTCAAACGAGCCCCGAAGCGAGCATACGCCTCATTTTGACGATTTTCGTGTGCTATTGCACACCATTTTTTGGGTGATCGGGATTCCGACGTCAAAAATGCCAAATTTGTTCGTGGACGTCCGTCAAGACGTTGTCTATGCATACGGTTGGCCATCACGGCTTTTCTGGGCCATTTGGAAGGTCAAACGAGCCCCGAAGCGAGCATACGCCTCATTTTGACGATTTTCGTGTGCTATTGCACACCATTTTTTGGGTGATCGGGATTCCGACGTCAAAAATGCCAAATTTGTTCGTGGACGTCCGTCAAGACGTTGTCTATGCATACGGTTGGCCATCACGGCTTTTCTGGGCAATTTGGACGGTCAAACGAGCCCCGAAGCGAGCATACGCCTCATTTTGACGATTTTCGTGTGCTATTGCACACCATTTTTTGGGTGATCGGGATTCCGACGTCAAAAATGCCAAATTTGTTCGTGGACGTCCGTCAAGACGTTGTCTATGCATACGGTTGACCATCACGGCTTTTCTGGGCCATTTGGACGGTCAAACGAGCCCCGAAGCGAGCATACGCCTCATTTTGACGATTTTCGTGTGCTATTGCACACCATTTTTTTGGTGATCGGGATTCCGACGTCAAAAATGCCAAATTTGTTCGTGGACGTCCGTCAAGACGTTGTCTATGCATACGGTTGGCCATCACGGGTTTTCTGGGCCATTTGGAAGGTTAAACGAGCCCCGAAGCGAGCATACGCCTCATTTTGACGATTTTCGTGTGCTATTGCACACCATTTTTTGGGTGATCGGGATTCCGACGTCAAAAATGCCAAATTTGTTCGTAGACGTCCGTCAAGAACCTATATATGCAAACGGTTGGCCATCACGGCTTTTCTGGGCCATTTGGAAGGTCAAACGAGCCCCGAAGCGAGCATACGCCTCATTTTGACGATTTTCGTGTGCTATTGCACACCATTTTTTGGGTGATCGGGATTCCGACGTCAAAAATGCCAAATTTGTTCGTGGACGTCCGTCAAGACGTTGTCTATGCATACGGTTGGCCATCACGGCTTTTCTGGGCCATTTGGACGGTCAAACGAGCCCCGAAGCGAGCATACGCCTTATTTTGACGATTTTCGTGTGCTACTGCACACCATTTTTTGGGTGATCGGGATTCCGACGTCAAAAATGCCAAATTAGTTCGTGGACATCCGTCAAGACATTGTCTATGCATACGGTTGGCCATCACGGCTTTTCTGGGCCATTTGGAAGGCCAAACAAGCCCCGAAGCGAGCATACGCCTCATTTTGACGATTTTCGTGTGCTATTGCACACCATTTTTTGGGTGATCGGGATTCCAACGTCAAAAATGCCAAATTTGTTCGTGGACGTCCGTCAAGACGTTTTCTATGCAGATGGTTGGCCATCACGGCTTTTCTGGGCCATTTGGAAGGTCAAACGAGCCCCGAAGCGAGCATACGCCTCATTTTGACGATTTTCGTGTGCTATTGCACACCATTTTTTGGGTGATTGGGATCCCGATGTCAAAAATGCCAAATTTGTTCATGGACGTCCGTCAAGACGTTGTCTATGCATACGGTTGGCCATCACGGCTTTTCTGGGCCATTTGGAAGGTCAAACGAGCCCCGAAGCGAGCATACGCCTCATTTTGACGATTTTCGTGTGCTATTGCACACCATTTTTTGGGTGATCGGGATTCCGACGTCAAAAATGCCAAATTTGTTCGTGGACGTCCGCCAAGACGTTGTCTATGCATATGGTTGGCCATCACGTCTTTTCTGGGCCATTTGGAAGGTCAAACGAGTCCCGAAGCGAGCATACGCCTCATTTTGACGATTTTCGTGTGCTATTGCACACCATTTTTTGGGTGATCGGGATTCCGACGTCAAAAATGCCAAATTTGTTCGTGTATTTCCGTCAAGACGTTGTCTATGCATACGGTTGGCAATCACGGCTTTTATGGGCCATTTGGAAGGTCAAACGAGCCCCGAAGCGAGCAAACGCCTCATTTTGACGATTTTCGTGTGCTATTGCACACCATTTTTTGGGTGATCAGGATTCCGACGTTAATAATGCCAAATTTGTTCGTGTACGTCTGTCAGGACGTTATCTATGCATACGGTTGGCCATCACGGCTTTTCTGGGCCATTTGGAAGGCCAAACGAGCCCCGAAGCAAGCATACGCCTCATTTTGACGATTTTCGTGTGCTATTGCACACCATTTTTTGGGTGATCGGGATTACGACGTCAAAAATGCCAAGTTTTTTCGTGGACGTCCGTCAAGACGTTGTCTATGCATACGGTTGGCCATCACAGCTTTTCTGGGCCATTTGGACGGTCAAACGAGCCCCGAAGCGAGCATACGCCTCATTTTGACGATTTTCGTGTGCTATTGCACACCATTTTTTGGGTGATTGGGATCCCGATGTCAAAAATGCCAAATTTGTTCATGGACGTCCGTCAAGACGTTGTCTATGCATACGGTTGGCCATCACGACTTTTCTGGGCCATTTGGACGGTCAAACGAGCCCCGAAGCGAGCATACGCCTCATTTTGACGATTTTCGTGTGCTATTGCACACCATTTTTTGGGTGATCGGGATCCCGACGTCAAAAATGCCAAATTTGTTCGTGGACGTCTGTCAAGACGTTGTCTATGCAGACGGTTGGCCATCACGGCTTTTCTGGGCCATTTGGAAGGTCAAACGAGCCCCGAAGCGAGCATACGCCTCATTTTGACGATTTTCGTGTGCTATTGCACACCATTTTTTAAGTGATCGGGAATCCGACGTCAAAAATGTCAAATTTGTTCGTGGACGTCCGTCAAGACGTTGTCTATGCATACGGTTGGCCATCACGGCTTTTCTGGGCCATTTGGAAGGTCAAACGAGCCCCGAAGCGAGCATACGCCTCATTTTGACGATTTTCGTGTGCTATTGCACACCATTTTTTGGGTGATCGGGATTCCGACGTCAAAAATGCCAAATTTGTTCGTGGACGTCCGCCAAGACGTTGTCTATGCATATGGTTGGCCATCACGTCTTTTCTGGGCCATTTGGAAGGTCAAACGAGTCCCGAAGCGAGCATACGCCTCATTTTGACGATTTTCGTGTGCTATTGCACACCATTTTTTGGGTGATCGGGATTCCGACGTCAAAAATGCCAAATTTGTTCGTGTATTTCCGTCAAGACGTTGTCTATGCATACGGTTGGCAATCACGGCTTTTATGGGCCATTTGGAAGGTCAAACGAGCCCCGAAGCGAGCAAACGCCTCATTTTGACGATTTTCGTGTGCTATTGCACACCATTTTTTGGGTGATCAGGATTCCGACGTTAATAATGCCAAATTTGTTCGTGTACGTCTGTCAGGACGTTATCTATGCATACGGTTGGCCATCACGGCTTTTCTGGACCATTTGGAAGGTCAAACGAGCCCCGAAGCGAGCATACGCCTCATTTTGACTATTTTCGTGTGCTATTGCACACCATTTTTTGGTGATCGGGATTCCGACGTCAAAAATGCCAAATTTGTTCGTGGACGTCCGTCAAGACGTTGTCTATGCATACGGTTGGCCATCACGGCTTTTCTAGGCCATTTGGAAGGTCAAACGAGCCCCGAAGCGAGCATACGCCTCATTTTGACGATTTTCGTGTGCTATTGCACACCATTTTTTGGGTGATCGGGATTCCGACGTCAAAAATGCCAAATTTGTTCGTGGACGTCCGTCAAGACGTTGTCTATGCATACGGTTGGCCATAACGGCTTTTCTAGGCCATTTGGACAGTCAAACAAGCCCCGAAGCGAGCGTACGCCTCATTTTGACGATTTTCGTGTGCTATTGCACACCATTTTTTGGGTGATCGGGATTCCGACGTCAAAAATGCAAAATTTGTTCGTGGACGTCTGTCAAGACGTTGTCTATGCATACGGTTGGCCATCACGGCTTTTCTGGGCCATTTGGAAGGTCAAACGAGCCCCGAAGCGAGCATACGCCTCAGTTTGACGATTTTCGTGTGCTATTGCACACCATTTTTTGGGTGATCGGGATTCCGACGTCAAAAATGACAAATTTGTTCGTGGACATCCGTCAAGACGTTGTCTATGCATACGGTTGGCCATAACGGCTTTTCTAGGCCATTTGGACAGTCAAACAAGCCCCGAAGCGAGCGTACGCCTCATTTTGACGATTTTCGTGTGCTATTGCACACCATTTTTTGGGTGATCGGGATTCCGACGTCAAAAATGCCAAATTTGTTCGTGGACGTCCGTCAAGATGTTGTCTATGCATACGGTAGGCCATCACGGCTTTTATGGGCCATTTGGATGGTCAAACGAGCCCCGAAGCGAGCGTACGCCTCATTTTGACGATTTTCGTGTGCTATCGCACACTATTTTTTGGGTGATCGGGATTCTGACGTTTAAAATGCCAAATTTATTCGTGGACGTCCGTCAAGACGTTGTCTATTCATACGGTTGGCCATCACGGCTTTTCTGGGCCATTTGGACGGTCAAACGAGCCCCGAAGCGAGCATACGCCTCATTTTGACGATTTTCGTGTGCTATTGCACACCATTTTTTGGGTGATCGGGATTCCGACGTCAAAAATGCCATATTTGTTCGTGGACGTCCGTCAAGACGTTGTCTATGCATACGGTTGGCCATCACGGCTTTTCTGGGCCATTTGGACGGTCAAACGAGCCCCGAAGCGAGCATACGCCTCATTTTGACGATTTTCGTGTGCTATTGCACACCATTTTTTGGGTGATCGGGATTCCAACGTCAAAAATGCCTAATTTGTTCGTGGACGTCCGTCAAGACGTTGTCTATGCATACGGTTGGCCATCACGGCTTTTCTGGGCCATTTGGACGGTCAAACGAGCCCCGAAGCGAGCATACGCCTCATTTTGACGATTTTCGTGTGCTATTGCACACCATTTTTTTGGTGATCGGGATTCCGACGTCAAAAATGCTAAATTTGTTCGTGGACGTCCGTCAAGACGTTATCTATGCATACAGTTGGCCATCACGGCTTTTCTGGGCCATTTGGACAGTCAAACGAGCCCCGAAGCGAGCATACGCCTCATTTTGACGATTTTCGTGTGCTATTGCACACCATTTTTTGGGTGATCGGGATTCCGACGTCAAAAATGCCAAATTTGTTCGTGGACGTCCGTCAAGACGTTGTCCATGCATACGGTTGGCCATCACGGCTTTTCTGGGCCATTTGGAAGGTCAAACGAGCCCCGAAGCGAGCATACGCCTCATTTTGACGATTTTCGTGTGCTATTGCACACCATTTTTTGGGTGATCGGGATTCCGACGTCAAAAATGCCAAATTTGTTCGTGGACGTCCGTTAAGACGTTGTCTATGCATACGGTTGGCCATCACGGCTTTTCTGGGCCATTTGGACGGTCAAACGAGCCCCGAAGCGAGCATACGCCTCATTTTGATGATTTTCGTGTGCTATCGCACACCATTTTTTGGTGATCGGGATTCCGACGTCAAAAATGCCAAATTTGTTTGTGGACGTCCGTCAAGACGTTGTCTATGCATACGGTTGGCCATCACGGCTTTTCTGGGCCATTTGGACGGTCAAACGAGCGCCGAAGCGAGCATACGCCTCATTTTGACGATTTTTGTGTGCTATTGCACACCATTTTTTGGGTGATCGGGATTCCGACGTCAAAAATGTTAAATTTGTTCGTGGACGTCCGTCAAGACGTTGTCTATGCATACGGTTGGCCATCACGGGTTTTCTGGGCCATTTGGACGGTCAAACGAGCCCGAAGCGAGCATACGCCTCATTTTGACGATTTTCGTGTGCTATTGCACACCATTTTTTGGGTGATCGGGATTCCGACGTCAAAAATGACAAATTTGTTCGTGGACGTCCGTCAAGACGTTGTCTATGCATACGGTTAGCCATCACGGTTTTTCTGGGCTATTTGGAAGGTCAAACAAGCCCCGAAGCGAGCATACGCCTCATTTTGATGATTTTCGTGTGCTATTGCACACCATTTTTTGGGTGATCGGGATTCCGACGTCAAAAATGCAAAATTTGTTCGTGGACGTCCGTCAAGACATTGTCTATGCATAGAGTTGGCTATCACGGCTTTTCTAGGCCATTTGGACGGTCAAACGAGCCCTAGAGCGAGCATACGCCTCATTTTGACGATTTTCGTGTGCTATTGCACACCATTTTTTGGGTGATCGGGATTCCGACGTCAAAAATGCAAAATTTGTTCGTGGACGTCTGTCAAGACGTTGTCTATGCATACGGTTTGCCATCACGGCTTTTCTGGGCCATTTGGAAGGTCAAACGAGCCCCGAAGCGAGCATACGCCTCAGTTTGACGATTTTCGTGTGCTATTGCACACCATTTTTTGGGTGATCGGGATTCCGACGTCAAAAATGCCAAATTTGTTCGTGGACGTCCGTCAAGACGTTGTCTATGCATACGGTTGGCCATCACGGCTTTTCTAGGCCATTTGGAAGGTCAAACGAGCCCCGAAGCGAGCATACGCCTCATTTTGACGATTTTCGTGTGCTATTGCACACCATTTTTTGGGTGATCGGGATTCCGACGTCAAAAATGCCAAATTTGTTCGTGGACGTCCGTCAAGACGTTGTGTATGCATACGGTTGTCCATCACAGCTTTTCTGGGCCATTTGGAAGGTCAAACGAGCCCCGAAGCGAGCATACGCCTCATTTTGACGATTTTCGTGTGCTATTGCACACCATTTTTTGGGTGATCGGGATTCCGACGTCAAAATTGCCAAATTTGTTCGTGGACGTCCGTCAAGACGTTGTCTATGCATACGGTTGGCCATAACGGCTTTTCTAGGTCATTTGGAAGGTCAAACGAGCCCCGAAGCGAGCATACGCCTCATTTTGACGATTTTCGTGTGCTATTGCACACCATTTTTTGGGTGATCGGGATTCCGACGTCAAAAATGCCAAATTTGTTCGTGGACATCCGTCAAGACGTTGTCTATGCATACGGTTGGCCATAACGGCTTTTCTAGGCCATTTGGACAGTCAAACAAGCCCCGAAGCGAGCATACGCCTCATTTTGACGATTTTCGTGTGCTATTGCACACCATTTTTTGGGTGATCGGGATTCCGACGTCAAAAATGCCAAATTTGTTCGTGGACGTCCGTCAAGACGTTGTCTATGCATACGGTTGGCCATCACGGCTTTTTTGGGCCATTTGGACGGTCAAACGAGCCGCGAAGCGAGCATACGCCTCATTTTGACGATTTTCGTGTGCTATTGCACACCATTTTTTGGGTGAACGGGATTCCGATGTCTAAAATGCCAAATTTGTTCGTAGACGTCCGTCAAGACGTTGTGTATGCATACGGTTGGCCATCACGGCTTTTCTAGGCCATTTAGAAGGTCAAACGAGCCCCGAAGCGAGCATACGCCTAATTTTGACGATTTTCGTGTGCTATTGCACACCATTTTTTGGGTGATCGGGATTCCGACGTCAAAAATGCCAAATTTGTTCGTGGACGTCCGTTAAGACGTTGTCTATGCATACGGTTGGCCATCACGGCTTTTCTGGGCCATTTGGACGGTCAAACGAGCCCCGAAGCGAGCATACGCCTCATTTTGACGATTTTCGTGTGCTATTGCACACCATTTTTGGGTGATCGGGATTCCGACGTAAAAAATGCCAAATTTGTTCGTGGACGTCTGTCAAGACGTTGTCTATGCATACGGTTGGCCATCACGGCTTTTCTGGGCCATTAGGAAGGTCAAACGAGCCCCGAAGCGAGCATATGCCTAATTTTGACGATTTTCGTGTGCTATTGCACACCATTTTTTGGATGATCGGGATTCCGACGTCAAAAATGCCAAATTTGTTCGTGGACGTCCGTCAAGACGTTGTCTATGCATACGGTTGGCCATCACGGCTTTTCTGGGCCATTTGGACGGTCAAACGAGCCCCAAAGCGAGCATACGCCTCATTTTGACGATTTTTGTGTGCTATTTTGCACACCATTTTTTGGGTGATCGGGATTCCAACGTCAAAAATGCCAAATTTGTTTGAGGACGTCCGTCAAGACGTTGTCTATGCGTACGGTTGGCCATCACGGCTTTTCTGGGCCATTTGGAAGGTCAAACGAGCCCCGAAGCGAGCATACGCCTCATATTGACGATTTTTGTGTGCTATTGCATACCCTTTTTTGGGTGATCGGGATTCCGACGTCAAAAATGCCAAATTTGTTCGTGGACGTCTGTCAAGACGTTGTCTATGCATACGGTTGGCCATCACAGCTTTTCTGGGCCATTTGGACGGTCAAACGAGCCCCGAAGCGAGCATACGCCTCATTTTGACGATTTTCGTGTGCTATTGCACACCATTTTTTGGGTGATCGGGATTTCAACGTCAAAAATGCCAAATTTGTTCGTGGACGTCCGTCAAGACGTTGTCTATGCATACGGTTGGCCATCACGGCTTTTCTGGGCCATTTGGAAGGTCAAACGAGCTCCAAAGCGAGCATACGCCTCATTTTGACGATTTTCGTGTGCTATTGCACACCATTTTTTGGGTGATCGGGATTCCGATGTCAAAAATGCCAAATTTGTTCGTGGACGTCCGTCAAGACGTTGTCTATGCATACGGTTGGCCATCACGGCTTTTCTGGGCCATTTGGAAGGTCAAACGAGCCCCGAAGCGAGCATACGCCTCATTTTGAGGATTTTCGTGTGTTATTGCACACCATTTTTTGGGTGATCGGGATTCCGACGTCAAAAATGCCAAATTTGTTCATGGACGTCCGTCAAGACGTTGTCTATGCATACGGTTGGCCATCACGGCTTTTCTAGGTCATTTGGACGGTCAAACGAGCCCCGAAGCGAGCATACGCCTCATTTTGATGATTTTCGTATGCTATTGCAAACCATTTTTTGGGTGATTGAGATTCCGACGTCAAAAATGCCAAATTTGTTCGTGGACGTCCGTCAAGACGTTGTCTATGCATACGGTTGGCCATCACGGCATTTCTGGGCCATTTGGACGGTCAAACGAGCCCCGAAGCGAGCATACGCCTCATTTTGACGATTTTCGTGTGCTATTGCACACCATTTTTTGGGTGATCGGGATTCCGACGTCAAAAATGCCAAATTTGTTCATGGACGTCCGTCAAGACGTTGTCTATGCATACGGTTGGCCATCACAGCTTTTCTAGGTCATTTAGACGGTCAAACGAGCCCCGAAGCGAGCATACGCCTCATTTTGATGATTTTCGTATGCTATTGCACACCATTTTTTGGGTGATTGAGATTCCGACGTCAAAAATGCCAAATTTGTTCATGGACGTCCGTCAAGACGTTGTCTATGCATACGGTTGGCCATCACGGCTTTTCTGGGCCATTTGGAAGGTCAAACGAGCCCCGAAGCGAGCATACGCCTCATTTTGAGGATTTTCGTGTGCTATTGCACACCATTTTTTGGGTGATCGGGATTCCGACGTCAAAAATGCCAAATTTGTTCGTGGACGTCCGTCAAGACGTTGTCTACGCATACGGTTGGCCATCACGGCTTTTCTGGGCCATTTGGAAGGTCAAACGAGCCCCGAAGCGAGCATACGCCTCATTTTAACGATTTTCGTGTGCTATTGCACACCATTTTTTGGGTGATCGGGATTCCGACGTCAAAAATGCCAAATTTGTTCGTGGACGTCCGTCAAGACGTTGTCTATGCATACGGTTGGCCATCACGGCTTTTCTGGGCCATTTGGAAGGTCAAACGAGCCCCGAAGCGAGCATACGCCTCATTTTGACGATTTTCGTGTGCTATTGCACACCATTTTTTGGGTTATCGGGATTCCGACGTCAAAAATGCCAAATTTGTTCGTGGACGTCCGTCAAGACGTTGTCTATGCATACGGTTGGCCATCACGCCTTTTCTAGGCAATTTAGAAGGTCAAACGAGCCCCGAAGCGAGCATACGCCTCATTTTGACGATTTTCTTGTGCTATTGCACACCATTTTTTGGGTGATCAGGATTCCAACGTCAAAAATGCCAAATTTGTTCGTGGACGTCCGTCAAGACGTTGTCTATGCATACGGTTGGCCATCACGGCTTTTCTGGGCCATTTGGAAGGTCAAACGAGCCCCGAAGCGAGCATACGCCTCATTTTGACGATTTTCGTGTGCTATTGCACACCATTTTTTGGGTGATCGGGATTCCGACGTCAAAAATGCCAAATTTGTTCGTGGACGTCTGTCAAGACGTTGTCTATGCATACGGTTGGCCATCACGGCTTTTCTGGGCCATTTGGAAGGTCAAACGAGCCCCGAATCGAGCATACGCCTCATTTTGACGATTTTCGTGTGCTATTGCACACCATTTTTTGGGTGATCGGGATTCCGACGTCAAAAATGCCAAATTTGTTCATGGACGTCCGTCAAGACGTTGTCTATGCATACGGTTGGCCATCACGGCTTTTCTGGGCCATTTGGAAGGTCAAACGAGCCCCGAAGCGAGCATACGCCTCATTTTGACGATTTTCGTGTGCTATTGCACACCATTTTTTGGGTGATCGGGATTCCGACGTCAAAAATGCCAAATTTGTTCGTGGACGTCCGTCAAGACGTTGTCTATGCATACGGTTGGCCATCACGGCTTTTCTAGGCCATTTAGAAGGTCAAACGAGCCCCGAAGCGAGCATACGCCTCATTTTGATGATTTTCGTGTGCTATTGCACACCATTTTTTGGGTGATCGGGATTCCGACGTCAAAAATGCCAAATTTGTTCGTGGACGTCCGTCAAGACGTTGTCTATGCATACGGTTGGCCATCACGGCTTTTCTGGGCCATTTGGAAGGTCAAACGAGCCCCGAAGCGAGCATACGCCTCATTTTGACGATTTTCGTGTGCTATTGCACACAATTTTTTGGGTGATCGGGATTCCAACGTCAAAAATGCCAAATTTGTTCGTGGACGTCCGTCAAGACGTTGTCTATGCATACGGTTGGCCATCACGGCTTTTCTGGGCCATTTGGAAGGTCAAACGAGCCCCGAAGCGAGCATACGCCTCATTTTGACGATTTTCGTGTGCTATTGCACACCATTTTTTGGGTGATCGGGATTCCGACGTCAAAAATGCCAAATTTGTTCGTGGACGTCCGTCAAGACGTTGTCTATGCATACGGTTGGCCATCACGGCTTTTCTTGGCCATTTGGAAGGTAAAACGAGCCCCGATGCGAGCATACGCCTCATTTTGACGATTTTCGTGTGCTATTGCACACCATTTTTTGGGTGATCGGGATTCCGACGTCAAAAATGCCAAATTTGTTCGTGTATTTCCGTCAAGACGTTGTCTATGCATACGGTTGGCCATCACGGCTTTTCTGGGCCATTTGGAAGGTCAAACGAGCCCCGAAGCGAGCAAACGCCTCATTTTGACGATTTTCGTGTGCTATTGCACACCATTTTTTGGGTGATCAGGATTCCGACGTTAATAATGCCAAATTTGTTCGTGTACGTCTGTCAGGACGTTATCTATGCATACGGTTGGCCATCACGGCTTTTCTGGACCATTTGGAAGGTCAAACGAGCCCCGAAGCGAGCATACGCCTCATTTTGACTATTTTCGTGTGCTATTGCACACCATTTTTTGGTGATCGGGATTCCGACGTCAAAAATGCCAAATTTGTTCGTGGACGTCCGTCAAGACGTTGTCTATGCATACGGTTGGCCATCACGGCTTTTCTAGGCCATTTGGAAGGTCAAACGAGCCCCGAAGCGAGCATACGCCTCATTTTGACGATTTTCGTGTGCTATTGCACACCATTTTTTGGGTGATCGGGATTCCGACGTCAAAAATGCCAAATTTGTTCGTGGACGTCCGTCAAGACGTTGTCTATGCATACGGTTGGCCATAACGGCTTTTCTAGGCCATTTGGACAGTCAAACAAGCCCCGAAGCGAGCGTACGCCTCATTTTGACGATTTTCGTGTGCTATTGCACACCATTTTTTGGGTGATCGGGATTCCGACGTCAAAAATGCAAAATTTGTTCGTGGACGTCTGTCAAGACGTTGTCTATGCATACGGTTGGCCATCACGGCTTTTCTGGGCCATTTGGAAGGTCAAACGAGCCCCGAAGCGAGCATACGCCTCAGTTTGACGATTTTCGTGTGCTATTGCACACCATTTTTTGGGTGATCGGGATTCCGACGTCAAAAATGACAAATTTGTTCGTGGACATCCGTCAAGACGTTGTCTATGCATACGGTTGGCCATAACGGCTTTTCTAGGCCATTTGGACAGTCAAACAAGCCCCGAAGCGAGCGTACGCCTCATTTTGACGATTTTCGTGTGCTATTGCACACCATTTTTTGGGTGATCGGGATTCCGACGTCAAAAATGCCAAATTTGTTCGTGGACGTCCGTCAAGATGTTGTCTATGCATACGGTAGGCCATCACGGCTTTTATGGGCCATTTGGATGGTCAAACGAGCCCCGAAGCGAGCGTACGCCTCATTTTGACGATTTTCGTGTGCTATCGCACACTATTTTTTGGGTGATCGGGATTCCGACGTCAAAAATGCCAAATTTGTTCGTGGACGTCCATCAAGACGTTGTCTATGCATACGGTTGGCCATCATGGCTTTTCTTGGCCATTTGGAAGGTCAAACGAGCCCCGATGCGAGCATACGCCTCATTTTGACGATTTTCGTGTGCTATTGCACACCATTTTTTGGGTGATCGGGATTCCGACGTCAAAAATGCCAAATTTGTTCGTGGACGTCCGTCAAGACGTTGTCTATGCATACGGTTGGCCATCACGGCTTTTCTGGGCCATTTGGAAGGTCAAACAAGCCCCGAAGCGAGCATACGCCTCATCTTGACGATTTTCGTGTGCTATTGCACACCATTTTTTGGGTGATCGGGATTCCGACGTCAGAAATGCCAAATTTGTTCGTGGATGTCCGTCAAGACATTGTCTATGCATACGGTTGGCCATCACGGCTTTTCTGGGCCATTTGGACGGTCAAACGAGCCCCGAATCGAGCATACGCCTCATTTTGACGATTTTCGTGTGCTACTGCACATCATTTTTTGGGTGATCGGGATTCTGACGTCAAAAATGCCAAATTTGATCGTGGACGTCCGTCAAGACGTTGTCTATGCATACGGTTGGCCATCACGGCTTTTCTGGGCCATTTGGACGGTCAAACGAGCCCCGAAGCGAGCATACGCCTCATTTTGACGATTTTCGTGTGCTATTGCACACCATTTTTTGGGTGATCGGGATTCCGACGTCAAAAATGCCAAATTTGTTCGTGGACGTCCGTCAAGACGTTGTAAATGCATACGGTTGGCCATCACGGCTTTTCTGGGCCATTTGGAAGGTCAAACGAGCCCCGATGCGAGCATACGCCTCATTTTGACGATTTTCGTGTGCTATTGCACACCATTTTTTGGGTGATCGGGATTCCGACGTCAAAAATGCCAAATTTGTTCGTGGACGTCCGTCAAGACGTTGTCTATGCATACGGTTGGCCATCACGGCTTTTCTGGGCCATTTGGAAGGTCAAACGAGCCCCAAAGCGAGCATACGCCTCATTTTGACGATTTTCGTGTGCTATTGCACACCATTTTTTGGGTGATCGGGATTCCGACGTCAGAAATGCCAAATTTGTTCGTGGATGTCCGTCAAGACATTGTCTATGCATACGGTTGGCCATCACGGCTTTTCTGGGCCATTTGGAAGGTCAAACGAGCCCCGAATCGAGCATACGCCTCATTTTGACGATTTTCGTGTGCTACTGCACATCATTTTTTGGGTGATCGGGATTCTGACGTCAAAAATGCCAAATTTGATCGTGGACGTCCGTCAAGACGTTGTCTATGCATACGGTTGGCCATCACGGCTTTTCTAGGCCATTTGGACGGTCAAACGAGCCACGAAGCGAGCATACGCCTCATTTTGACGATTTTCGTGTGCTATTGCACACCATTTTTTGGGTGATCGGGATTCCGACGTCAAAAATGCCAAATTTGTTCGTGGACGTCCGTCAAGACGTTGTAAATGCATACGGTTGGCCATCACGGCTTTTCTGGGCCATTTGGAAGGTCAAACGAGCCCCGAAGCGAGCATACGCCTCATTTTGACGATTTTCGTGTGCTATTGCACACCATTTTTTGGGTGATCAGGATTCCGACGTCAAAAATGCCAAATTTGTTCGTGGACGTCCGTCAAGACGTTGTCTATGCATACGGTTGGCCATCACGGCTTTTCTGGGCCATTTGGAAGGTCAAACGAGCCCCAAAGCGAGCATACGCCTCATTTTGACGATTTTCGTGTGCTGTTGCACACCATTTTTTGGGTGATCGGGATTCCGACGTCAAAAATACCAAATTTGTTCGTGGACGTCCGTCAAGACGTTGTCTATGCATACGGTTGGCCATCACGGCTTTTCTGGGCCATTTGGAAGGTCAAACGAGCCCCGAAGCGAGCATACGCCTCATTTTGACGATTTTTGTGTGCTACTTCACACCATTTTTGGGTGATCGGGATTCCGACGTCAAAAATGCCAAATTTGTTCGTGGACGTCCGTCAAGACGTTGTCTATGCATACGGTTGGCCATCACGGCTTTTCTGGGCCATTTGGACGGTCAAACGAGCCACGAAGCGAGCATACGCCTCATTTTGACGATTTTCGTGTGCTATTGCACACCATTTTTTGGGTGATCGGGATTCCGACATCAAAAATTCCAAATTTGTTCGTGGACGTCCGTCAAGACGTTGTCTATGCATACGATTGGCCATCACGGCTTTTCTGGGCCATTTGGAAGGCCAAACGAGCCCCGAAGCGAGCATACGCCTCATTTTGACGATTTTCGTGTGCTATTGCACACCATTTTTTGGGTGATCGGGATTCTGACGTCAAAAATGCCAAATTTGTTCGTGGACGTCCGTCAAGACGTTGTCTATGCATACGGTTGGCCATCACGGCTTTTCTGGGCCATTTGGAAGGTCAAACGAGCTCCGAAGCGAGCATACGCCTCATTTTGACGATTTTCGTGTGCTATTGCACACCATTATTTGGGTGATCGGGATTCCGACGTTAAAAATGCCAAATTTGTTCGTGGATGCCGTCAAGACGTTGTCTATTCATACGGTTGGCCATCACGGCTTTTCTGGGCCATTTGGACGGTCAAACGAGCCCCGATGCGAGCATATGCCTCATTTTGACGATTTTCGTGTGCTATTGCATACCATTTTTTGGGTGATCGGGATTCCAACGTCAAAAATGCCAAATTTGTTCGTGGACGTCCGTCAAGATGTTGTCTATGCATACGGTTGGCCATCACGGCTTTTCTGGGCCATTTGGAAGGTCAAACAAGCCCCGAAGCGAGCATACGCCTCATTTTGACGATTTTCGTGTGCTATTGCACACCATTTTTTGGGTGATCGGGATTCCGACGTCAAAAATGCTAAATTTGTTCGTGGATGTCCGTCAAGACGTTGTCAATGCATACGGTTGGCCATCACGGCTTTTCTGGGCCATTTGGACGGTCAAACGAGCCCCGAAGCGAGCATACGCCTCATTTTGACGATTTTCGTGTGCTATTGCACACCATTTTTTGGGTGATCGGGATTCCGACGTCAAAAATGCCAAATTTGTGTGTGGACGTCCGTCAAGACATTGTCTATGCATACGGTTGGCCATCAAAGCTTTTCAGGGCCATTTGGACGGTCAAACGAGCCCCGAAGCGAGCATACGCCTCATTTTGACGATTTTCGTGTGCTATTGCACACCATTTTTTGGGTGATCGGGATTCCAACGTCAAAAATGCCAAATTTATTCGTGGACGTACGTCAAGACGTTCTCTATGCATACGGTTGGCCATCACGGCTTTTCTGGGCCATTTGGAAGGCCAAACGAGCCCCGAAGCAAGCATACGCCTCATTTTGACGATTTTCGTGTGCTATTGCACACCATTTTTTGGGTGATCGGGATTACGACGTCAAAAATGCCAAATTTGTTCGTGGACGTCTGTCAAGACGTTGTCTATGCATACGGTTGGCCATCACAGCTTTTCTGGGCCATTTTAAAGGTCAAACGAGCCCCTATGCGAGCATACGCCTCATTTTGACGATTTTCGTGTGCTATTGCACACCATTTTTTGGGTGATCGGGATTCCGACGTCAAAAATGCCAAATTTGTTCGTGGACGTCCGTCAAGACGTTGTCTATGGATACGGTTGGCCATCACGGCTTTTCTGGGCCATTTGGACGGTCAAACGAGCCCCGAAGCGAGCATACGCCTTATTTTGACAATTTTCGTGTGCTATTGCACACCATTTTTTGGGTGTTCGGGATTCCGATGTCAAAAATGCCAAATTTGTTCGTGGACGTCCGTCAAGACGTTGTCTATGCATACGGTTGGCCATCACGACTTTTCTGGGCCATTTGGACGGTCAAACGAGCCTCGAAGCGAGCATACGCCTCATTTTGACGATTTTCGTGTGCTATTGCACACCATTTTTTGGGTGATCGGGATTCCAACGTCAAAAATGCCAAATTTGTTCGTGGACGTCCGTCAAGACATTTTCTATGCATATGGTTGGCCATCACGGCTTTTCTGGGCCATTTGGACGGTCAAACGAGCCACGAAGCGAGCATACGCCTCATTTTGACGATTTTTGTGTGCTATTGCACACCATTTTTTGGGTGATCGGGATTCCGACGTCAAAAATGCCAAATTTGTTCGTGGACGTCCGTCAAGACGTTGTCTATGCATACGGTTGGCCATCACGGCTTTTCTGGGCCATTTGGAAGGTCAAACGAGCCCCGAAGCGAGCATACGCCTCATTTTGACGATTTTCGTGTGCTATTGCACACCATTTTTTGGGTGATCGGGATTCCAACGTCAAAAATGCCAAATTTGTTCGTGGACGTCCGTCAAGACGTTGTCTATGGATACGGTTGGCCATCACGGCTTTTCTGGGCCATTTGGACGGTCAAACGAGCCCCGAAGCGAGCATACGCCTTATTTTGACAATTTTCGTGTGCTATTGCACACCATTTTTTGGGTGTTCGGGATTCCGATGTCAAAAATGCAAAATTTGTTCGTGGACGTCCGTCAAGACGTTGTCTATGCATACGGTTGGCCATCACGACTTTTCTGGGCCATTTGGACGGTCAAACGAGCCTCGAAGCGAGCATACGCCTCATTTTGACGATTTTCGTGTGCTATTGCACACCATTTTTTGGGTGATCGGGATTCCAACGTCAAAAATGCCAAATTTGTTCGTGGACGTCCGTCAAGACATTTTCTATGCATATGGTTGGCCATCACGGCTTTTCTGGGCCATTTGGAAGGTCAAACGAGCCACGAAGCGAGCATACGCCTCATTTTGACGATTTTTGTGTGCTATTGCACACCATTTTTTGGGTGATCGGGATTCCGACGTCAAAAATGCCAAATTTGTTCGTGGACGTCCGTCAAGACGTTGTCTATGCATACGGTTGGCCATCACGGCTTTTCTGGGCCATTTGGAAGGTCAAACGAGCCCCGAAGCGAGCATACGCCTCATTTTGACGATTTTCGTGTGCTATTGCACACCATTTTTTGGGTGATCGAGATTCTGACGTAAAAAATGCCAAATTTGTTCGTGGACGTCCGTCAAGACGTTGTCTATGCATACGGTTGGCAATCACGGCTTTTCTGGGCCATTTGGACGGTCAAACGAGCCCCGAAGCGAGCATACGCCTCATTTTGACGATTTTCGTGTGCTATTGCACACCATTTTCTGGGCCATTTGGAAGGTCAAACGAGCCCCGAAGCGAGCATACGCCTCATTTTGACGATTTTCGTGTGCTATTGCACACCATTTTTTGGGTGATCGAGATTCTGACGTAAAAAATGCCAAATTTGTTCGTGGACGTCCGTCAAGACGTTGTCTATGCATACGGTTGGCAATCACGGCTTTTCTGGGCCATTTGGACGGTCAAACGAGCCCCGAAGCGAGCATACGCCTCATTTTGATGATTTTCGTGTGCTATTGCACACCATTTTTTGGGAGATCGGGATTCCGACGTCAAAAATGCCAAATTTGTTCGTGGACGTCCGTCAAGACGTTGTCTATGCATACGGTTGGCCATCACGGCTTTTCTGGGCCATTTGGACGGTCAAACGAGCCCCGAAGCAAGCATTCGCCTCATTTTGACGATTTTCGTGTGCTATTGCACACCATTTTTTGGGTGATCGGGATTCCGACGTCAAAAATGCCAAATTTGTTCGTGGACGTCCGTCAAGACGTTGTCTATGCATACGGTTGGCCATCACAGCTTTTCTGGGCCATTTGGACGGTCAAACGAGCCCCGAAGCGAGCATACACCTCATTTTGACGATTTTCGTGTGCTATTGCACACCATTTTTTGGGTGATTGGGATCCCGATGTCAAAAATGCCAAATTTGTTCGTGGACGTCCGTCAAGACGTTGTCTATGCATACGGTTGGCCATCACGACTTTTCTGGGCCATTTGGACGGTCAAACGAGCCCCGAAGCGAGCATACGCCTCATTTTGACGATTTTCGTGTGCTATTGCACACCATTTTTTGGGTGATCGGGATCCCGACGTCAAAAATGCCAAATTTGTTCGTGGACGTCCGTCAAGACGTTGTCTATGCATACGGTTGGCCATCACAGCTTTTCTGGGCCATTTGGAAGGTCAAACGAGCCCCGAAGCGAGCATACGCCTCATTTTGACGATTTTCGTGTGCTATTGCACACCATTTTTTGGGTGATCGGGATTCCGACGTCAAAAATGCCAAATTTGTTCGTGGACGTCCGTCAAGACGTTGTCTATGCATACGGTTGGCCATCACGGCTTTTCTGGGCCATTTGGACGGTCAAACGAGCCCCGAAGCGAGCATACGCCTTATTTTGACGATTTTTGTGTGCTATTGCACACCATTTTTTGGGTGATCGGGATTCCGACGTCAAAAATGTTAAATTTGTTCGTGGACGTCCGTCAAGACGTTGTCTATGCATACGGTTGGCCATCACGGCTTTTCTGGGCCATTTGGACGGTCAAACGAGCCCCGAAGCGAGCATACGCCTCATTTTGACGATTTTCGTGTGCTATTGCACACCATTTTTTGGGTGATCGGGATTCCGACGTCAAAAATGCCAAATTTGTTCGTGGACGTCCGTCAAGACGTTGTCTATGCATACGGTTGGCCATCACGGCTTTTCTGGGCCATTTGGAAGGTCAAACGAGCCCCGAAGCGAGCATACGCCTCATTTTGACGATTTTCGTGTGCTATTGCACACCATTTTTTGGGTGATCGGGATTCCGACGTCAAAAATGCCAAATTTGTTCGTGGACGTCCTTCAAGACGTTGTCTATGCATACGGTTGGCCATCACGGCTTTTCTGGGCCATTTAGAAGGTCAAACGAGCCCCGAAGCGAGCGTACACCTCATTTTGACGATTTTCGTGTGCTATTGCACACCATTTTTTGGGTGATGGGGATTCCGACGTCAAAAATGCCAAATTTGTTCGTGGACGTCCGTCAAGACGTTGTCTATGCATACGGTTGGCCATCACGGCTTTTCTGGGCCATTTGGAAGGTCAAACGAGCCCCGAAGCGAGCATACGCCTCATTTTGACGATTTTCATGTGCTATCGCACACCATTTTTTGGGTGATCGGGATTCCGACGTCAAAAATGCCAAATTTGTTCGTGGACGTCCGTCAAGACGTTGTCTATGCACACGGTTTGCCATCACGGCTTTCATGGGCCATTTGGAAGGTCAAACGAGCCCCGAAGCGAGCATACTCCTCATTTTGACGATTTTCATGTGCTATTGCACACCATTTTTTGGGTGATCGGGATTCCGACGTCAAAAATGCCAAAATTTGTTCGTGGACGTCTGTCAAGACGTTTTCTATGCATACGGTTGGCCATCACGGCTTTTCTGGGCCATTTGGACGATCAAACGAGCCCCGAAGCGAGCATACGCCTCATTTTGACGATTTTCGTGTGCTATTGCACACCATTTTTTGGATGATCGGGATTCTGAGGTCAAAAATGCCAAATTTGTTCGTGGAAGTCCGTCAAGACGTTGTCTATGCATACGGTTGGCCATCACGGCTTTTCTGGGCCATTTGGACGGTCAAACGAGCCCCGAAGCGAGCATACGCCTCATTTTGACGATTTTCGTGTGCTATTGCACACCATTTTTTGGGTGATCGGGATTCCGACGTCAAAAATGCCAAATTTGTTCGTGGACGTCCGTCAAGACGTTGTCTATGCATACGGTTGGCCATCACGGCTTTTCTGGGCCATTTGGAAGGTCAAACGAGCAGTGAAGCGAGCATACGCCTCATTTTGACGATTTTCGTGTGATATTGCACACTATTTTTTGGGTGATCGGGATTCCGACGTCAAAAATGCCAAATTTGTTCGTGGACGTCCGTCAAGACGTTGTCTATGCATACAGTTGGCCATCACGGCTTTTCTGGGCCATTTGGACGGTCAAACGAGCCCCGAAGCAAGCATACGCCTCATTTTGACGATTTTCGTGTGCTATTGCACACCATATATTGGGTGAACGAGATTCCGATGTCAAAAATGCCAAATTTGTTCGTGGATGTCCGTCAAGACGTTGTGTATGCATACGGTTGGCCATCACGGCTTTTCAGGGCCATTTGGACAGTCAAACGAGCCCCGAAGCGAGCATACGCCTCATTTTGACGATTTTCGTGTGCTATTGCACACCATTTTTTGGATGATCGGGATTCCGACGTCAAAAATGCCAAATTTGTTCGTGGACGTCCGTCAAGACGTTGTCTATGCATACGGTTGGCCATCACGGCTTTTCTGGGCCATTTGGACGGTCAAACGAGCCCCGAAGCGAGCATACGCCTTATTTTGACGATTTTTGTGTGCTATTGCACACCATTTTTTGGGTGATCGGGATTCCGACGTCAAAAATGTTAAATTTGTTCGTGGACGTCCGTCAAGACGTTGTCTATGCATACGGTTGGCCATCACGGCTTTTCTGGGCCATTTGGAAGTTCAAACGAGCCCCGAAGCGAGCATACGCCTCATTTTGACGATTTTCGTGTGCTATTGCACACCATTTTTTGGGTGATCGGGATTCCGACGTCAAAAATGCCAAATTTGTTCGTGGACGTCCGTTAAGACGTTGTCTATGCATACGGTTGGCCATCACGGCTTTTCTGGGCCATTTGGACGGTCAAACGAGCCCCGAAGCGAGCATACGCCTCATTTTGATGATTTTCGTGTGCTATCGCACACCATTTTTTGGGTGATCGGGATTCCGACGTCAAAAATGCCAAATTTGTTCGTGGACGTCCGTCAAGACGTTGTCTATGCATACGGTTGGCCATCACGGCTTTTCTGGGCCATTTGGACGGTCAAACGAGCCCCGAAGCGAGCATACGCCTTATTTTGACGATTTTTGTGTGCTATTGCACACCATTTTTTGGGTGATCGGGATTCCAACGTCAAAAATGTTAAATTTGTTCGTGGACGTCCGTCAAGACGTTGTCTATGCATACGGTTGGCCATCACGGCTTTTCTGGGCCATTTGGACGGTCAAACGAGCCCCGAAGCGAGCATACGCCTCATTTTGACGATTTTCGTGTGCTATTGCACACCATTTTTTGGGTGATCAGGATTCCGACGTCAAAAATGCCAAATTTGTTCGTGGACGTCCGTCAAGACGTTGTCTATGCATACGGTTGGCCATCACGGCTTTTCTGGGCCATTTGGAAGGTCAAACGAGCCCTGAAGCGAGCATACACCTCATTTTGACGATTTTCGTGTGCTATTACACACCATTTTTTGGGTGATCGGGATTCTGACGTCAAAAATGCCAAATTTGTTCGTGGACGTCCGTCAAGACGTTGTCTATGCATACGGTTGGCCATCACGGTTTTTCTGGGCTATTTGGAAGGTCAAACAAGCCCCGAAGCGAGCATACGCCTCATTTTGACGATTTTCGTGTGCTATCGCACACCATTTTTTGGGTGATCGGGATTCCGACGTCAAAAATGCCAAATTTGTTCGTGGACGTCCATCAAGACGTTGTCTATGCATACGGTTTGTCATCACGGCTTTTCTGGGCCATTTGGACGGTCAAACGAGCCCCGAAGCGAGCATACGCCTAATTCTGACGATTTTCGTGTGCTATTGCACACCATTTTTTGGGTGATCGGGATTCCGACGTCAAAAATGCAAAATTTGTTCGTGGACGTCCGTCAAGACATTGTCTATGCATACGGTTGGCCATCACGGCTTTTCTGGGCCATTTGGACGGTCAAACGAGCCCTAGAGCGAGCATACGCCTCATTTTGACGATTTTCGTGTGCTATTGCACACCATTTTTTGGGTGATCGGGATTCCGACATCAAAAATGCAAAATTTGTTCGTGGACATCTGTCAAGACGTTGTCTATGCATACGGTTGGCCATCACGGCTTTTCTGGGCCATTTGGAAGGTCAAACGAGCCCCGAAGCGAGCATACGCCTCAGTTTGACGATTTTCGTGTGCTATTGCACACCATTTTTTGGGTGATCGGGATTCCGACGTCAAAAATGCCAAATTTGTTCGTGGACGTCCGTCAAGACGTTGTCTATGCATACGGTTGGCCATCACGGCTTTTCTAGGCCATTTGGAAGGTCAAACGAGCCCCGAAGCGAGCATACGCCTCATTTTGACGATTTTCGTGTGCTATTGCACACCATTTTTTGGGTGATCGGGATTCCGACGTCAAAAATGCCAAATTTGTTCGTGGACGTCCGTCAAGACGTTGTCTATGCATACGGTTGGCCATCACGGCTTTTCTGGGCCATTTGGAAGGTCAAACGAGCCCCGAAGCGAGCATACGCCTCATTTTGACGATTTTCGTGTGCTATTGCACACCATTTTTTGGGTGATCGGGATTCCGACGTCAAAAATGCCAAATTTGTTCGTGGACGTCCGTCAAGACGTTGTCTATGCATACGGTTGGCCATCACGGCTTTTCTGGGCCATTTGGAAGGTCAAACGAGCCCCGAAGCGAGCATACGCCTCATTTTGACGATTTTCGTGTGCTATTGCACACCATTTTTTGGGTGATCGGGATTCCGACGTCAAAAATGCCAAATTTGTTCGTGGACGTCCGTCAAGACGTTGTCTATGCATACGGTTGGCCATCACGGCTTTTCTGGGCCATTTGGACGGTCAAACGAGCCCCGAAGCGAGCATACGCCTCATTTTGATGATTTTCGTGTGCTATCGCACACCATTTTTTGGGTGATCGGGATTCCGACGTCAAAAATGCCAAATTTGTTCGTGGACGTCCGTCAAGACGTTGTCTATGCATACGGTTGGCCATCACGGCTTTTCTGGGCCATTTGGACGGTCAAACGAGCCCCGAAGCGAGCATACGCCTTATTTTGACGATTTTTGTGTGCTATTGCACACCATTTTTTGGGTGATCGGGATTCCGACGTCAAAAATGTTAAATTTGTTCATGGACGTCCGTCAAGACATTGCCTATGCATACGGTTTGCCATCACGGCTTTTCTGGGCCATTTGGACGGTCAAACGAGCCCCGAAGCGAGCATACGCCTCATTTTGACGATTTTCGTGTGCTATTGCACACCATTTTTTGGGTGATCAGGATTCCGACGTCAAAAATGCCAAATTTGTTCGTGGACGTCCGTCAAGACGTTGTCTATGCATACGGTTGGCCATCACGGCTTTTCTGGGCCATTTGGAAGGTCAAACGAGCCCTGAAGCGAGCATACACCTCATTTTGACGATTTTCGTGTGCTATTGCACACCATTTTTTGGGTGATCGGGATTCTGACGTCAAAAATGCCAAATTTGTTCGTGGACGTCCGTCAAGACGTTGTCTATGCATACGGTTGGCCATCACGGTTTTTCTGGGCTATTTGGAAGGTCAAACAAGCCCCGAAGCGAGCATACGCCTCATTTTGACGATTTTCGTGTGCTATCGCACACCATTTTTTGGGTGATCGGGATTCCGACGTCAAAAATGCCAAATTTGTTCGTGGACGTCCATCAAGACGTTGTCTATGCATACGGTTTGTCATCACGGCTTTTCTGGGCCATTTGGACGGTCAAACGAGCCCCGAAGCGAGCATACGCCTAATTCTGACGATTTTCGTGTGCTATTGCACACCATTTTTTGGGTGATCGGGATTCCGACGTCAAAAATGCAAAATTTGTTCGTGGACGTCCGTCAAGACATTGTCTATGCATACGGTTGGCCATCACGGCTTTTCTGGGCCATTTGGACGGTCAAACGAGCCCTAGAGCGAGCATACGCCTCATTTTGACGATTTTCGTGTGCTATTGCACACCATTTTTTGGGTGATCGGGATTCCGACATCAAAAATGCAAAATTTGTTCGTGGACATCTGTCAAGACGTTGTCTATGCATACGGTTGGCCATCACGGCTTTTCTGGGCCATTTGGAAGGTCAAACGAGCCCCGAAGCGAGCATACGCCTCAGTTTGACGATTTTCGTGTGCTATTGCACACCATTTTTTGGGTGATCGGGATTCCGACGTCAAAAATGCCAAATTTGTTCGTGGACGTCCGTCAAGACGTTGTCTATGCATACGGTTGGCCATCACGGCTTTTCTAGGCCATTTGGAAGGTCAAACGAGCCCCGAAGCGAGCATACGCCTCATTTTGACGATTTTCGTGTGCTATTGCACACCATTTTTTGGGTGATCGGGATTCCGACGTCAAAAATGCCAAATTTGTTCGTGGACGTCCGTCAAGACGTTGTCTATGCATACGGTTGGCCATCACGGCTTTTCTGGGCCATTTGGAAGGTCAAACGAGCCCCGAAGCGAGCATACGCCTCATTTTGACGATTTTCGTGTGCTATTGCACACCATTTTTTGGGTGATCGGGATTCCGACGTCAAAATTGCCAAATTTGTTCGTGGACGTCCGTCAAGACGTTGTCTATGCATACGGTTGGCCATAACGGCTTTTCTAGGCCATTTGGAAGGTCAAACGAGCCCCGAAGCGAGCATACGCCTCATTTTGACGATTTTCGTGTGCTATTGCACACCATTTTTTGGGTGATCGGGATTCCGACGTCAAAAATGCTAAATTTGTTCGTGGACATCCGTCAAGACGTTGTCTATGCATACGATTGGCCATAACGCTTTTCTAGGCCATTTGGACAGTCAAACAAGCCCCGAAGCGAGCATAAGCCTCATTTTGACGATTTTCGTGTGCTATTGCACACCATTTTTTGGGTGATCGGGATTCCGACGTCAAAAATGCCAAATTTGTTCGTGGACGTCCGTCAAGACGTTGTCTATGCATACGGTTGGCCATCACGGCTTTTTTGGGCCATTTGGACGGTCAAACGAGCCGCGAAGCGAGCATACGCCTCATTTTGACGATTTTCGTGTGCTATTGCACACCATTTTTTGGGTGAACGAGATTCCGATGTCAAAAATGCCAAATTTGTTCGTGGATGTCCGTCAAGACGTTGTGTATGCATACGGTTGGCCATCACGGCTTTTCAGGGCCATTTGGACGGTCAAACGAGCCCCGAAGCGAGCATACACCTCATTTTGATGATTTTCGTGTGCTATCGCACACCATTTTTTGGGTGATCGGGATTCCGACGTCAAAAATGCCAAATTTGTTCGTGGACGTCCGTCAAGACGTTGTCTATGCATACGGTTGGCCATCACGGCTTTTCTGGGCCATTTGGACGGTCAAACGAGCCCCGAAGCGAGCATACGCCTTATTTTGACGATTTTTGTGTGCTATTGCACACCATTTTTTGGGTGATCGGGATTCCGACGTCAAAAATGTTAAATTTGTTCGTGGACGTCCGTCAAGACGTTGTCTATGCATACGGTTGGCCATCACGGCTTTTCTGGGCCATTTGGAAGGTCAAACGAGCCCCGAAGCGAGCATACGCCTCATTTTGACGATTTTCGTGTGCTATTGCACACCATTTTTTGGGTGATCGGGATTCCGACGTCAAAAATGCCAAATTTGTTCGTGGACGTCCGTTAAGACGTTGTCTATGCATACGGTTGGCCATCACGGCTTTTCTGGGCCATTTGGACAGTCAAACAAGCCCCGAAGCGAGCATACACCTCATTTTGACGATTTTCGTGTGCTATTGCACACCATTTTTTGGGTGATCGGGATTCTGACGTCAAAAATGCCAAATTTGTTCGTGGACGTCCGTCAAGACGTTGTCTATGCATACGGTTGGCCATCACGGTTTTTCTGGGCTATTTGGAAGGTCAAACAAGCCCCGAAGCGAGCATACGCCTCATTTTGACGATTTTCGTGTGCTATCGCACACCATTTTTTGGGTGATCGGGATTCCGACGTCAAAAATGCCAAATTTGTTCGTGGACGTCCATCAAGACGTTGTCTATGCATACGGTTTGTCATCACGGCTTTTCTGGGCCATTTGGACGGTCAAACGAGCCCCGAAGCGAGCATACGCCTAATTCTGACGATTTTCGTGTGCTATTGCACACCATTTTTTGGGTGATCGGGATTCCGACGTCAAAAATGCAAAATTTGTTCGTGGACGTCCGTCAAGACATTGTCTATGCATACGGTTGGCCATCACGGCTTTTCTGGGCCATTTGGACGGTCAAACGAGCCCTAGAGCGAGCATACGCCTCATTTTGACGATTTTCGTGTGCTATTGCACACCATTTTTTGGGTGATCGGGATTCCGACATCAAAAATGCAAAATTTGTTCGTGGACATCTGTCAAGACGTTGTCTATGCATACGGTTGGCCATCACGGCTTTTCTGGGCCATTTGGAAGGTCAAACGAGCCCCGAAGCGAGCATACGCCTCATTTTGACGATTTTCGTGTGCTATTGCACACCATTTTTTGGGTGATCGGGATTCCGACGTCAAAAATGCCAAATTTGTTCGTGGACGTCCGTCAAGACGTTGTCTATGCATACGGTTGGCCATCACGGCTTTTCTAGGTCATTTGGAAGGTCAAACGAGCCCCGAAGCGAGCATACGCCTCATTTTGACGATTTTCGTGTGCTATTGCACACCATTTTTTGGGTGATCGGGATTCCGACGTCAAAAATGCCAAATTTGTTCGTGGACGTCCGTCAAGACGTTGTCTATGCATACGGTTGGCCATCACGGCTTTTCTGGGCCATTTGGAAGGTCAAACGAGCCCCGAAGCGAGCATACGCCTCATTTTGACGATTTTCGTGTGCTATTGCACACCATTTTTTGGGTGATCGGGATTCCGACATCAAAAATGCAAAATTTGTTCGTGGACATCTGTCAAGACGTTGTCTATGCATACGGTTGGCCATCACGGCTTTTCTGGGCCATTTGGAAGGTCAAACGAGCCCCGAAGCGAGCATACGCCTCAGTTTGACGATTTTCGTGTGCTATTGCACACCATTTTTTGGGTGATCGGGATTCCGACGTCAAAAATGCCAAATTTGTTCGTGGACGTCCGTCAAGACGTTGTCTATGCATACGGTTGGCCATCACGGCTTTTCTAGGCCATTTGGAAGGTCAAACGAGCCCCGAAGCGAGCATACGCCTCATTTTGACGATTTTCGTGTGCTATTGCACACCATTTTTTGGGTGATCGGGATTCCGACGTCAAAAATGCCAAATTTGTTCGTGGACGTCCGTCAAGACGTTGTCTATGCATACGGTTGGCCATCACGGCTTTTCTGGGCCATTTGGAAGGTCAAACGAGCCCCGAAGCGAGCATACGCCTCATTTTGACGATTTTCGTGTGCTATTGCACACCATTTTTTGGGTGATCGGGATTCCGACGTCAAAATTGCCAAATTTGTTCGTGGACGTCCGTCAAGACGTTGTCTATGCATACGGTTGGCCATAACGGCTTTTCTAGGCCATTTGGAAGGTCAAACGAGCCCCGAAGCGAGCATACGCCTCATTTTGACGATTTTCGTGTGCTATTGCACACCATTTTTTGGGTGATCGGGATTCCGACGTCAAAAATGCTAAATTTGTTCGTGGACATCCGTCAAGACGTTGTCTATGCATACGATTGGCCATAACGCTTTTCTAGGCCATTTGGACAGTCAAACAAGCCCCGAAGCGAGCATAAGCCTCATTTTGACGATTTTCGTGTGCTATTGCACACCATTTTTTGGGTGATCGGGATTCCGACGTCAAAAATGCCAAATTTGTTCGTGGACGTCCGTCAAGACGTTGTCTATGCATACGGTTGGCCATCACGGCTTTTTTGGGCCATTTGGACGGTCAAACGAGCCGCGAAGCGAGCATACGCCTCATTTTGACGATTTTCGTGTGCTATTGCACACCATTTTTTGGGTGAACGAGATTCCGATGTCAAAAATGCCAAATTTGTTCGTGGATGTCCGTCAAGACGTTGTGTATGCATACGGTTGGCCATCACGGCTTTTCAGGGCCATTTGGACGGTCAAACGAGCCCCGAAGCGAGCATACGCCTCATTTTGACGATTTTCGTGTGCTATTGCACACCATTTTTTGGGTGATCGGGATTCCGACGTCAAAAATGCCAAATTTGTTCGTGGACGTCTGTCAAGACGTTTTCTATGCATACGGTTTGCCATCACGGCTTTTCTGGGCCATTTGGAAGGTCAAACGAGCCCCGAAGCGAGCATATGCCTAATTTTGACGATTTTCGTGTGCTATTGCACACCATTTTTTGGGTGATCGGGATTCCGACGTCAAAAATGCCAAATTTGTTCGTGGACGTCCGTCAAGACGTTGTCTATGCATACGGTTGGCCATCACGGCTTTTCTGGTCCATTTGGACGGTCAAACGAGCCCCGAAGCGAGCATACGTCTCATTTTGACGATTTTCGTGTGCTATTGCACACCATTTTTTGGGTGATCGGGATTCCGACGTCAAAAATGCCAAATTTGTTCGTGGACGTCCGTCAAGACGTTGTCTATGCATACGGTTGTCCATCACGGCTTTTCTGGGCCATTTGGAAGGTCAAACGAGCCCCGAAGCGAGCATACGCCTCATTTTGACGATTTTCGTGTGCTATTGCACACCATTTTTTGGGTGATCGGGATTCCGACGTCAAAATTGCAAAATTTGTTCGTGGACGTCCGTCAAGACGTTGTCTATGCATACGGTTGGCCATCACGGCTTTTCTGGGCCATTTGGAAGGTCAAACGAGCCCCGAAGCGAGCATACGCCTCATTTTGACGATTTTCGTGTGCTATTGCACACCATTTTTTGGGTGATCATGATTCCGACGTCAAAAATGCCAAATTTGTTCGTGGACGTCCGTCAAGACGTTGTCTATGCATACGGTTGGCCATCACGGATTTTCTGGGCCATTTGGACGGTCAAACGAGCCCCGAAGCGAGCATACGCCTCATTTTGACGATTTTCGTGTGCTATTGCACACCATTTTTTGGGTGATCGGGATTCCGACGTCAAAAATGCCAAATTTGTTCGTGGACGTCTGTCAAGACATTGTCTATGCATACGGTTGGCCATCACGGCTTTTCTGGGCCATTTGGACGGTCAAACGAGCCCCGAAGCGAGCATACGCCTCATTTTGATGATTTTCGTGTGCTATCGCACACCATTTTTTGGGTGATCGGGATTCCGACGTCAAAAATGCCAAATTTGTTCGTGGACGTCCGTCAAGACGTTGTCTATGCATACGGTTGGCCATCACGGCTTTTCTGGGCCATTTGGACGGTCAAACGAGCCCCGAAGCGAGCATACGCCTTATTTTGACGATTTTTGTGTGCTATTGCACACCATTTTTTGGGTGATCGGGATTCTGACGTCAAAAATGTTAAATTTGTTCGTGGACGTCCGTCAAGACGTTGTCTATGCATACGGTTGGCCATCACGGCTTTTCTGGGCCATTTGGACGGTCAAACGAGCCCCGAAGCGAGCATACGCCTCATTTTGACGATTTTCGTGTGCTATTGCACACCATTTTTTGGGTGATCAGGATTCCGACGTCAAAAATGCCAAATTTGTTCGTGGACGTCCGTCAAGACGTTGTCTATGCATACGGTTGGCCATCACGGCTTTTCTGGGCCATTTGGAAGGTCAAACGAGCCCCGAAGCGAGCATACACCTCATTTTGACGATTTTCGTGTGCTATTGCACACCATTTTTTGGGTGATCGGGATTCTGACGTCAAAAATGCCAAATTTGTTCGTGGACGTCCGTCAAGACGTTGTCTATGCATACGGTTGGCCATCACGGTTTTTCTGGGCTATTTGGAAGGTCAAACAAGCCCCGAAGCGAGCATACGCCTCATTTTGACGATTTTCGTGTGCTATCGCACACCATTTTTTGGGTGATCGGGATTCCGACGTCAAAAATGCCAAATTTGTTCGTGGACGTCCATCAAGACGTTGTCTATGCATACGGTTTGCCATCACGGCTTTTCTGGGCCATTTGGACGGTCAAACGAGCCCCGAAGCGAGCATACGCCTAATTCTGACGATTTTCGTGTGCTATTGCACACCATTTTTTGGGTGATCGGGATTCCGACGTCAGAAATGCAAAATTTGTTCGTGGACGTCCGTCAAGACATTATCTATGCATACGGTTGGCCATCACGGCTTTTCTGGGCCATTTGGACGGTCAAACGAGCCCTAGAGCGAGCATACGCCTCATTTTGACGATTTTCGTGTGCTATTGCACACCATTTTTTGGGTGATCGGGATTCCGACGTCAAAAATGCAAAATTTGTTCGTGGACGTCTGTCAAGACGTTGTCTATGCATACGGTTGGCCATCACGGCTTTTCTGGGCCATTTGGAAGGTCAAACGAGCCCCGAAGCGAGCATACGCCTCAGTTTGACGATTTTCGTGTGCTATTGCACACCATTTTTTGGGTGATCGGGATTCCGACGTCAAAAATGCCAAATTTGTTCGTGGATGTCCGTCAAGACGTTGTCTATGCATACGGTTGGCCATCACGGCTTTTCTAGGCCATTTGGAAGGTCAAACGAGCCCCGAAGCGAGCATACGCCTCATTTTGACGATTTTCGTGTGCTATTGCACACCATTTTTTGGGTGATCGGGATTCCGACGTCAAAAATGCCAAATTTGTTCGTGGACGTCCGTCAAGACGTTGTCTATGCATACGGTTGGCCATCACGGCTTTTCTGGGCCATTTGGAAGGTCAAACGAGCCCCGAAGCGAGCATACGCCTCATTTTGACGATTTTCGTGTGCTATTGCACACCATTTTTTGGGTGATCGGGATTCTGACGTCAAAATTGCCAAATTTGTTCGTGGACGTCCGTCAAGACGTTGTCTATGCATACGGTTGGCCATAACGGCTTTTCTAGGCCATTTGGAAGGTCAAACGAGCCCCGAAGCGAGCATACGCCTCATTTTGACGATTTTTGTGTGCTATTGCACACCATTTTTTGGGTGATCGGGATTCCGACGTCAAAAATGCCAAATTTGTTCGTGGACATCCGTCAAGACGTTGTCTATGCATACGATTGGCCATAACGCTTTTCTAGGCCATTTGGACAATCAAACAAGCCCCGAAGCGAGCATACGCCTCATTTTGACGATTTTCGTGTGCTATTGCACACCATTTTTTGGGTGATCGGGATTCCGACGTCAAAAATGCCAAATTTGTTCGTGGACATCCGTCAAGACGTTGTCTATGCATACGGTTGGCCATCACGGCTTTTTTGGGCCATTTGGACGGTCAAACGAGCCGCGAAGCGAGCATACGCCTCATTTTGACGATTTTCGTGTGCTATTGCACACCATTTTTTGGGTGAACGAGATTCCGATGTCAAAAATGCCAAATTTGTTCGTGGATGTCCGTCAAGACGTTGTGTATGCATACGGTTGGCCATCACGGCTTTTCAGGGCCATTTGGACGGTCAAACGAGCTCCGAAGCGAGCATACGCCTCATTTTGACGATTTTCGTGTGCTATTGCACACCATTTTTTGGGTGATCGGGATTCCGACGTCAAAAATGCCAAATTTGTTCGTGGACGTCTGTCAAGACGTTGTCTATGCATACGGTTGGCCATCACGGCTTTTCTGGGCCATTTGGAAGGTCAAACGAGCCCCGAAGCGAGCATATGCCTAATTTTGACGATTTTCGTGTGCTATTGCACACCATTTTTTGGGTGATCGGGATTCCGACGTCAAAAATGCCAAATTTGTTCGTGGACGTCCGTCAAGACGTTGTCTATGCATACGGTTGGCCATCACGGCTTTTCTGGTCCATTTGGACGGTCAAACGAGCCCCGAAGCGAGCATACGTCTCATTTTGACGATTTTCGTGTGCTATTGCACACCATTTTTTGGGTGATCGGGATTCCGACGTCAAAAATGCCAAATTTGTTTGTGGACGTCCGTCAAGACGTTGTCTATGCATACGGTTGTCCATCACGGCTTTTCTGGGCCATTTGGAAGGTCAAACGAGCCCCGAAGCGAGCATACGCCTCATTTTGACGATTTTCGTGTGCTATTGCACACCATTTTTTGGGTGATCGGGATTCCGACGTCAAAATTGCAAAATTTGTTCGTGGACGTCCGTCAAGACGTTGTCTATGCATACGGTTGGCCATCACGGCTTTTCTGGGCCATTTGGAAGGTCAAACGAGCCCCGAAGCGAGCATACGCCTCATTTTGACGATTTTCGTGTGCTATTGCACACCATTTTTTGGGTGATCATGATTCCAACGTCAAAAATGCCAAATTTGTTCGTGGACGTCCGTCAAGACGTTGTCTATGCATACGGTTGGCCATCACGGATTTTCTGGGCCATTTGGACGGTCAAACGAGCCCCGAAGCGAGCATACGCCTCATTTTGACGATTTTCGTGTACTATTGCACACCATTTTTTGGGTGATCATGATTCCGACGTCAAAAATGCAAAATTTGTTCGTGGACGTCCGTCAAGACGTTGTCTATGCATACGGTTGGCCATCACGGCTTTTCTGGGCCATTTGGAATGTCAAACGAGCCCCGAAGCGAGCATACGCCTCATTTTGACGATTTTCGTGTGCTATTGCACACCATTTTTTGGGTGATCGGGATTCCGACGTCAAAAATGCCAAATTTGTTCGTGGACGTCCGTCAATATGTTGTCTATGCATACGGTTGGCCATCAAGGCTTTTCTGGCCATTTGGACGGTCAAACGAGCCCCGAAGCGAGAATACGCCTCATTTTGACGATTTTCGTGTGCTATTGCACACCATTTTTTGGGTGATCGTGATTCCGACGTCAAAAATGCCAAATTTGTTCGTGGACGTCCGTCAAGACGTTGTCTATGCATACGGTTGGCCATCACGGCTTTTCTGGGCCATTTGGACGGTCAAACGAGCCCCGAAGCGAGCATACGCCTCATTTTGACGATTTTCGTGTGCTATTGCTCACCATTTTTTGGGTGATCGGGATTCCGACGTCAAAAATGCCAAATTTGTTCGTGGACGTCCGTCAAGACGTTGTCTATGCATACGGTTGGCCATCACGGCTTTTCTGGGCAATTTGGACGGTCAAACGAGCCCCGAAGCGAGCATACGCCTCATTTTGACGATTTTCGTGTCTTTTGCGCACCATTTTTTGGGTGATCGGGATTCCGACGTCAAAAATGCCAAATTTGTTCGTGGACGTCCGTCAAGACGTTGTCTATGCATACGGTTGGCCATCACGGCTTTTCTGGGCCATTTGGACGGTCAAACGAGCCCCGAAGCGAGCATACGCCTCATTTTGACGATTTTCGTGTGCTATTGCACACCATTTTTTGGGTGATCGGGATTCCGACGTCAAAAATGCCAAATTTATTCGTGGACGTCCGTCAAGACGTTGTCTATGCATACGGTTGGCCATCACGGCTTTTCTGGGCCATTTGGAAGGTTAAACGAGCCCCGAAGCGAGCATACGCCTCATTTTGACGATTTTCGTGTGCTATTGCACACCATTTTTTGGGTGATCGGGATTCCGACGTCAAAAATGCCAAATTTGTTCGTGGACGTCCGTCAAGATGTTGTCTATGGATACGGTTGGCCATCACGGATTTTCTGGGCCATTTGGACGGTCAAACGAGCCCCGAAGCGAGCATACGCCTCATTTTGACAATTTTCGTGTGCTATTGCACACCATTTTTTGGTTGATCGGGATTCCAACGTCAAAAATGCCAAATTTGTTCGTGGACGTCTTTCAAGACGTTGTCTATGCATACGGTTGGCCATAAAGGCTTTTCTGTTCCATTTGGACGGTCAAACGAGCCCCGAAGCGAGCATACGCCTCATTTTGACGATTTTCGTGTGCTATTGCACACCATTTTTTGGGTGATCGGGATTTCGACGTCAAAAATGCCAAATTTGTTCGTGGACGTCCGTCAAGACGTTGTCTATGCATACGGTTGGCCATCACGGCTTTTCTGGGCCATTTGGAAGGTCAAACGAGCTCCGAAGCGAGCATACGCCTCATTTTGACGATTTTCGTGTGCTATTGCACACCATTTTTTGGGTGATCGGGATTCCAACGTCAAAAATGCCAAATTTGTTCGTGGACGTCCGTCAAGATGTTGTCTATGCATACGGTTGGCCATCACGGATTTTCTGGGCCATTTGGACGGTCAAACGAGCCCCGAAGCGAGCATACGCCTCATTTTGACAATTTTCGTGTGCTATTGCACACCATTTTTTGGGTGATCGGGATTCCGACGTCAAAAATGCCAAATTTGTTCGTGGACGTCTGTCAAGACATTGTCTATGCATACGGTTGGCCATCACGGCTTTTCTGGGCCATTTGGAAGGTCAAACGAGCCCCGAAGCGAGCATACGCCTCATTTTGACGATTTTCGTGTGCTATTGCACACCATTTTTAGGGTGATCGGGATTCCGACGTCAAAAATGCCAAATTTGTTCGTGGACGTCCGTCAAGACGTTGTCTATGCATACGGTTGGCCATCACGGTTTTTCTGGGCCATTTGGAAGGTTAAACGAGCCCCAAAGCGAGCATACGCCTCATTTTGACGATTTTCGTGTGCTATTGCACACCATTTTTTGGGTGATCGGGATTCCAACGTCAAAAATGCCAAATTTGTTCGTGGACGTCCGTCAAGATGTTGTCTATGCATACAGTTGGCCATCACAGATTTTCTGGGCCATTTGGAAGGTCAAACGAGCTCCGAAGCGAGCATACGCCTCATTTTGACGATTTTCGTGTGCTATTGCACACAATTTTTTGGGTGATCGGGATTCCAACGTCAAAAATGCCAAATTTGTTCGTGGACGTCCGTCAAGATGTTGTCTATGCATACGGTTGGCCATCACGGATTTTCTGGGCCATTTGGACGGTCAAACGAGCCCCGAAGCGAGCATACGCCTCATTTTGACGATTTTCGTGTGCTATTGCACACCATTTTTTGGGTGATCGGGATTCCGACGTCAAAAATGCCAAATTTGTTCGTGGACGTCCGTCAAGACGTTGTCTATGCATACGGTTGGCCATCACGGCTTTTCTGGGCAATTTGGACGGTCAAACGAGCCCCGAAGCGAGCATACGCCTCATTTTGACGATTTTTGTGTGCTATTTTGCACACCATTTTTTGGGTGATCGGGATTCCAACGTCAAAAATGCCAAATTTGTTTGAGGACGTCCGTCAAGACGTTGTCTATGCGTACGGTTGGCCATCACGGCTTTTCTAGGCCATTTGGAAGGTCAAACGATCCCCGAAGCGAGCATACGCCTCATTTTGACGATTTTTGTGTGCTATTGCATACCCTTTTTTGGGTGATCGGGATTCCGACGTCAAAAATGCCAAATTTGTTCGTGGACGTCTGTCAAGACGTTGTCTATGCATACGGTTGGCCATCACAGCTTTTCTGGGCCATTTGGACGGTCAAACGAGCCCCGAAGCGAGCATACGCCTCATTTTGACGATTTTCGTGTGCTATTGCACACCATTTTTTGGGTGATCGGGATTTCAACGTCAAAAATGCCAAATTTGTTCGTGGACGTCCGTCAAGACGTTGTCTATGCATACGGTTGGCCATCACGGCTTTTCTGGGCCATTTGGAAGGTCAAACGAGCTCCAAAGCGAGCATACGCCTCATTTTGACGATTTTCGTGTGCTATTGCACACCATTTTTTGGGTGATCGGGATTCCGACGTTAAAAATGCCAAATTTGTTCGTGGACGTTCGTCAAGACGTTGTCTATGCATACGGTTGGCCATCACGGCTTTTCTGGGCCATTTGGAAGGTCAAACGAGCCCCGGAGCGAGCATACGCCTCATTTTGACGATTTTCGTGTGCTATTGCACACCATTTTTTGGGTGATCGGGATTCCGACGTCAAAAATGCCAAATTTATTCGTGGACGTCCGTCAAGATGTTTTCTATGCATACGGTTGGCCATCACGGCTTTTCTGGGCCATTTGGAAGGTCAAACGAGCCCCGAAGCGAGCATACGCCTCATTTTGACGATTTTCGTGTGCTATTGCACACCATTTTTTGGGTGATCGGGATTTCAACGTCAAAAATGCCAAATTTGTTCGTGGACGTCCGTCAAGACGTTGTCTATGCATACGGTTGTCCATCACGGCTTTTCTGGGCCATTTGGAAAGTCAAACGAGCTCCAAAGCGAGCATACGCCTCATTTTGATGATTTTCGTGTGCTATTGCACACCATTTTTTGGGTGATCGGGATTCCGACGTCAAAAATGCCAAATTTGTTCGTGGACGTCCGTCAAGACGTTGTCTATGCATACGGTTGGACATCACGGCTTTTCTGGGCCATTTGGAAGGTCAAACGAGCCCCGGAGCGAGCATACGCCTCATTTTGACGATTTTCGTGTGCTATTGCACACCATTTTTTGGGTGATCGGGATTCCGACGTCAAAAATGCCAAATTTATTCGTGGACGTCCGTCAAGATGTTGTCTATGCATACGGTTGGCCATCACGGCTTTTCTGGGCCATTTGGACGGTCAAACGAGCCCCGAAGCGAGCATACGCCTCATTTTGACGATTTTCGTGTGCTATTGCACACCATTTTTTGGGTGATCGGGATTCCGACGTCAAAAATGCCAAATTTGTTCGTGGACGTCCGTCAAGATGTTGTCTATGCATACGGTTGGCCATCACGGATTTTCTGGGCCATTTGGAAGGTCAAACGAGCCCCGAAGCGAGCATACGCCTCATTTTGACGATTTTCGTGTGCTATTGCACACCATTTTTAGGGTGATCGGGATTCCGACGTCAAAAATGCCAAATTTGTTCGTGGACGTCCGTCAAGACGTTGTCTATGCATACGGTTGGCCATCACGGTTTTTCTGGGCCATTTGGAAGGTTAAACGAGCCCCAAAGCGAGCATACGCCTCATTTTGACGATTTTCGTGTGCTATTGCACACCATTTTTTGGGTGATCGGGATTCCAACGTCAAAAATGCCAAATTTGTTCGTGGACGTCCGTCAAGATGTTGTCTATGCATACGGTTGGCCATCACGGATTTTCTGGGCCATTTGGAAGGTCAAACGAGCCCCGGAGCGAGCATACGCGTCATTTTGACGATTTTCGTGTGCTATTGCACACCATTTTTTGGGTGATCGGGATTCCGACGTCAAAAATGCCAAATTTATTCGTGGACGTCCGTCAAGATGTTGTCTATGCATACGGTTGGCCATCACGGCTTTTCTGGGCCATTTGGAAGGTCAAACGAGCCCCGAAGCGAGCATACGCCTCATTTTGACGATTTTCGTGTGCTATTGCACACCATTTTTTGGGTGATCGGGATTCTGACGTCAAAAATGCCAAATTTGTTCGTGGACGTCCGTCAAGACGTTGTCTATGCATACGGTTGGCCATCACGGCTTTTCTGGGCAATTTGGACGGTCAAACGAGCCCCGAAGCGAGCATACGCCTCATTTTGACGATTTTCGTGTCTATTGCACACCATTTTTTGGGTGATCGGGATTCCGACGTCAAAAATGCCAAATTTGTTCGTGGACGTCCGTCAAGACGTTGTCTATGCATACGGTTGGCCATCACGGCTTTTCTGGGCCATTTGGACGGTCAAACGAGCCCCGAAGCGAGCATACGCCTCATTTTGACGATTTTTGTGTGCTATTTTGCACACCATTTTTTGGGTGATCGGGATTCCAACGTCAAAAATGCCAAATTTGTTTGAGGACGTCCGTCAAGACGTTGTCTATGCGTACGGTTGGCCATCACGGCTTTTCTAGGCCATTTGGAAGGTCAAACGATCCCCGAAGCGAGCATACGCCTCATTTTGACGATTTTCGTGTGCTATTGCACACCATTTTTTGGGTGATCGGGATTTCAACGTCAAAAATGCCAAATTTGTTTGAGGACGTCCGTCAAGACGTTGTCTATGCGTACGGTTGGCCATCACGGCTTTTCTAGGCCATTTGGAAGGTCAAACGATCCCCGAAGCGAGCATACGCCTCATTTTGACGATTTTTGTGTGCTATTGCATACCCTTTTTTGGGTGATCGGGATTCCGACGTCAAAAATGCCAAATTTGTTCGTGGACGTCTGTCAAGATGTTGTCTATGCATACGGTTGGCCATCACAGCTTTTCTGGGCCATTTGGACGGTCAAACGAGCCCCGAAGCGAGCATACGCCTCATTTTGACGATTTTCGTGTGCTATTGCACACCATTTTTTGGGTGATCGGGATTTTAACGTCAAAAATGCCAAATTTGTTCGTGGATGTCCGTCAAGACGTTGTCTATGCATACGGTTGGTCATCACGGCTTTTCTGGGCCATTTGGAAGGTCAAACGAGCTCCAAAGCGAGCATACGCCTCATTTTGACGATTTTCGTGTGCTATTGCACACCATTTTTTGGGTGATCGGGATTCCGACGTCAAAAATGCCAAATTTGTTCGTGGACGTTCGTCAAGATGTTGTCTATGCATACGGTTGGCCATCACGGCTTTTCTGGGCCATTTGGAAGGTCAAACGAGCCCCGGAGCGAGCATACGCGTCATTTTGACGATTTTCGTGTGCTATTGCACACCATTTTTTGGGTGATCGGGATTCCGACGTCAAAAATGCCAAATTTATTCGTGGACGTCCGTCAAGATGTTGTCTATGCATACGGTTGGCCATCACGGCTTTTCTGGGCCATTTGGAAGGTCAAACGAGCCCCGAAGCGAGCATACGCCTCATTTTGACGATTTTCGTGTGCTATTGCATACCATTTTTTGGGTGATCGGGATTCCGACGTCAAAAATGCCAAATTTGTTTATGGACGTCCGTCAAGACGTTTTCTATGCATACGGTTGGCCATCACGGCTTTTCTGGGCCATTTGGAAGGTAAAACAAGCCCCGAAGCGAGCATACTCCTTATTTTGACGATTTTCGTGTGCTATTGCACACCATTTTTTGGGTGATCGGGATTCCGACGTTAAAAATGCCAAATTTGTTCGTGGACGTCCGTCAAGACGTTGTCTATGCATACGGTTGGCCATCACGACTTTTCTGGGCCATTTGGAAGGTCAAACGAGCCCCGAAGCGAGCATACGCCTCATTTTGACGATTTTGGTTTGCTATTGCACACCATTTTTTGGGTGATCGGGATTCCGACGTCAAAAATGCCAAATTTGTTCATGGACGTCCGTCAAGACGTTGTCTATGCATACGGTTGGCCATCACGGCTTTTCTGGGCCATTTGGAAGGTCAAACGAGCCCCGAAGCGAGCATACGCTTCATTTTGACGATTTTCGTGTGCTATTGCATACCATTTTTTGGGTGATCGGGATTCCGACGTCAAAATTGCCAAATTTGTTCGTGGACGTCTGTCAAGACGTTGTCTATGCATACGGTTTGCCATCACAGCTTTTCTGGGCCATTTGGACGGTCAAACGAGCCCCGAAGCGAGCATACGCCTCATTTTGACGATTTTCGTGTGCTATTGCACACCATTTTTTGGGTGATCGGGATTTCAACGTCAAAAATGCCAAATTTGTTCGTGGACGTCCGTCAAGACGTTGTCTATGCATACGGTTGTCCATCACGGCTTTTCTGGGCCATTTGGAAAGTCAAACGAGCTCCAAAGCGAGCATACGCCTCATTTTGATGATTTTCGTGTGCTATTGCACACCATTTTTTGGGTGATCGGGATTCCGACGTCAAAAATGCCAAATTTGTTCGTGGACGTCCGTCAAGACGTTGTCTATGCATACGGTTGGACATCACGGCTTTTCTGGGCCATTTGGAAGGTCAAACGAGCCCCGGAGCGAGCATACGCCTCATTTTGACGATTTTCGTGTGCTATTGCACACCATTTTTTTGGTGATCGGGATTCCGACGTCAAAAATGCCAAATTTATTCGTGGACGTCCGTCAAGATGTTGTCTATGCATACGGTTGGCCATCACGGCTTTTCTGGGCCATTTGGACGGTCAAACGAGCCCCGAAGCGAGCATACGCCTCATTTTGACGATTTTCGTGTGCTATTGCACACCATTTTTTGGGTGATCGGGATTCCGACGTCAAAAATGCCAAATTTGTTCGTGGACGTCCGTCAAGATGTTGTCTATGCATACGGTTGGCCATCACGGATTTTCTGGGCCATTTGGAAGGTCAAACGAGCTCCGAAGCGAGCATACGCCTCATTTTGACGATTTTCGTGTGCTATTGCACACCATTTTTTGGGTGATCGGGATTCCAACGTCAAAAATGCCAAATTTGTTCGTGGACGTCCGTCAAGATGTTGTCTATGCATACGGTTGGCCATCACGGATTTTCTGGGCCATTTGGACGGTCAAACGAGCCCCGAAGCGAGCATACGCCTCATTTTGACGATTTTCGCGTGCTATTGCACACCATTTTTTGGGTGATCGGGATTTCGACGTCAAAAATGCCAAATTTGTTCGTGGACGTCCGTCAAGACGTTTTCTATGCATACGGTTGGCCATCACGGATTTTCTGGGCCATTTGGAAGGTCAAACGAGCTCCGAAGCGAGCATACGCCTCATTTTGACGATTTTCGTGTGCTATTGCACACCATTTTTTGGGTGATCGGGATTCCAACGTCAAAAATGCCAAATTTGTTCGTGGACGTCCGTCAAGACGTTGTCTATGCATACGGTTGGCCATCACGGCTTTTCTGGGCCATTTGGACGGTCAAACGAGCCCCGAAGCGAGCATACGCCTCATTTTGACGATTTTTGTGTGCTATTTTGCACACCATTTTTTGGGTGATCGGGATTCCAACGTCAAAAATGCCAAATTTGTTTGAGGACGTCCGTCAAGACGTTGTCTATGCGTACGGTTGGCCATCACGGCTTTTCTAGGCCATTTGGAAGGTCAAACGATCCCCGAAGCGAGCATACGCCTCATTTTGACGATTTTTGTGTGCTATTGCATACCCTTTTTGGGTGATCGGGATTCCGACGTCAAAAATGCCAAATTTGTTCGTGGACGTCCGTCAAGACGTTGTCTATGCATACGGTTGGCCATCACAGCTTTTCTGGGCCATTTGGACGGTCAAACGAGCCCCGAAGCGAGCATACGCCTCATTTTGACGATTTTCGTGTGCTATTGCACACCATTTTTTGGGTGATCGGGATTTCAACGTCAAAAATGCCAAATTTGTTCGTGGACGTCCGTCAAGACGTTGTCTATGCATACGGTTGGCCATCACGGCTTTTCTGGGCCATTTGGAAGGTCAAACGAGCTCCAAAGCGAGCATACGCCTCATTTTGACGATTTTCGTGTGCTATTGCACACCATTTTTTGGGTGATCGGGATTCCGACGTCAAAAATGCCAAATTTGTTCGTGGACGTTCGTCAAGATGTTGTCTATGCATACGGTTGGCCATCACGGCTTTTCTGGGCCATTTGGAAGGTCAAACGAGCCCCGGAGCGAGCATACGCCTCATTTTGACGATTTTCGTGTGCTATTGCACACCATTTTTTGGGTGATCGGGATTCCGACGTCAAAAATGCCAAATTTATTCGTGGACGTCCGTCAAGATGTTGTCTATGCATACGGTTGGCCATCACGGCTTTTCTGGGCCATTTGGAAGGTCAAACGAGCCCCGAAGCGAGCATACGCCTCATTTTGACGATTTTCGTGTGCTATTGCATACCATTTTTTGGGTGATCGGGATTCCGACGTCAAAAATGCCAAATTTGTTCATGGACGTCCGTCAAGACGTTGTCTATGCATACGGTTGGCCATCACGGCTTTTCTGGGCCATTTGGAAGGTCAAACTAGCCCCGAAGCGAGCATACTCCTTATTTTGACGATTTTCGTGTGCTATTGCACACCATTTTTTGGGTGATCGGGATTCCGACGTTAAAAATGCCAAATTTGTTCGTGGACGTCCGTCAAGACGTTGTCTATGCATACGGTTGGCCATCACGACTTTTCTGGGCCATTTGGAAGGTCAAACGAGCCCCGAAGCGAGCATACGCCTCATTTTGACGATTTTGGTTTGCTATTGCACACCATTTTTTGGGTGATCGGGATTCCGACGTCAAAAATGCCAAATTTGTTCATGGACGTCCGTCAAGACGTTGTCTATGCATACGGTTGGCCATCACGGCTTTTCTGGGCCATTTGGAAGGTCAAACGAGCCCCGAAGCGAGCATACGCTTCATTTTGACGATTTTCGTGTGCTATTGCATACCATTTTTTGGGTGATCGGGATTCCGACGTCAAAAATGCCAAATTTGTTCGTGGACGTCTGTCAAGACGTTGTCTATGCATACGGTTTGCCATCACAGCTTTTCTGGGCCATTTGGACGGTCAAACGAGCCCCGAAGCGAGCATACGCCTCATTTTGACGATTTTCGTGTGCTATTGCACACCATTTTTTGGGTGATCGGGATTTTAACGTCAAAAATGCCAAATTTGTTCGTGGACGTCCGTCAAGACGTTGTCTATGCATACGGTTGTCCATCACGGCTTTTCTGGGCCATTTGGAAAGTCAAACGAGCTCCGAAGCGAGCATACGCCTCATTTTGATGATTTTCGTGTGCTATTGCACACCATTTTTTGGGTGATCGGGATTCCGACATCAAAAATGCCAAATTTGTTCGTGGACGTCCGTCAAGACGTTGTCTATGCATACGGTTGGACATCACGGCTTTTCTGGGCCATTTGGAAGGTCAAACGAGCCCCGGAGCGAGCATACGCCTCATTTTGATGATTTTCGTGTGCTATTGCACACCATTTTTTGGGTGATCGGGATTCCGACGTCAAAAATGCCAAATTTGTTCGTGGCCGTCCGTCAAGACATTTTCTATGCATACGGTTGGCCATCACGGCTTTTCTGGGCCATTTGGAAGGTCAAACGACCCCCGAAGCGAGCATACGCCTCATTTTGACGATTTTCGTGTGCTATTGCACACCATTTTTTGGGTGATCGGGATTTCGACGTTAAAAATGCCAAATTTGTTTGTGGACGTCCGTCAAGACGTTGTCTATGCATACGGTTGGCCATCACGGCTTTTCTGGGCCATTTGGAAGGTCAAACGAGCTCCGAAGCGAGCATACGCCTCATTTTGACGATTTTCGTGTGCTATTGCACACCATTTTTTGGGTGATCGGGATTCCGACGTCAAAAATGCCAAATTTGTTCATGGACGTCCGTCAAGACGTTTTCTATGCATACGGTTGGCCATCACGGCTTTTCTGGGCCATTTGGACGGTCAAACGAGCCCCGAAGCGAGCATACGCCTCATTTTGACGATTTTCGTGTGCTATTGCACACCATTTTTTGGGTGATCGGGATTCCGACGTCAAAAATGCCAAATTTGTTCGTGGACGTCTGTCAAGACGTTGTCTATGCATACGGTTGGCCATCACGGCTTTTCAGGGCCATTTGGACGGTCAAACGAGCCCCGAAGCGAGCATACGCCTCATTTTAACGATTTTCGTGTGCTATTGCACACCATTTTTTGGGTGATCGAGTTTCCGACGTCAAAAATGCCAAATTTGTTCGTGGACGTCCGTCAAGACGTTGTCTATGCATACGGTTGGCCATCACGGCTTTTCTGGGCCATTTGGACGGTCAAACGAGCCCCGAAGCGAGCATACGCCTCATTTTGACGATTTTCGTGTGCTATTGCACACCATTTTTTGGGTGATCGGGATTCCGACGTCAAAAATGCCAAATTTGTTCGTGGACGTCCATCAAGACGTTGTCTATGCATATGGTTGGCCATCACGGCTTTTCTGGGCCATTTGGAAGGTCAAACGAGCCCCGAAGCGAGCATACGCCTCATTTTGACGATTTTCGTGTACTATTGCACACCATTTTTTGGGTGATCGGGATTCCGACGTCAAAAATGCCAAATTTGTTCGTGGACGTCTGTCAAGACGTTGTCTATGCATACGGTTGGCCATCACGGCTTTTCTGGGCCATTTGGACGGTCAAACGAGCCCCGAAGCGAGCATACGCCTCATTTTGACGATTTTCGTGTGCTATTGCACACCATTTTTTGGGTGATCGGTATTTCGACGTCAAAAATGCAAAATTTGTTCGTGGACGTCTGTCAAGACGTTGTCTATGCATACGGTTGGCCATCACGGCTTTTCGGGGCCATTTGGACGGTCAAACGAGCCCCGAAGCGAGCATACGCCTCCTTTTGACGATTTTCGTGTGCTATTGCACACCATTTTTTGGGTGATCGGGATTCCGACGTCAAAAATGCCAAATTTGTTCGTGGACGTCTTTCAAGACGTTGTCTATGCATACGGTTGGCCATCACGGCTTTTCTGGGCCATTTGGACGGTCAAACGAGCCCCGAAGCGAGCATACGCCTCATTTTGACGATTTTCGTGTGCTATTGCACACCATTTTTTGGGTGATCGAGATTCCGACGTCAAAAATGCCAAATTTGTTCGTGGACGTCCGTCAAGACGTTGTCTATGCATACGGTTGGCCATCACGGCTTTTCTGGGCCATTTGGACGGTCAAACGAGCCCCAAAGCGAGCATACGCCTCATTTTGACGATTTTCGTGTGCTATTGCACACCATTTTTTGGGTGATCGGGATTTCGACGTCAAAAATGCCAAATTTGTTCGTGGACGTCCGTCAAGACGTTGTCTATGCATACGGTTGGCCATCACAGCTTTTCTGGGCCATTTGGAAGGTCAAACAAGCCTCGAAGCGAGCATGCGCCTCATTTTGACGATTTTTGTGTGCTATTGCACACCATTTTTTGGGTGATCGGGATTCCGACGTCAAATTTGTTCGTGGACGTCCGTCAAGACGTTTTCTATGCATACGGTTGGCCATCACGGCTTTTCTGGGCCATTTGGAAGGTCAAACGAGCCCCGAAGCGAGCATACGCCTCATTTTGACGATTTTCGTGTGCTGTTGCACACCATTTTTTGGGTGATCGGGATTCCGACGTCAAAAATGCCAAATTTGTTCGTGGACGTCCGTCAAGACGTTGTCTATGCATACGGTTGGCCATCACGGCTTTTCTGGGCCATTTGGACGGTCAAACGAGCCCCAAAGCGAGCATACGCCTCATTTTGACGATTTTCGTGTGCTATTGCACACCATTTTTTGGGTGATCGGGATTCCGATGTCAAAAATGCCAAATTTGTTCGTGGACGTCCGTCAAGACGATGTCTATGCATACGGTTGGCCATCACGGCTTTTCTGGGCCATTTAGAAGGTCAAACGAGCCCCGAAGCGAGCATACGCCTCATTTTGACGATTTTCGTGTGCTATTATTGCACACCATTTTTTGGGTGATCGGGATTCCGACGTCAAAAATGCCAAATTTGTTCGTGGACGTCCGTCAAGACGTTGTCTATGCATACGGTTGGCCATCACGGCTTTTCTGGGCCATTTGGACGGTCAAACGAGCCCCGAAGCGAGCATACGCCTCATTTTGACGATTTTCGTGTGCTATTGCACACCATTTTTTGGGTGATCGGGATTCCGATGTCAAAAATGCCAAATTTGTTCGTGGACGTCCGTCAAGACGTTGTCTATGCATATGGTTGGCCATCACGGCTTTTCTGGGCCATTTGGAAGGTCAAACGAGCCCCGAAGCGAGCATACGCCTCATTTTGACGATTTTCGTGTGCTATTGCACACCATTTTTTGGGTGATCGGGATTCCGACGTCAAAAATGCCAAATTTGTTCGTGGACGTCCGTCAAGACGTTGTCTATGCATACGGTTGGCCATCACGGCTTTTCTGGGCCATTTGGACGGTCAAACGAGCCCCGAAGCGAGCATACGCCTCATTTTGACGATTTTCGTGTGCTATTGCACACCATTTTTTGGGTGATCGGGATTCCGACGTCAAAAATGCCAAATTTGTTTGTGGACGTCCATCAAGACGTTGTCTATGCATACGGTTGGCCATCACGGCTTTTCTGGGCCATTTGGACGGTCAAACGAGCCCCGAAGCGAGCATACGCCTCATTTTGACGATTTTCGTGTGCTATTGCACACCATTTTTTGGGTGATCGGGATTCCGACGTCAAAAATGCCAAATTTGTTCGTGGACGTCCGTCAAGACGTTGTCTATGCATATGGTTGGCCATCACGGCTTTTCTGGGCCATTTGGAAGGTCAAACGAGCCCCGAAGCGAGCATACGCCTCATTTTGACGATTTTCGTGTACTATTGCACACCATTTTTTGGGTGATCGGGATTCCGACATCAAAAATGCCAAATTTGTTCGTGGACGTCTGTCAAGACGTTGTCTATGCATACGGTTGGCCATCACGGCTTTTCTGGGCCATTTGGACGGTCAAACGAGCCCCGAAGCGAGCATACGCCTCATTTTGACGATTTTCGTGTGCTATTGCACACCATTTTTTGGGTGATCGGTATTTCGACGTCAAAAATGCCAAATTTGTTCGTGGACGTCTGTCAAGACGTTGTCTATGCATACGGTTGGCCATCACGGCTTTTCGGGGCCATTTGGACGGTCAAACGAGCCCCGAAGCGAGCATACGCCTCCTTTTGACGATTTTCGTGTGCTATTGCACACCATTTTTTGGGTGATCGGGATTCCGACGTCAAAAATGCCAAATTTGTTCGTGGACGTCTTTCAAGACGTTGTCTATGCATACGGTTGGCCATCACGGCTTTTCTGGGCCATTTGGACGGTCAAACGAGCCCCGAAGCGAGCATACGCCTCATTTTGACGATTTTCGTGTGCTATTGCACACCATTTTTTGGGTGATCGGGATTCCGACGTCAAAAATGCCAAATTTGTTCGTGGACGTCCGTCAAGACGTTGTCTATGCATACGGTTGGCCATCACGGCTTTTCTGGGCCATTTAGACGGTCAAACGAGCCCCGAAGCGAGCATACGCCTCATTTTGACGATTTTCGTGTGCTATTGCACACCATTTTTTGGGTGATCGGTATTTCGACGTCAAAAATGCCAAATTTGTTCGTGGACGTCTGTCAAGACGTTGTCTATGCATACGGTTGGCCATCACGGCTTTTCTGGGCCATTTGGAAGGTCAAACGAGCCCCGAAGCGAGCATACGCCTCATTTTGCTATTTTCGTGTGCTATTGCACACCATTTTTTGGGTGATCGGGATTCCGACGTCAAAAATGCCAAATTTGTTCGTGGACGTCCATCAAGATGTTGTCTATGCATACGGTTGGCCATCACGGCTTTTCTGGGCCATTTGGACGGTCAAACGAGCTCCGAAGCGAGCATACGCCTCATTTTGACGATTTTCGTGTGCTATTGCACACCATTTTTTGGGTGATCGGGATTCCGACGTCAAAAATGCCAAATTTGTTCGTGGACGTCCGTCAAGACGTTGTCTATGCATACGGTTGGCCATCACGGCTTTTCTGGGCCATTTGGAAGGTCAAACGAGCCCCGAAGCGAGCATACGCCTCATTTTGCTATTTTCGTGTGCTATTGCACACCATTTTTTGGGTGATCGGGATTCCGACGTCAAAAATGCCAAATTTGTTCGTGGACATCCGTCAAGACGTTGTCTATGCATCCGGTTGGCCATCACGGCTTTTCTGGGCCATTTGGACGGTCAAACGAGCCCCGAAGCGAGCATACGCCTCATTTTGACGATTTTCGTGTGCTATGGCACACCATTTTTTGGGTGATCGGGATTCCGACGTCAAAAATGCCAAATTTGTTCGTGGACGTCCGTCAAGACGTTGTCTATGCATACGGTTGGCCAGCACGGCTTTTCTGGTCCATTTGGAAGGTCAAACGAGCCCCGAAGCGAGCATACGCCTCATTTTGACGATTTTCGTGTGCTATTGCACACCATTTTTGGGTGATCGGGATTCCGACGTCAAAAATGCCAAATTTGTTCGTGGACGTCCTTCAAGACGTTGTCTATGCATACGGTTGGCCATCACGGCTTTTCTGGGCCATTTGGACGGTCAAACGAGCCCCGAAGCGAGCATACGCCTCATTTTGACGATTTTCGTGTGCTATTGCACACCATTTTTTGGGTGATCGGTATTCCGACGTCAAAAATGCCAAATTTGTTCGTGGACGTCCATCAAGATGTTGTCTATGCATACGGTTGGCCATCACGGCTTTTCTGGGCCATTTGGACGGTCAAACGAGCTCCGAAGCGAGCATACGCCTCATTTTGACGATTTTCGTGTGCTATTGCACACCATTTTTTGGGTGATCGGGATTCCGACGTCAAAAATGCCAAATTTGTTCGTGGACGTCCGTCAAGACGTTGTCTATGCATACGGTTGGCCATCACGGCTTTTCTGGGCCATTTGGAAGGTCAAACGAGCCCCGAAGCGAGCATACGCCTCATTTTGCTATTTTCGTGTGCTATTGCACACCATTTTTTGGGTGATCGGGATTCCGACGTCAAAAATGCCAAATTTGTTCGTGGACATCCGTCAAGACGTTGTCTATGCATCCGGTTGGCCATCACGGCTTTTCTGGGCCATTTGGACGGTCAAACGAGCCCCGAAGCGAGCATACGCCTCATTTTGACGATTTTCGTGTGCTATTGCACACCATTTTTTGGGTGATCGGGATTCCGACGTCAAAAATGCCAAATTTGTTCGTGGACGTCCGTCAAGACGTTGTCTATGCATACGGTTGGCCATCACGGCTTTTCTGGGCCATTTGGATGGTCAAACGAGCCCCGAAGCGAGCATACGCCTCATTTTGACGATTTTCGTGTGCTATTGCACACCATTTTTTGGGTGATCGGGATTCCGACGTCAAAAATGCCAAATTTGTTCGTGGACGTCCGTCAAGACGTTGTCTATGCATACGGTTGGCCATCACGGCTTTTCTGGGCCATTTGGAAGGTCAAACAAGCCTCGAAGCGAGCATGCGCCTCATTTTGACGATTTTTGTGTGCTATTGCACACCATTTTTTGGGTGATCGGGATTCCAACGTCAAAAATGCCAAATTTGTTCGTGGACGTCCGTCAAGACGTTGTCTATGCATACGGTTGGCCATCACGGCTTTTCTGGGCCATTTGGAAGGTCAAACGAGCCCCGAAGCGAGCATACGCCTCATTTTGATGATTTTCGTGTGCTATTGCACACCATTTTTTGGGTGATCGGGATTCCGACGTCAAAAATGCCAAATTTGTTCGTGGACGTCCATCAAGACGTTGTCTATGCATACAGTTGGCCATCACGGCTTTTCTGGGCCATTTGGACTGTCAAACGAGCCTCGAAGCGAGCATACGCCTCATTTTGACGATTTTCGTGTGCTATTGCACACCATTTTTTGGGTGATCGGGATTCCGACGTCAAAAATGCCAAATTTGTTCGTGGACGTCCATCAAGACGTTGTCTATGCATACGGTTGGCCATCACGGCTTTTCTGGGCCATTTGGACAGTCAAACGAGCCCCGAAGCGAGCATACGCCTCATTTTGATGATTTTCGTGTGCTATTGCACACCATTTTTTGGGTGATCGGGATTCCGACGTCAAAAATGCCAAATTTGTTCGTGGACGTCCGTCAAGACGTTGTCTATGCATACGGTTGGCCATCACGGCTTTTCTGGGCCATTTGGAAGGTCAAACGAGCCCCGAAGCGAGCATACGCCTCATTTTTCTATTTTTGTGCGCTATTGCACACCATTTTTTGGGTAATCAGGATTCCGACGTCAAAAATGCCAAATTTGTTCGTGGACATCCGTCAAGACGTTGTCTATGCATACGGTTGGCCATCACGGCTTTTCTGGGCCATTTGGACAGTCAAACGAGCCCCGAAGCGAGCATACGCCTCATTTTGACGATTTTCGTGTGCTATTGCACACCATTTTTTGGATGATCGGGATTCCGACGTCAAAAATGCCAAATTTGTTCGTGGACGTCCGTCAAGACGTTGTCTATGCATACAGTTGGCCATCACGGCTTTTCTGGGCCATTTGGAAGGTCAAACGAGCCCCGAAGCGAGCATACGCCTCATTTTGACGATTTTCGTGTGCTATTGCACACCATTTTTTGGGGTGATCGGGATTCCGACGTCAAAAATGCCAAATTTGTTCGTGGACATCCGTCAAGACGTTGTCTATGCATACAGTTGGCCATCACGGCTTTTCTAGGACATTCGGAAGGTCAAACGAGCCCCGAAGCGAGCATACGCCTCATTTTGACGATTTTCGTGTGCTATTGCACACCATTTTTTGGGTGATCGGGATTCCGACGTCAAAAATGCCAAATTTGTTCGTGGACGTCCGTCAAGACGTTGTCTATGCATACGGTTGGCCATCACGGCTTTTCTGGGCCATTTGGACGATCAAACGAGCCCCGAAGCGAGCATACGCCTCATTTTGACGATTTTCGTCTGCTATTGCACACCATTTTTTTGGTGATCGGGATTCCGACGTCAAAAATGCCAAATTTCTTCGTGGACGTCCGTCAAGACGTTGTCTATGCATACAGTTGGCCATCACGGCTTTTCTGGGCCATTTGGAAGGTTAAACGAGCCCCGAAGCGAGCATACGCCTCATTTTGACGATTTTTGTGTGCTATTGCACACCATTTTTTTGGTGATCGGGATTCCGACGTCAAAAATGCCAAATTTATTCGTGGACGTCCGTCAAGACGTTGTCTATGCATACGGTTGGCCATCACGGCTTTTCTGGGCCATTTGGAAGGTCAAACGAGCCCCGAAGCGAGCATACGCCTCATTTTGACGATTTTCGTGTGCTATTGCACACCATTTTTTGGGGTGATCGGGATTCGACGTCAAAAATGCCAAATTTGTTCGCGGACGTCCGTCAAGACGTTGTCTATGCATACAGTTGGCCATCACGGCTTTTCTGGGCCATTTGGAAGGTCAAACGAGCCCCGAAGCGAGCATACGCCTCATTTTGACGATTTTCGTGTGCTATTGCACACCATTTTTGGGTGATAGGGATTCCGACGTCAAAAATGCCAAATTTGTTCGTGGACGTCCGTCAACACGTTGTCTATGCATACGGTTGGCCATCACGGCTTTTCTGGGCCATTTGGAAGGTCAAACGAGCCTCGAAGCGAGCATACGCCTCATTTTGACGATTTTCGTGTGCTATTTCACACCATTTTTTGGGGTGATCGGGATTCAGACGTCAAAAATGCCAAATTTGTTCGCGGACGTCCGTCAAGACGTTGTCTATGCATACAGTTGGCCATCACGGCTTTTCTGGCCATTTGGAAGGTCAAACGAGCCCCGAAGCGAGCATACGCCTCATTTTGACGATTTTCGTGTGCTATTGCACACCATTTTTTGGGTGATCGGGATTCCGACGTCAAAAATGCCAAATTTGTTCGTGGACGTCCGTCAAGACGTTGTCTATGCATACGGTTGGCCATCACGGCTTTTCTGGGCCATTTGGACGGTCAAACGAGCCCCGAAGCGAGCATGCGCCTCATTTTGACGATTTTCGTGTGCTATTGCACACCATTTTTTTGGTGATCGGGATTCCGACGTCAAAAATGCCAAATTTCTTCGTGGACGTCCGTCAAGACGTTGTCTATGCATACAGTTGGCCATCACGGCTTTTCTGGGCCATTTGGAAGGTCAAACGAGCCCCGAAGCGAGCATACGCCTCATTTTGACGATTTTCGTGTGCTATTGCACACCATTTTTTGGGTGATCGGGATTCCGACGTGAAAAATGCCAAATTTATTCGTGGACGTCCGTCAAGACATTGTCTATGCATACGGTTGGCCATCACGGCTTTTCTGGGCCATTTGGAAGGTCAAACGAGCCCCGAAGCGAGCATATGCCTCTTTTTGACGATTTACGTGTGCTATTGCACACCATTTTTTGGGTGATCGGGATTCCGACGTCAAAAATGCCAAATTTGTTCGTGGACGTCCGTCAAGACGTTGTCTATGCATACGGTTGGCCATCACGGCTTTTCACGTCAAAAATGCCAAATTTGTTCGTGGACGTCCATCAAGATGTTGTCTATGCATACGGTTGGCCATCACGGCTTTTCTGGGCCATTTGGACGGTCAAACGAGCTCCGAAGCGAGCATACGCCTCATTTTGACGATTTTCGTGTGCTATTGCACACCATTTTTTGGGTGATCGGGATTCCGACGTCAAAAATGCCAAATTTGTTCGTGGACGTCCGTTAAGACGTTGTCTATGCATACGGTTGGCCATCACTGCTTTTCTGGGCCATTTGGACGGTCAAACGAGCCTCGAGGCGAGCATACGCCTCATTTTGACGATTTTCGTGTGCTATTGCACACCATTTTTTGGGTGATAGGGATTCCGACGTCAAAAATGCCAAATTTGTTCGTGGACGTCCTTCAAGACGTTGTCTATGCATACGGTTGGCCATCACGGCTTTTCTGGGCCATTTGGACGGTCAAACGAGCCCCGAAGCGAGCATACGCCTCATTTTGACGATTTTCGTGTGCTATTGCACACCATTTTTTGGGTGATCGGGATTCCGACGTCAAAAATGTCAAATTTGTTCGTGGACGTCCGTCAAGACGTTGTCTATGCATAGGGTTGGCCATCACGGCTTTTCTGGGCCATTTGGAAGGTCAAACGAGCCCCGAAGCGAGCATACGCCTCATTTTGCTATTTTCGTGTGCTATTGCACACCATTTTTTGGGTGATCGGGATTCCGACGTCAAAAATGCCAAATTTGTTCGTGGACATTTGTCAAGACGTTGTCTATGCATACGGTTGGCCATCACGGCTTTTTTGGGCCATTTGGACGGTCAAACGAGCCCCGAAGCGAGCATTCGCCTCATTTTGACGATTTTCGTGTGCTATTGCACACCATTTTTTGGGTGATCGGGATTCAGACGTCAAAAATGCCAAATTTGTTCGTGGACGTCCGTCAAGACGTTGTCTATGCATACGGTTGGCCATCACGGCTTTTCTGGGCCATTTAGACGGTCAAACGAGCCCCGAAGCGAGCATACGCCTCATTTTGACGATTTTCGTGTGCTATTGCACACCATTTTTTGGGTGATCGGTATTTCGACGTCAAAAATGCCAAATTTGTTCGTGGACGTCTGTCAAGACGTTGTCTATGCATACGGTTGGCCATCACGGCTTTTCGGGGCCATTTGGACGGTCAAACGAGCCCCGAAGCGAGCATACGCCTCCTTTTGACGATTTTCGTGTGCTATTGCACACCATTTTTTGGGTGATCGGGATTCCGACGTCAAAAATGCCAAATTTGTTCGTGGACGTCCATCAAGACGTTGTCTATGCATACGGTTGGCCATCACGGCTTTTCTGGGCCATTTGGACAGTCAAACGAGCCCCGAAGCGAGCATACGCCTCATTTTGATGATTTTCGTGTGCTATTGCACACCATTTTTTGTGTGATCGGGATTCCGACGTCAAAAATGCCAAATTTGTTCGTGGACGTCCGTCAAGACGTTGTCTATGCATACGGTTGGCCATCACGGCTTTTCTGGGCCATTTGGAAGGTCAAACGAGCCCCGAAGCGAGCATACGCCTCATTTTTCTATTTTTGTGCGCTATTGCACACCATTTTTTGGGTAATCAGGATTCCGACGTCAAAAATGCCAAATTTGTTCGTGGACATCCGTCAAGACGTTGTCTATGCATACGGTTGGCCATCACGGCTTTTCTGGGCCATTTGGACAGTCAAACGAGCCCCGAAGCGAGCATACGCCTCATTTTGACGATTTTCGTGTGCTATTGCACACCATTTTTTGGATGATCGGGATTCCGACGTCAAAAATGCCAAATTTGTTCGTGGACGTCCGTCAAGACGTTGTCTATGCATACAGTTGGCCATCACGGCTTTTCTGGGCCATTTGGAAGGTCAAACGAGCCCCGAAGCGAGCATACGCCTCATTTTGACGATTTTCGTGTGCTATTGCACACCATTTTTTGGGGTGATCGGGATTCCGACGTCAAAAATGCCAAATTTGTTCGTGGACATCCGTCAAGACGTTGTCTATGCATACAGTTGGCCATCACGGCTTTTCTAGGACATTCGGAAGGTCAAACGAGCCCCGAAGCGAGCATACGCCTCATTTTGACGATTTTCGTGTGCTATTGCACACCATTTTTTGGGTGATCGGGATTCCGACGTCAAAAATGCCAAATTTGTTCGTGGACGTCCGTCAAGACGTTGTCTATGCATACGGTTGGCCATCACGGCTTTTCTGGGCCATTTGGACGATCAAACGAGCCCCGAAGCGAGCATACGCCTCATTTTGACGATTTTCGTCTGCTATTGCACACCATTTTTTTGGTGATCGGGATTCCGACGTCAAAAATGCCAAATTTCTTCGTGGACGTCCGTCAAGACGTTGTCTATGCATACAGTTGGCCATCACGGCTTTTCTGGGCCATTTGGAAGGTTAAACGAGCCCCGAAGCGAGCATACGCCTCATTTTGACGATTTTTGTGTGCTATTGCACACCATTTTTTTGGTGATCGGGATTCCGACGTCAAAAATGCCAAATTTATTCGTGGACGTCCGTCAAGACGTTGTCTATGCATACGGTTGGCCATCACGGCTTTTCTGGGCCATTTGGAAGGTCAAACGAGCCCCGAAGCGAGCATACGCCTCATTTTGACGATTTTCGTGTGCTATTGCACACCATTTTTTGGGGTGATCGGGATTCCGACGTCAAAAATGCCAAATTTGTTCGCGGACGTCCGTCAAGACGTTGTCTATGCATACAGTTGGCCATCACGGCTTTTCTGGGCCATTTGGAAGGTCAAACGAGCCCCGAAGCGAGCATACGCCTCATTTTGACGATTTTCGTGTGCTATTGCACACCATTTTTGGGTGATAGGGATTCCGACGTCAAAAATGCCAAATTTGTTCGTGGACGTCCGTCAACACGTTGTCTATGCATACGGTTGGCCATCACGGCTTTTCTGGGCCATTTGGAAGGTCAAACGAGCCTCGAAGCGAGCATACGCCTCATTTTGACGATTTTCGTGTGCTATTTCACACCATTTTTTGGGGTGATCGGGATTCAGACGTCAAAAATGCCAAATTTGTTCGCGGACGTCCGTCAAGACGTTGTCTATGCATACAGTTGGCCATCACGGCTTTTCTGGCCATTTGGAAGGTCAAACGAGCCCCGAAGCGAGCATACGCCTCATTTTGACGATTTTCGTGTGCTATTGCACACCATTTTTTGGGTGATCGGGATTCCGACGTCAAAAATGCCAAATTTGTTCGTGGACGTCCGTCAAGACGTTGTCTATGCATACGGTTGGCCATCACGGCTTTTCTGGGCCATTTGGACGGTCAAACGAGCCCCGAAGCGAGCATGCGCCTCATTTTGACGATTTTCGTGTGCTATTGCACACCATTTTTTTGGTGATCGGGATTCCGACGTCAAAAATGCCAAATTTCTTCGTGGACGTCCGTCAAGACGTTGTCTATGCATACAGTTGGCCATCACGGCTTTTCTGGGCCATTTGGAAGGTCAAACGAGCCCCGAAGCGAGCATACGCCTCATTTTGACGATTTTCGTGTGCTATTGCACACCATTTTTTGGGTGATCGGGATTCCGACGTGAAAAATGCCAAATTTATTCGTGGACGTCCGTCAAGACATTGTCTATGCATACGGTTGGCCATCACGGCTTTTCTGGGCCATTTGGAAGGTCAAACGAGCCCCGAAGCGAGCATATGCCTCTTTTTGACGATTTACGTGTGCTATTGCACACCATTTTTTGGGTGATCGGGATTCCGACGTCAAAAATGCCAAATTTGTTCGTGGACGTCCGTCAAGACGTTGTCTATGCATACGGTTGGCCATCACGGCTTTTCACGTCAAAAATGCCAAATTTGTTCGTGGACGTCCATCAAGATGTTGTCTATGCATACGGTTGGCCATCACGGCTTTTCTGGGCCATTTGGACGGTCAAACGAGCTCCGAAGCGAGCATACGCCTCATTTTGACGATTTTCGTGTGCTATTGCACACCATTTTTTGGGTGATCGGGATTCCGACGTCAAAAATGCCAAATTTGTTCGTGGACGTCCGTTAAGACGTTGTCTATGCATACGGTTGGCCATCACTGCTTTTCTGGGCCATTTGGACGGTCAAACGAGCCTCGAGGCGAGCATACGCCTCATTTTGACGATTTTCGTGTGCTATTGCACACCATTTTTTGGGTGATAGGGATTCCGACGTCAAAAATGCCAAATTTGTTCGTGGACGTCCTTCAAGACGTTGTCTATGCATACGGTTGGCCATCACGGCTTTTCTGGGCCATTTGGACGGTCAAACGAGCCCCGAAGCGAGCATACGCCTCATTTTGACGATTTTCGTGTGCTATTGCACACCATTTTTTGGGTGATCGGGATTCCGACGTCAAAAATGTCAAATTTGTTCGTGGACGTCCGTCAAGACGTTGTCTATGCATAGGGTTGGCCATCACGGCTTTTCTGGGCCATTTGGAAGGTCAAACGAGCCCCGAAGCGAGCATACGCCTCATTTTGCTATTTTCGTGTGCTATTGCACACCATTTTTTGGGTGATCGGGATTCCGACGTCAAAAATGCCAAATTTGTTCGTGGACATTTGTCAAGACGTTGTCTATGCATACGGTTGGCCATCACGGCTTTTTTGGGCCATTTGGACGGTCAAACGAGCCCCGAAGCGAGCATACGCCTCATTTTGACGATTTTCGTGTGCTATTGCACACCATTTTTTGGGTGATCGGGATTCAGACGTCAAAAATGCCAAATTTGTTCGTGGACGTCCGTCAAGACGTTGTCTATGCATACGGTTGGCCATCACGGCTTTTCTGGGCCATTTAGACGGTCAAACGAGCCCCGAAGCGAGCATACGCCTCATTTTGACGATTTTCGTGTGCTATTGCACACCATTTTTTGGGTGATCGGTATTTCGACGTCAAAAATGCCAAATTTGTTCGTGGACGTCTGTCAAGACGTTGTCTATGCATACGGTTGGCCATCACGGCTTTTCGGGGCCATTTGGACGGTCAAACGAGCCCCGAAGCGAGCATACGCCTCCTTTTGACGATTTTCGTGTGCTATTGCACACCATTTTTTGGGTGATCGGGATTCCGACGTCAAAAATGCCAAATTTGTTCGTGGACGTCTTTCAAGACGTTGTCTATGCATACGGTTGGCCATCACGGCTTTTCTGGGCCATTTGGACGGTCAAACGAGCCCCGAAGCGAGCATACGCCTCATTTTGACGATTTTCGTGTGCTATTGCACACCATTTTTTGGGTGATCGGGATTCCGACGTCAAAAATGCCAAATTTGTTCGTGGACGTCCGTCAAGACGTTGTCTATGCATACGGTTGGCCATCACGGCTTTTCTGGGCAATTTGGAAGGTCAAACGAGCCCCGAAGCGAGCATACGCCTCATTTTAACGATTTTCGTGTGCTATTGCACACCATTTTTTGGGTGATCGGGATTCCAACGTCAAAAATGTCAAATTTGATCGTGGACGTCCGTCAAGACGTTGTCTATGCATACGGTTGGCCATCACGGCTTTTCTGGGCCATTTGGACGGTCAAACAGGCCCCGAAGCGAGCATACGCCTCATTTTGACGATTTTCGTGTGCTATTGCACGCCATTTTTTGGATGATCGGGATTCCGACGTCAAAAATGCCAAATTTGTTCGTGGACGTCTGTCAAGACGTTGTCTATGCATACGGTTGGCCATCACGGCTTTTCTGGGCCATTTGGACGGTCAAACGAGCCCCGAAGCGAGCATACGCCTCATTTTGACGATTTTCGTGTGCTATTGCACACCATTTTTTGGGTGATCGGGATTCCGACGTCAAAAATGCCAAATTTGTTCGTGGACGTCCGTCAAGACGTTGTCTATGCATACGGTTGGCCATCACGGCTTTTCTGGGCCATTGGGATGGTCAAACGAGCCCCGAAGCGAGCATACGCCTCATTTTGACGATTTTCGTGTGCTATTGCACACCATTTTTTGGGTGATCGGGATTCCGACGTAAAAAATGCCAAATTTGTTCGTGGACGTCCGTCAAGACGTTGTCTATGCATACGGTTGGCCATCACGGCTTTTCTGGGCCATTTGGAAGGTCAAACGAGCCCCGAAGCGAGCATACGCCTCATTTTGCTATTTTCGTGTGATATTGCACACCATTTTTTGGGTGATCGGGATTCCGACGTCAAAAATGCCAAATTTGTTCGTGGACATTTGTCAAGACGTTGTCTATGCATACGGTTGGCCATCACGGCTTTTTTGGGCCATTTGAACGGTCAAACGAGCCCCGAAGCGAGCATACGCCTCATTTTGACGATTTTCGTGTGCTATTGCACACCATTTTTTGGGTGATCGGGATTCAGACGTCAAAAATGCCAAATTTGTTCGTGGACGTCCGTCAAGACGTTGTCTATGCATACGGTTGGCCATCACGGCTTTTCTGGGCCATTTAGACGGTCAAACGAGCCCCGAAGCGAGCATACGCCTCATTTTGACGATTTTCGTGTGCTATTGCACACCATTTTTTGGGTGATCGGTATTTCGACGTCAAAAATGCCAAATTTGTTCGTGGACGTCTGTCAAGACGTTGTCTATGCATACGGTTGGCCATCACGGCTTTTCGGGGCCATTTGGACGGTCAAACGAGCCCCGAAGCGAGCATACGCCTCCTTTTGACGATTTTCGTGTGCTATTGCACACCATTTTTTGGGTGATCGGGATTCCGACGTCAAAAATGCCAAATTTGTTCGTGGACGTCTTTCAAGACGTTGTCTATGCATACGGTTGGCCATCACGGCTTTTCTGGGCCATTTGGACGGTCAAACGAGCCCCGAAGCGAGCATACGCCTCATTTTGACGATTTTCGTGTGCTATTGCACACCATTTTTTGGGTGATCGGGATTCCGACGTCAAAAATGCCAAATTTGTTCGTGGACGTCCGTCAAGACGTTGTCTATGCATACGGTTGGCCATCACGGCTTTTCTGGGCAATTTGGAAGGTCAAACGAGCCCCGAAGCGAGCATACGCCTCATTTTAACGATTTTCGTGTGCTATTGCACACCATTTTTTGGGTGATCGGGATTCCAACGTCAAAAATGTCAAATTTGATCGTGGACGTCCGTCAAGACGTTGTCTATGCATACGGTTGGCCATCACGGCTTTTCTGGGCCATTTGGACGGTCAAACAGGCCCCGAAGCGAGCATACGCCTCATTTTGACGATTTTCGTGTGCTATTGCACGCCATTTTTTGGATGATCGGGATTCCGACGTCAAAAATGCCAAATTTGTTCGTGGACGTCTGTCAAGACGTTGTCTATGCATACGGTTGGCCATCACGGCTTTTCTGGGCCATTTGGACGGTCAAACGAGCCCCGAAGCGAGCATACGCCTCATTTTGACGATTTTCGTGTGCTATTGCACACCATTTTTTGGGTGATCGGGATTCCGACGTCAAAAATGCCAAATTTGTTCGTGGACATCCGTCAAGACGTTGTCTATGCATACGGTTGGCCATCACGGCTTTTCTGGGCCATTGGGATGGTCAAACGAGCCCCGAAGCGAGCATACGCCTCATTTTGACGATTTTCGTGTGCTATTGCACACCATTTTTTGGGTGATCGGGATTCCGACGTAAAAAATGCCAAATTTGTTCGTGGACGTCCGTCAAGACGTTGTCTATGCATACGGTTGGCCATCACGGCTTTTCTGGGCCATTTGGAAGGTCAAACGAGCCCCGAAGCGAGCATACGCCTCATTTTGACGATTTTCGTGTGCTATTGCACACCATTTTTTGGGTGATCGGGATTCCGACGTCAAAAATGCCAAATTTGTTCGTGGACGTCCGTCAAGACGTTGTCTACGCATACGGTTGGCCATCACGGCTTTTCTGGGCAATTTGGAAGGTCAAACGAGCCCCGAAGCGAGCATACGCCTCATTTTGACGATTTTCGTGTGCTATTGCACACCATTTTTTGGGTGATCGGGATTCCGAAGTCAAAAATGCCAAATTTGTTCGTGGACGTCCGTCAAGACGTTGTTTATGCATACGGTTGGCCATCACGGCTTTTCTGGGCCATTTGGACGGTCAAACGAGCCCCGATGCGAGCATACGCCTCATTTTGACGATTTTCGTGTGCTTTTGCACACCATTTTTTGGATGATCGGGATTCCGACGTCAAAAATGCCAAATTTGTTCGTGGACGTCTGTCAAGACGTTGTCTATGCATACGGTTGGCCATCACGGCTTTTCTGGGCCATTTGGACGGTCAAACGAGCCCCGAAGCGAGCATACGCCTCATTTTGACGATTTTCGTGTGCTATTGCACACCATTTTTTGGGTGATCGGGATTCCGACGTCAAAAATGCAAAATTTGTTCATGGACGTCCGTCAAGACGTTGTCTATGCATACGGTTGGCCATCACGGCTTTTCTGGGCCATTTGGACGGTCAAATGAGCCCCGAAGCGAGCATACGCCTCATTTTGACGATTTTCGTGTGCTATTGCACACCATTTTTTGGGTGATCGGGATTCCAACGTCAAAAATGTCAAATTTGATCGTGGACGTCCGTCAAGACGTTGTCTATGCATACGGTTGGCCATCACGGCTTTTCTGGGCCATTTGGACGGTCAAACAGGCCCCGAAGCGAGCATACGCCTCATTTTGACGATTTTCGTGTGCTATTGCACACCATATTTTGGGTGATCGGGATTCCGACGTCAAAAATGCCAAATTTGTTCGTGGACGTCCGTCAAGACGTTGTCTATGCATACGGTTGGCCATCACGGCTTTTCTGGGCCATTTGGACGGTCAAACGAGCCCCGAAGCGAGCATACGCCTCATTTTGACGATTTTCGTGTGCTATTGCACACCATTTTTTGGGTGATCGGGATTCCGACGTCAAAAATGCAAAATTTGTTCATGGACGTCCGTCAAGACGTTGTCTATGCATACGGTTGGCCATCACGGCTTTTCTGGGCCATTTGGACGGTCAAATGAGCCCCGAAGCGAGCATACGCCTCATTTTGACGATTTTCGTGTGCTATTGCACACTATTTTTTGGGTGATCGGCATTCCGACGTCAAAAATGCCAAATTTGTTCGTGGACGTCCGTCAAGATGTTGTCTATGCATACGGTTGGCCATCACGGCTTTTCTGGGCCATTTGGACGGTCAAACGAGCCCCGAAGCGAGCATACGCCTCATTTTGACGATTTTCGTGTGCTATTGCACACCATTTTTTGGGTGATCGGGATTCCGACGTCAAAAATGCCAAATTTGTTCGTGGACGTCCATCAAGACGTTGTCTATGCATACGGTTGGCCATCACGGCTTTTCTGGGCCATTTGGACGGTCAAACGAGCTCCGAAGCGAGCATACGCCTCATTTTGACGATTTTCGTGTGCTATTGCACACCATTTTTTGGGTGATCGGGATTCCGACGTCAAAAATGCCAAATTTGTTCGTAGACGTCCGTCAAGACGTTGTCTATGCATACGGTTGGCCATCACGGCTTTTCTGGGCCATTTGGACGGTCAAACGAGCCCCGAAGCGAGCATACGCCTCATTTTGACGATTTTCGTGTGCAATTGCACACCATTTTTTGGGTGATCGGGATTCCGGCGTCAAAAATGCCAAATTTGTTCGTGGACGTCCATCAAGACGTTGCCTATGCATACGGTTGGCCATCACGGCTTTTCTGGGCCATTTGGACGGTCAAACGAGCTCCGAAGCGAGCATACGCCTCATTTTGACGATTTTCGTGTGCTATTGCACACCATTTTTTGGGTGATCGGGATTCCGACATCAAAAATGCCAAATTTGTTCGTGGACGTCCGTCAAGACGTTGTCTATGCATACGGTTGGCCATCACGGCTTTTCTGGGCCATTTGGAAGGTCAAACGAGCCCCGAAGCGAGCATACGCCTCATTTTTCTATTTTCGTGTGCTATTGCACACCATTTTTTGGGTGATCGGGATTCCGACGTCAAAAATGCCAAATTTGTTCGTGGACGTCCGTCAAGACGTTGTCTATGCATACGGTTGGCCATCACGGCTTCTCTGGGCCATTTGGACGGTCAAACGAGCCCCGAAGCGAGCATACGCCTCATTTTGACGATTTTTGTGTGCTATTGCACACCATTTTTTTGGTGATCGGGATTCCGACGTCAAAAATGCCAAATTTATTCGTGGACGTCCGTCAAGACGTTGTCTATGCATACGGTTGGCCATCACGGCTTTTCTGGGCCATTTGGAAGGTCAAAAAAGCCCCGAAGCGAGCATACGCCTCATTTTGACGATTTTCGTGTGCTATTGCACACCATTTTTTGGGTGATCGGGATTCCGACGTCAAAAATACCAAATTTATTCGTGGACGTCCGTTAAGACGTTGTCTATGCATACGGTTGGCCATCACGGCTTTTCTGGGCCATTTGGACGGTCAAACGAGCCCCGAAGCGAGCATACGCCTCATTTTGACGATTTTCGTGTGCTATTGCACACCATTTTTTAGGTGATCGGGATTCCGACGTCAAAAATGCCAAATTTGTTCGTGGACGTCCGTCAAGACGTTGTCTATGCATACGGTTGGCCATCACGGCTTTTCTGGGCCATTTGGAAGGTCAAACGAGCCCCGAAGCGAGCATACGCCTCATTTTGACGATTTTCGTGTGCTATTGCACACCATTTTTTGGGTGATCGGGATTCCGACGTCAAAAATGCCAAATTTGTTCATGGACGTCTGTCAAGACGTTGTCTATGCATACGGTTGGCCATCACGGCTTTTCTGGGCCATTTGGACGGTCAAACGAGCCCCGAAGCGAGCATACGCCTCATTTTGACGATTTTCGTGTGCTATTGCACACCATTTTTTGGGTGATCGGGATTCCGACGTCAAAAATGCAAAATTTGTTCATGGACGTCCGTCAAGACGTTGTCTATGCATACGGTTGGCCATCACGGCTTTTCTGGGCCATTTGGACGGTCAAATGAGCCCCGAAGCGAGCATACGCCTCATTTTGACGATTTTCGTGTGCTATTGCACACAATTTTTTGGGTGATAGGGATTCCGACGTCAAAAATGCCAAATTTGTTCGAGGACGTCCGTCAAGACGTTGTCTATGCATACAGTTGGCTATCACAGCTTTTCTGGGCCATTTGGAAGGTCAAACGAGCCCCGAAGCGAGCATACGCCTCATTTTGACGATTTTCGTGTGCTATTGCACACCATTTTTTGGGTGATCGGGATTCCGACGTGAAAAATGCCAAATTTGTTCGTGGACGTCCGTCAAGACATTTTCTATGCATACGGTTGGCCATCACGGCTTTTCTGGGCCATTTGGAAGGTCAAACGAGCTCCGAAGCGAGCATACGCCTCATTTTGACGATTTTCGTGTGCTATTGCACACCATTTTTTGGGTGATCGGGATTCCGACGTCAAAAATACCAAATTTGTTCATGGACGTCTGTCAAGACGTTGTCTATGCATACGGTTGGCCATCACCGCTTTTCTGGGCCATTTGGAAGGTCAAACGAGCTCTGAAGCGAGCATACGCCTCATTTTGACGATTTTCGTGTGCTATTGCACACCATTTTTTGGGTGATCGGGATTCCGACGTCAAAAATGCCAAATTTGTTCGTGGACGTCCGTCAAGACATTGTCTATGCACACGGTTGGCCATCACGGCTTTTCTGGGCCATTTGGACGGTCAAACGAGCCCCGAAGCGAGCATACGCCTCATTTTGACGATTTTCGTGTGCTATTGCACACCATTTTTTGGGTGATCGTGATTCCGACGTCAAAAATGCCAAATTTATTCGTGGACGTCCGTCAAGATGTTGTCTAGGCATACGGTTGGCCATCACGGCTTTTCTGGGCCATTTGGAAGGTCAAACGAGCCCCGAAGCGAGCATACGCCTCATTTTGACGATTTTCGTGTGCTATTGCACACCATTTTTTGGGTGATCAGGATTCCGACGTCAAAAATGCCAAATTTGTTCGTGGACGTCCGTCAAGACATTTTCTATGCATACGGTTGGCCATCACGGCTTTTCTGGGCCATTTGGAAGGTCAAACGAGCTTTGAAGCGAGCATACGCCTCATTTTGACGATTTTCGTGTGCTATTGCACACCATTTTTTGGGTGATCGGGATTCCGATGTCAAAAATGCCAAATTTGTTCATGGACGTCTGTCAAGACGTTGTCTATGCATACGGTTGGCCATCACGGCTTTTCTGGGCCATTTGGACGGTCAAACGAGCCCCGAAGCGAGCATACGCCTCATTTTGACGATTTTCGTGTGCTATTGCACACCATTTTTTGGGTGATCGGGATTCCGACGTCAAAAATGCCAAATTTGTTCGTGGACGTCTGTCAAGACGTTGTCTATGCATACGGTTGGCCATCACGACTTTTCTGGGCCATTTGGACGGTCAAACGAGCCCCGAAGCGAGCATACGCCTCATTTTGACGATTTTCGTGTGCTATTGCACACCATTTTTTGGGTGATCGGGATTCCGACGTCAAAAATGCCAAATTTGTTCGTGGACGTCCGTCAAGACATTGTCTATGCACACGGTTGGCCATCACGGCTTTTCTGAGCCATTTGGACGGTCAAACAAGCCCCGAAGCGAGCATACGCCTCATTTTGACGATTTTCGTGTGCTATTGCACACCATTTTTTGGGTGATCGTGATTCCGACGTCAAAAATGCCAAATTTATTCGTGGACGTCCGTCAAGATGTTGTCTAGGCATACGGTTGGCCATCACGGCTTTTCTGGGCCATTTGGAAGGTCAAACGAGCCCCGAAGCGAGCATACGCCTCATTTTGACGATTTTCGTGTGCTATTGCACACCATTTTTTGGGTGATCAGGATTCCAACGTCAAAAATGCCAAATTTGTTCGTGGACGTCCGTCAAGACATTTTCTATGCATACGGTTGGCCATCACGGCTTTTCTGGGCCATTTGGAAGGTCAAACGAGCTTTGAAGCGAGCATACGCCTCATTTTGACGATTTTCGTGTGCTATTGCACACCATTTTTTGGGTGATCGGGATTCCGACGTCAAAAATGCCAAATTTGTTCATGGACGTCTGTCAAGACGTTGTCTATGCATACGGTTGGCCATCACGGCTTTTCTGGGCCATTTGGACGGTCAAACGAGCCCCGAAGCGAGCATACGCCTCATTTTGACGATTTTCGTGTGCTATTGCACACCATTTTTTGGGTGATCGGGATTCCGACGTCAAAAATGCAAAATTTGTTCGTGGACGTCTGTCAAGACGTTGTCTATGCATACGGTTGGCCATCACGACTTTTCTGGGCCATTTGGACTGTCAAACGAGCCCCGAAGCGAGCATACGCCTCATTTTGACGATTTTCGTGTGCTATTGCACACCATTTTTTGGGTGATCAGATTTCGACGTCAAAAATGCCAAATTTGTTCGTGGACATCCGTCAAGACGTTGTCTATGCATACGGTTGGCCATCACGGCTTTTCTAGGCCATTTGGAAGGTCAAACGAGCTCCGAAGCGAGCATACGCCTTATTTTGACGATTTTCGTGTGCAATTGCACACCATTTTTTGGGTGATCGGGATTCCAACGTCAAAAATGCAAAATTTGTTGGTGGACGTCCGTCAAGACGTTGTCTATGCATACGGTTGGCCATCACGGCTTTTCGGGGCCATTTGGACGGTCAAACGAGCCCCGAAGTGAGCATACGCCTAATTTTGACGATTTTTGTGTGCTATTGCACACCATTTTTTGGGTGATCGGGATTCCGACGTCAAAAATGCCAAATTTGTTCGTGGACGTCTTTCAAGACGTTGTCTATGCATACGGTTGGCCATCACGGCTTTTCTGGGCCATTTGGACGGTCAAACGAGCCCCGAAGCGAGCATACGCCTTATTTTGACGATTTTCGTGTGCTATTGCACACCATTTTTTGGGTGATCGGGATTCCGACGTCAAAAATGCCAAATTTGTTCGTGGACGTCCGTCAAGACGTTGTCTATGCATACGGTTTGCCATCACGGCTTTTCTGGGCCATTTGGAAGGTCAAACGAGCCCCGAAGCGAGCATACGACTCATTTTGCTATTTTCGTGTGCTATTGCACACCATTTTTTGGGTGATCGGGATTCCGACGTCAAAAATGCCAAATTTGTTCATGGACATCCGTCAAGACGTTGTCTATGCATACGGTTGGCCATCACGGCTTTTCTGGGCCATTTGGACGGTCAAACGAGCCCCGAAGCGAGCATACGCCTCATTTTGACGATTTTCGTGTGCTATTGCACACCATTTTTTGGGTGATCGGGATTCCGACGTCAAAAATGCCAAATTTGTTCGTGGACGTCCGTCAAGACGTTGTCTATGCATACGGTTGGCCATCACGGCTTTTCTGGGCCATTTGGACGGTCAAACGAGCCCCGAAGCAAGCATACGCCTCATTTTGACGATTTTCGTGTGCTATTGCACACCATTTTTTGGGTGATCGGGATTCCGACGTCAAAAATGCCAAATTTGTTTGTGGACGTCCGTCAAGACGTTGTCTATGCATACGGTTGGCCATCACGGCTTTTCTGGGCCATTTGGAAGGTCAAACAAACCTCGAAGCGAGCATGCGCCTCATTTTGACGATTTTTGTGTGCTATTGCACACCATTTTTTGGGTGATCGGGATTCCGACGTCAAAAATGCCAAATTTGTTCGTGGACGTCCGTCAAGATGTTGTCTATGCATACGGTTGGCCATCACGGCTTTTCGGGGCCATTTGGACGGTCAAACGAGCCCCGAAGCGAGCATACGCCTAATTTTGACGATTTTTGTGTGCTATTGCACACCATTTTTTGGGTGATCGGGATTCCGATGTCAAAAATGCCAAATTTGTTTGTGGACGTCTTTCAAGACGTTGTCTATGCATACGGTTGGCCATCATGGCTTTTCTGGGCCATTTGGACGGTCAAACGAGCCCCGAAGCGAGCATACGCCTCATTTTGACGATTTTCGTGTGCTATTGCACACCATTTTTTGGGTGATCGGGATTCCGACGTCAAAAATGCCAAATTTGTTCGTGGACGTCCGTCAAGACGTTGTCTATGCATACGGTTTGCCATCACGGCTTTTCTGGGCCATTTGGAAGGTCAAACGAGCCCCGAAGCGAGCATACGCCTCATTTTGCTATTTTCGTGTGCTATTGCACACCATTTTTTGGGTGATCGGGATTCCGACGTCAAAAATGCCAAATTTGTTCATGGACATCCGTCAAGACGTTGTCTATGCATACGGTTGGCCATCACGGCTTTTCTGGGCCATTTGGACGGTCAAACGAGCCCCGAAGCGAGCATATGCCTCATTTTGACGATTTTCGTGTGCTATTGCACACCATTTTTTGGGTGATCGGGATTCCGACGTCAAAAATGCCAAATTTGTTCGTGGACGTCCGTCAAGACGTTGTCTATGCATACGGTTGGCCATCACGGCTTTTCTGGGCCATTTGGACGGTCAAACGAGCCCCGAAGCGAGCATACGCCTCATTTTGACGATTTTCGTGTGCTATTGCACACCATTTTTTGGGTGATCGGGATTCCGACGTCAAAAATGCCAAATTTGTTCGTGGACGTCCGTCAAGACGTTGTCTATGCATACGGTTGGCCATCACGGCTTTTCTGGGCCATTTGTGAAGGTCAAACAAGCCTCGAAGCGAGCATGCGCCTCATTTTGACGATTTTTGTGTGCTATTGCACACCATTTTTTGGGTGATCGGGATTCCGACGTCAAAAATGCCAAATTTGTTCGTGGACGTCCGTCAAGACGTTGTCTATGCATACGGTTGGCCATCACGGCTTTTCTGGGCCATTTGGAAGGTCAAACGAGCCCCGAAGCGAGCATACGCCTCATTTTGACGATTTTCGTGTGCTATTGCACACCATTTTTTGGGTGATCAGGATTCCGACGTCAAAAATGCCAAATTTGTTCGTGGACATCTGTCAAGACGTTGTCTATGCATACGGTTGGCCATCACGGCTTTTCTGGGCCATTTGGACAGTCAAACGAGCCCCGAAGCGAGCATACGCCTCATTTTGACGATTTTCGTGTGCTATTGCACACCATTTTTTGGGTGATCGGGATTCCGACGTCAAAAATGACAAATTTGTTCGTGGACGTCCATCAAGACGTTGTCTATGCATACGGTTGGCCATCACGGCTTTTCTGGGCCATTTGGACGGTCAAACGAGCCCCGAAGCGAGCATTCGCTTCATTTTGCTATTTTCGTGTGCTATTGCACACCATTTTTTGGGTGATCGGGATTCTGACGTCAAAAATGTCAAATTTGTTTGTGGACGTCCGTCAAGACGTTGTCTATGCATACGGTTGGCCATCACAGCTTTTCTGGGCCATTTGGATGGTCAAACGAGCCCCGAAGCGAGCATACGCCTCATTTTGACGATTTTCGTGTGCTATTGCACACCATTTTTTGGGTGATAGGGATTCCGACGTCAAAAATACCAAATTTGTTCGAGGACGTCCGTCAAGACGTTGTCTATGCAAACAGTTGGCTATCATAGCTTTTCTGGGCCATTTGGAAGGTCAAACGAGCCCCGAAGCGAGCATACGCCTCATTTTGACGATTTTCGTGTGCTATTGCACACCATTTTTTGGGTGATCGGGATTCCGACATGAAAAATGCCAAATTTGTTCATGGACGTCCGTCAAGACGTTGTCTATGCATACGGTTGGCCATCACGGCTTTTCTGGGCCATTTGGACGGTCAAACGAGCCCCGAAGCGAGCATATGCCTCATTTTGACGATTTTCGTGTGCTATTGCACACCATTTTTTGGGTGATCGGGATTCCGACGTCAAAAATGCCAAATTTATTCGTGGACATCCGTTAAGACGTTGTCTATGCATACGGTTGGCCATCACTGCTTTTCTGGGCCATTTGGACGGTCAAACGAGCCCCGAAGCGAGCATACGCCTCATTTTGACGATTTTCGTGTGCTATTGCACACCATTTTTTGGGTGATAGGGATTCCGACGTCAAAAATGCCAAATTTGTTCGAGGACGTCCGTCAAGACGTTGTCTATGCATACAGTTGGCTATCACAGCTTTTCTGGGCCATTTGGAAGGTCAAACGAGCCCCGAAGCGAGCATACGCCTCATTTTGACGATTTTCGTGTGCTATTGCACACCATTTTTTGGGTGATCGGGATTCCGACGTGAAAAATGCCAAATTTGTTCATGGACGTCCGTCAAGACATTGTCTATGCATACGGTTGGCCATCACGGCTTTTCTGGGCCATTTGGACGGTCAAACGAGCTCCGAAGCGGGCATACGCCTCATTTTGATGATTTTCGTGTGCTATTGCACACCATTTTTTGGGTGATCGTGATTCCGACGTCAAAAATGCCAAATTTGTTCGTGGACGTCCGTCAAGACGTTGTCTATGCATACGGTTGGCCATCACGGCTTTTCTGGGCCATTTGGACGGTCAAACAAGCCCCGAAGCGAGCATACGCCTCATTTTGACGATTTTCGTGTGCTATTGCACACCATTTTTTGGGTGATCGGGATTCCGACGTCAAAAATGCCAAATTTGTTCGTGGACGTCCGTCAAGACGTTGTCTATGCATACGGTTGGCCATCACGGCTTTTCTGGGCCATTTGGACGGTCAAACGATCCCCGAAGCGAGCATACGCCTCATTTTGACGATTTTCATGTGCTATTGCACACCATTTTTTGGGTGATCGGGATTCCGACGTCAAAAATGCCAAATTTGTTCGTGGACGTCCGTCAAGACGTTGTCTATGCATACGGTTGGCCATCACGGTTTTTCTGGGTCATTTGGAAGGTCAAACGAGCCCCGAAGCGAGCATACGCCTCATTTTGATGATTTTCGTGTGCTATTGCACACCATTTTTTGGGTGATCGGGATTCCGACGTCAAAAATGCTAAATTTGTTCGTGGACGTCCGTCAAGACATTGTCTATGCATACGGTTGGCCATCACGGCTTTTCTGGGCCATTTGGAAGGTCAAACGAGCCCCGAAGCGAGCATACGCCTCATTTTGATGATTTTCGTGTGCTATTGCACACCATTTTTTGGTTTCTCAGGATTCCGACGTCAAAAATGCCAAATTTGTTCGTGGACGTCCGTCAAGACGTTGTCTATGCATACGGTTGGCCATCACGGCTTTTCTGGGCCATTTGGACAGTCAAACGATCCCCGAAGCGAGCATACGCCTCATTTGGACGATTTTCGTGTGCTATTGCACACCATTTTTTGGGTGATCAGGATTCCGACGTCAAAAATGCCAAATTTGTTCGTGGACGTCCGTCAAGACGTTGTCTAATCATACGGTTGGCCATCACGGCTTTTCTGGGCCATTTGGACGGTCAAACGAGCCCCGAAGCGAGCATACGCCTAATTTTGACGATTTTCGTGTGCTATTGCACACCATTTTTTGGGTGATCGGGATTCCGACGTCAAAAATGCCAAATTTGTTCGTGGACGTCCGTCAAGACGTTGTCTATGCATACGGTTGGCCATCACGGCTTTTCTGGGCCATTTGGAAGGTCAAACGAGCCCCGAAGCAAGCATACGCCTCATTTTGATGATTTTCGTGTGCTATTGCACACCATTTTTTGGTTGATCGGGATTCCGACGTCAAAAATGCCAAATTTGTTCGTGGACGTCCGTCAAGACGTTGTCTATGCATACGGTTGGCCATCACGGCTTTTCTGGGCCATTTGGACGGTCAAACGATCCCCGAAGCGAGCATACGCCTCATTTTGACGATTTTCGTGTGCTATTGCACACCATTTTTTGGGTGATCGGGATTCCGACGTCAAAAATGCCAAATTTGTTCGTGGACGTCCGTCAAGACGTTGTGTATGCATACGGTTGGCCATCACGGTTTTTCTGGGTCATTTGGAAGGTCAAACGAGCCCCGAAGCGAGCATACGCCTCATTTTGATGATTTTCGTGTGCTATTGCACACCATTTTTTGGGTGATCGGGATTCCGACGTCAAAAATGCTAAATTTGTTCGTGGACGTCCGTCAAGACATTGTCTATGCATACGGTTGGCCATCACGGCTTTTCTGGGCCATTTGGACGGTCAAACGAGCCCCGAAGCGAGCATACGCCTTATTTTGACGAGTTTCGTGTGCTATTGCACACCATTTTTTGGGTGATCGGGATTCCAACGTCAAAAATGCCAAATTTGTTCGTGGACGTCCGTCAAGACGTTGTCTATGCATACGGTTGGCCATCACAGCTTTTCTGGGCCATTTGGACGGTCAAACGAGCCCCGAAGCGAGCATACGCCTCATTTTGACGATTTTCGTGTGCTATTGCACACCATTTTTTGGGTGATCGGGATTCCGACGTCAAAAATGCAAAATTTGTTTGTGGACGTCCGTCAAGACGTTGTCTATGCATACGGTTGGCCATCACGGCTTTTCTGGGCCTTTTGGACGGTCAAACGAGCTCCGAAGCGAGCATACGCCTCATTTTGATGATTTTCGTGTGCTATTGCACACCATTTTTTGGGTGATCGGGATTCCGACGTCAAAAATGCCAAATTTGTTCGTGGACGTCCGTCAAGACGTTGTCTATGCATACGGTTGGCCATCACGGCTTTTCTGGGCCATTTAGACGGTCAAACGAGCCCCGAAGCGAGCATACGCCTCATTTTGACGATTTTCGTGTGCTATTGCACACCATTTTTTGGGTGATCGGGATTTTGACGTCAAAAATGCCAAATTTGTTCGTGGACATCCGTCAAGACGTTGTCTATGCATACGATATGCCATTACGGCTTTTCTGCGCCATTTGGACGGTCAAACGAGCCCCGAAGCGAGCATACGCCTCATTTTGACGATTTTCGTGTGCTATTGCACACCATTTATTGGGTGATTGGGATTTCGACGTCAAAAATGCCAAATTTGTTCGTGGACGTCCGTCAAGACGTTGTCTATGCATACGGTTGGCCATCACGGCTTTTCTGGGCCATTTGGACGGTCAAACGAGCCCCGAAGCGAGCATACGCCTCATTTTGACGATTTTCGTGTGCTATTGCACACAATTTTTTGGGTGATCGGGATTCCGACGTCAAAAATGCCAAATTTGTTCATGGACGTCCGTCAAGACGTACTCTATGCATACGGTTGGCCATCACGGCTTTTCTGGGCCATTTGGACGGTCAAACGAGCCCCGAAGCGAGCAAAAATGCCAAATTTGTTCGTGGACGTCCGTCAAGACGTTGTCTATGCATACGGTTGGCCATCACGGCTTTTCTGGGCCATTTGGACGGTCAAACGAGCCCCGAAGTGAGCATACGCCTCATTTTGACGATTTTCGTGTGCTATTGCACACCATTTTTTGGGTGATCGGGATTCTGACGTCAAAAATGCCAAATTTGTTCGTGGACGTTCGTCAAGACGTTGTCTATGCATACGGTTGGCTATCGCGGCTTTTCTGGGCCATTTGGACGGTCAAACGAGCCCCGAAGCGAGCATATGCCTCATTTTGACGATTTTCGTGTGCTAATGCACACCATTTTTTGGGTGATCGGGATTCTGACGTCAAAAATGCCAAATTTGTTCGTGGACGTCCGTAAAGACGTTTTCTATGCATACGGTTGGCTATCATGGCTTTTCTGGGCCATTTGGAAGGTCAAACGAGCCCCGAAGCGAGCATACGCCTCATTTTGACGATTTTCGTGTGCTATTGCACACCATTTTTTGGGTGATCGGGATTTCGACGTCAAAAATGCCAAATTTGTTCGTGGACGTCCGTCAAGACGTTGTCTATGCATACGGTTGGCTATCACGGCTTTTCTGGGCCATTTGGACGGTCAAACGAGCCCCGAAGCGAGCATACGCCTCATTTTGACGATTTTCGTGTGCTATTGCACACCATTTTTTGGGTGATCGGGATTCCGACGTCAAAAATGCCAAATTTGTTCGTGGACGTCCGTCAAGACGTTGTCTATTCATACGGTTGGCCATCACGGCTTTTCTGGGCCATTTGGACGGTCAAACGAGCCCCGAAGCGAGCATACGCCTCATTTTGACGATTTTCGTGTGCTATTGCACACCATTTTTTGGGTGATCGGGATTCCGACGTCAAAAATGCCAATTTTGTTCGTGGACGTCCGTCAAGACGTTGTCTATGCATACGGTTGGCCATCACGGCTTTTCTGCGCCATTTGGAAGGTCAAACGAGCCCCGAAGCAAGCATACGCCTCATTTTGACGATTTTCGTGTGCTATTGCACACCATTTTTTGGTTTCTCAGGATTCCGACGTCAAAAATGCCAAATTTGTTCGTGGACGTCCGTCAAGACGTTGTCTATGCATACGGTTGGCCATCACGGCTTTTCTGGGCCATTTGGACGGTCAAACGATCCCTGAAGCGAGCATACGCCTCATTTTGACGATTTTCGTGTGCTATTGCACACCATTTTTTGGGTGATCGGGATTCCGACGTCAAAAATGCCAAATTTGTTCGTGGACGTCCGTCAAGACGTTGTCTATGCATACGGTTGGCCATCACGGCTTTTCTGGGCCATTTGGACGGTCAAACATGCCCCGAAGCGAGCATACGCCTCATTTTGACGATTTTCGTGTGCTATTGCACACCATTTTTTGGGTGATCGGGATTCCGACGTCAAAAATGCCAAATTTGTTCGTAGACGTCCGTCAAGACGTTGTCTATGCATACGGTTGGCCATCACGGCTTTTCTGGGCCATTTGGACGGTCAAACGAGCCCCGAAGCGAGCATACGCCTCATTTTGACGATTTTCGTGTGCTATTGCACACCATTTTTTGGGTGATCGAGATTCCGACGTCAAAAATGCCAAATTTGTTTGTGGACGTCCGTCAAGACGTTGTCTATGCATACGGTTGGCCATCACGGCTTTTCTGGGCCATTTGGACGGTCAAACGAGCCCCGAAGCGAGCATACGCCTCATTTTGACGATTTTCGTGTGCTATTGCACACCATTTTTTGGGTGATCGGGATTCCGACGTCAAAAATGTCAAATTTATTCGTGGACGTCCGTCAAGACGTTGTCTATGCATACGGTTGGCCATCACGGCTTTTCTTGGCCATTTGGACATTCAAACGAGCCCCGAAGCGAGCATACGCCTCATTTTGACGATTTTCGTGTGCTATTGCACACCATTTTTTGGGTGATCGGGATTCCGACGTCAAAAATGCCAAATTTGTTTGTGGACGTCCGTCAAGACGTTGTCTATGCATACGGTTGGCGATCATAGCTTTTCTGGGCCATTTGGAAGGTCAAACGAGCCCCGAAGCGAGCATACGCCTCATTTTGACGATTTTCGTGTGCTATTGCACACCATTTTTTGGGTGATCGGGATTCCGACGTCAAAAATGCCAAATTTGTTCGTGGACGTCCGTCAAGACGTTGTCTATGCATATGGTTGGCCATCACGGCTTTTCTGGGCCATTTGGACGGTCAAACGAGCCCCGAAGCGAGCAAAAATGCCAAATTTGTTCGTGGACGTCCATCAAGACGTTGTCTATGCATACGGTTGGCCATCACGGCTTTTCTGGGCCATTTGGACGGTCAAACGAGCCCCGAAGTGAGCATACGCCTCATTTTGACGATTTTCGTGTGCTATTGCACACCATTTTTTGGGTGATCGGGATTCTGACGTCAAAAATGCCAAATTTGTTCGTGGACGTCCGTCAAGACGTTGTCTATGCATACGGTTGGCTATCACGGCTTTTCTGGGCCATTTGGACGGTCAAACGAGCCCCGAAGCGAGCATACGCCTCATTTTGACGATTTTCGTGTGCTATTGCACACCATTTTTTGGGTGATCGGGATTCCGACGTCAAAAATGCCAAATTTGTTCGTGGACGTCGGTCAAGACGTTGTCTATGCATATGGTTGGCTATCACGGCTTTTCTGGGCCATTTGGACGGTCAAACGAGCCCCGAAGCGAGCATACGCCTCATTTTGACGATTTTCGTGTGCTGTTGCACACCATTTTTTGGGTGATCGGGATTCCGACGTCAAAAATGCCAAATTTGTTCATGGACGTCCGTCAAGACGTTGTCTATGCATACGGTTGGCCATCACGGCTTTTCTGGGCCATTTGGACGGTCAAACGAGCCCCGAAGCGAGCATACGCCTCATTTTGATGATTTTCGTGTGCTATTGCACACCATTTTTTGGGTGATCGAGATTCCGACGTCAAAAATGCCAAATTTGTTCGTGGACGTCCGTCAAGACGTTGTCTATGCATACGGTTGGCCATCACGGCTTTTCTGGGCCATTTGGAAGGTCAAACGAGCCCCGAAGCGAGCATACGCCTCATTTTGACGATTTTCGTGTGCTATTGCACACCATTTTTTGGGTGATCTGGATTCCGACGTCAAAAATGCCAAATTTGTTCGTGGACGTCCGTCAAGACGTTGTCTATGCATACGGTTGGCCATCACGGCTTTTCTGGGCCATTTGGACGGTCAAACGAGCCCCGAAGCGAGCATACGCCTCATTTTGATGATTTTCGTGTGCTATTGCACACCATTTTTTGGGTGATCGAGATTCCGACGTCAAAAATGCCAAATTTGTTCGTGGACGTCCGTCAAGACGTTGTCTATGCATACGGTTGGCCATCACAGCTTTTCTGGGCCATTTGGACGGTCAAACGAGCCCCGAAGCGAGCATACGCCTCATTTTGACGATTTTCGTGTGCTATTGCACACCATTTTTTGGGTGATCGGGATTCCGACGTCAAAAATGCCAAATTTGTTCGTGGACGTCCGTCAAGACGTTGTCTATGCATACGGTTGGCCATCACGCCTTTTCTGGGCCATTTGGACGGTCAAACGAGCCCCGAAGCGAGCATACGCCTCATTTTGACGATTTTCGTGTGCTATTGCACACCATTTTTTGGGTGATCGGGATTCCGACGTCAAAAATGCCAAATTTGTTCGTGGACGTCCATCAAGACGTTGTCTATGCATACGGTTGGCCATCACGGCTTTTCTGGGCCATTTGGACGGTCAAACGAGCCCCGAAGCGAGCATACGCCTCATTTTGACGATTTTCGTGTGCTGTTGCACACCATTTTTTGGGTGATCGGTATTTCGACGTCAAAAATGCCAAATTTGTTTGTGGACGTCCGTTAAGACGTTGTCTATGCATACGGTTGTCCATCACGGCTTTTCTGGGCCATTTGGAAGGTCAAACGAGCCCCGAAGCAAGCATACGCCTCATTTTGACGATTTTCGTGTGCTATAGCACACTATTTTTTGGGTAATCGGGATTCCGACGTCAAAAATGCCAAATTTGTTTGTGGACGTCCGTCAAGACGTTGTCTATGCATACGGTTGGCCATCACGGCTTTTCTGGGCCATTTGGACGGTCAAACGAGCCCCGAAGCGAGCATACGCCTCATTTTGACGATTTTCGTGTGCTATTGCACACCATTTTTTGGGTGATCGGGATTCCGACGACAAAAATGCCAAATTTATTCGTGGACGTCCGTCAAGACGTTGTCTATGCATACGGTTGGCCATCACGGCTTTTCTGGGCCATTTGGACGGTCAAACGAGCCCCGAAGCGAGCATACGCCTCATTTTGACGATTTTCGTGTGCTATTGCACACCATTTTTTGGGTGATCGGTATTTCGACGTCAAAAATGCCAAATTTGTTCGTGGACGTCCGTCAAGACGTTGTCTATGCATACGGTTGGCCATCACGGCTCACCAACCCATATGTAAGGTCAAACGAGCCCCAAAGCGAGCATACCCCTCATTTCAACAATTTTCGTGTGCTATAACAAACCATTTTTGGGTGATCCAGATTCCGACGTCAAAAATGCCAAATTTTTTTGTGGACGTCCGTCAAGAATTTGTCTATGCATCCGGTTGGCCATCACAGCCCGTCCGACCCATTTGGAAGGTCAAAAGAGCCCCGAAGCGAGCATACCCCTCATTTCAACGATTTTCATGTGCTATAGCAAACCATTTTTTGGGTGATCCGGCTTCCGACGTCAAAAATGCTAAATTTTTTCGTGAACGTCCGTCAAGACCTTGTCTATGCATCCGGTTGGCCATCACAGCCCGTTCGACCCATTTGGAAGGTCAAACGAGCCCCCGAAGCGAGCATACCCCTCATTTGGACGATTTTTGTGTGCTATAGCAAACCATTTTTTGGGTGATCCGTATTTAGACATCAAAAATGCCAAATTTTTTTAGGGACGTCCGTCAAGACCTTGTCTATGCATCCCGTTGGCCCTCACGGCCCGTCCGACCCATTTGGAAGGTCAAACGAGCCCCGAAGCAAGCATACCCCTCATTTCGACGATTTTCGTGTGCTATAGCACTCTATTTTTTGGGTGATCCGGATTCCGACGTCAAAAATGCCAAATTTTTTTGTGGACGTCCGTCAAGACCTTGTCTATGCAAACGGTTGACCATCACGGCTTGTCCGACCCATTTGGAAGGTCAAACGAGCCCCGAAGCGAGCATACCCCACATTTCGACGATTTTTGTGTGCTATAGCACACCATTTTTTTGGTGATCCGGATTCCGACGTCAAAAATGCCAAATTTTTTCGTGGACGTCCTTCAAGACCTTGTCTATGCATACAGTTGGCCATCACGGCTTGTCCGACCCATTTGGAAGGTTAAACGAGCCCCGAAGCGAACATACCCCTCATTTCGACGATTTTCATGTGCTATAACAAACCATTTTTTTGGTAATCTGGATTCCGACGTCAAAAATGCCAAATTTTTTCATGGACGTCCTTCAAGACCTTTTCTATGCATACGGTTGGCCATTACAGCTTGTCCGACCCATTTGGAAGGTCAAGCGATCCCCGAAGCGAGCATACCCCTCATTTCGACGATTTTCGTGTGCTATAGCACACTATTTTTTGGGTGATCCAGATTCCGACGTCAAAAATGCCAAATATTTTCGTGGACGTCCATCAAGACCTTGTCTATGCAAACGGTTGGCCATCACGGCTTGTCTGACCCATTTGGAAGGTCAAGCGATCCCCGAAGCGAACATACCCCTCATTTCGACGATTTTCGTGTGCTATAGCAAACCATTTTTTTGGTAATCTGGATTCCGACGTTAAAAATGCCAATTTGTTTCATGGACGTCCTTCAAGACCTTTTCTATGCATACGGTTGGCCAATACGGTTTGTCCGAACCATTTGGAAGGTCAAACGAGCCCCTAAGCGAGCATACCCCTCATTTCGACGATGTTCGTGTGCTATAGCACACCATTTTTTGGGTGATCTGGATTCCGACGTCAAAAATGCCAATTTTTTTATGGACGTCCGTCAAGACCTTGTCTATGCATACGGTTGGCCATCACGGCTTGTCCGACCCATTTGGAAGGTCAAAAGAGCCCCGAAGCGAACATACCCCTCATTTCGACGATTTTCGTGTGCTATAGCAAACTATTTTTTTGGTGATCTGGATTCCGACGTCAAAAATGCCAAATTTTTTCGTCGACGTCCGTCAATACCTTGTCTATGCATACGGTTGGCCATCACGGCTCGCCAACCCATTTGGAAGGTCAAACGAGCCCCGAAGCGAGTATACCCCTCATTTCGACAATTTTCGTATGCTATAACAAACCATTTTTGGGTGATCCAGATTCCGACGTCAAAAATGCCAAATTTTTTTGTGGACGTCCATCAAGAATTTGTCTATGCATCCGGTTGGCCATGACAGCCCGTCCAACTTATTTGGAAGGTCAAACGAGCCCCGAAGCGAGCATACCCCTCATTTCGACGATTTTCATTTGCTATAGCAAACCATTTTTTTAAGTAATCCGGCTTCCGATGTCAAAAATGCCAAAATTTTTCATAAACATCAGTCAAGACCTTGTCTATGCATCCGGTTTGCCATCATAGCCTGTCCGACCCATTTGGAAGGTCAAACGAGCGCCCGAAGCGAGCATACCCCTCATTTCGACGATTTTCGTGTGCTATAGCAAACCATTTTTTGGGTGATCCGTATTCAGACGTCAAAAATGCCAAATTTTTTTGTGGACGTCTGTCAAGACCTTGTCTATGCATCCGGTTGGCCTTCACGGCCCGTCCGACCCATTTGGAAGGTCAAACGAGCCCTGAAGAAAGCATACCCCTTATTTCGATGATTTTCGTGTGCTATAGCAAACCATTTTTTGGGTGATCCGGATTCCAATGTCAAAAATGCAAAATTTTATTGTGGACGTCCGTTAAGACCTTGACGATGCATCCGGTTGGCCCTCACGGCCTATTCGACCTAGTTTGAAGGTCAAACGAGCCCCGAAGCGAGCATACCCCTCATTTCGACGATTTTCGTATGTTGTAGCAAACCACTTTTTGGGTGATCCGTATTCCTACACAAAAATGCTAAATATTTTTGTGGACATCCGTCAAGACCTTTTCTATGCATCCGATTGGTCCTCACGGCCCGTCCGACCCATTTGGAAGGTCAAACGAGCCCCGAAGTGAGCATTCCCCTCATTTCGACGATTTTCGTGTGCTATAGAAAACCATTTTTTGGGTGATCTGGATTCCGACGTCAAAAATGCCAATTTTTTTTGTGGACGTCCGTCAAGACCTTTTCTATGCATCCGGTTGGCCATCACAGCCCGTCTGAGCCATTTGGAAGGTCAAACGAGCCCCGAAGCGAGCATACCCCTCATTTCGACGATTTTCATGTGCTATAGCAAACCATTTTTTGGGTGATCCGGCTTCCGACGTCAAAAATGCCAAATTTTTTCGTGAACGTCCGTCAGGACCTTGTCTATGCATACGGTTGGCCATCACAGCCCGTTCGACCAATTTTGAAGGTCAAACGAGCCCCGAAGCGAGCATACCCCTCATTTCGACGATTTTCATGTGCTATAGCACACCATTTTTTGGGTGATCCAAATTCCGTCGTCAAAAATGCCAAATTTTGTCATGGACGTCCGTCAAGACCTTTTCTATGTATACAGTTAGCCATCACGGCTTGTCCGACCCATTTGGAAGGTTAAAAAAGCCCCGAAGCGAGCATACCCCTCATCTCGACGATGTTCGTGTGCTACAGCATACCATTTTTTGGTGATCTGGATTCTGACGTCAAAATTGCCAATTTTTTTCGTGGACATTCGTCAAGACCTTGTCTATGCATCCGGTTGGTCCTCACGGCCCGTCCGACCCATTTGTAAGGTCAAACGAGCCCCGAAGCAAGCATACCCCTCATTTCGACGATTTTCGTGTGCTATAGCACTCTATTTTTTGGGTGATCCGGATTCCGACGTCAAAAAGTCCAAATTTTTTCGTGGACGTCTGTCAAGACATTGCCTATGCAAGCGGTTGGCCATCACGGCTTTTCCGACCCATTTGGAAGGTCAAGCGAGCCCGGAAGCAAGCATACCCCTCATTTCGACGATTTTTGTGTGCTATAGCACACCATTTTTTGGGTGATCCGGATTCCGATGTCAAAAATGCCAAATTTTTTTCTGGACGTCCATCAAGACCTTGTCTATGCATACGGTTGGCCATCACGGCTTGTCCGACCCATTTAGAAGGTTAAACGAGCCCCGAAGCGAACATACCCATCATTTCGACGATTTTCGTGTGCTATAGCAAACCATTTTTTTGGTAACTAGATTCCGATGTCAAAAATGCCAAATTTTATCATGGACGTCCTTCAAGACCTTTTCTATGCATACGGTTGGCCATTACGGCTTGTCCGACCCAATTGGAAGGTCAAGAGATCCCCGAAGCGAGCATACCCCTCATTTCAACGATTTTCGTGTGCTATAGCTCACTATTTTTTGGGAGATTCGGATTCCGACGTCAAAAATGCCAAATATTTTCGTGGACGTCCGTCAAGACCTTGTCTATGCAAACGGTTGGCCATCACGGCTTGTCCGACCCATTTGGAAGGTCAAGCGATCCCCGAAGCGAACATACCCCTCATTTCGACGATTTTCGTGTGCTATAGCAAACCATTTTTTTGGTAATCTGGATTCCGACGTTAAAAATGCCAAATTTTTTAATGGACGTCCTTCAAGACCTTTTCTATGCATACGATTGGCCAATACGGTTTTTCCAAACCATTTGGAAGGTCAAACGAACCCCGAAGCGAGCATACCCCTCATTTCGACGATGTTCGTGTGCTATAGCACACCATTTTTTGGGTGATCTGGATTCCGACGTCAAAAATGCCAATTTTTTTCATGGAAGTCCGTCAAGACCTTGTATATGCATACGGTTGGCCATCACGGCTTGTCCGACCCATTTGGAAGGTCAAAAGAGCCCCGAAGCGAACATACCCCTCATTTCGACGATTTTCGTGTGCTATAGCAAACAATTTTTTTGGTGATCTGGATTTCGACGTCAAAAATGCCAAATTTTTTTGTCGACGTCCGTCAAGACCTTGTCTATGCATACGGTTGGTCATCACGGCTCGCCAACCCATTTGGAAGGTCAAACGAGCCCCGAAGTGAGTATACCCCTCATTTCAACAATTTTCGTATGCTATAACAAACCATTTTTGGGTGATCCAGATTCCGACGTCAAAAATGCCAAATTTTTTTGTGGACGTCCGTCAAGAATTTGTCTATGCATCTTGTTGGCCATGACAGCCCATCCGACTTATTTGGAAAGTCAAACAAGCCCCGAAGCGAGCATACCCCGCATTTCGACGATTTTCATGTGCTATAGCAAACCATTTTTTGGTTGATCCGGCTTCCAATGTCAAAAATACAAAAAAATTTCGTGAACGTCCGTCAAGACCTTGTCTATGCATTCGGTTATCCATCACAGCCTGTCCGACCCATTTGGAAGGTCAAACGAGCGCCCGAAGCGAGCATACCCCTCATTTTGACGATTTTCGTGTGCTATAGCAAACCATTTTTTGGGTGATCTGTATTCAGACGTCAAAAATGCCAAATTTTTTTGTGGACATCCGTCAAGACCTTGTCTATGCATCCGGTTGGCCCTCACGGCCCGTCCGACCCATCTGGAAGATCAAACGAGCCCCGAAGCGAGCATACCCCTCATTTCGACGATTTTCGTGTGCTATAGCAAACCATTTTTTTAGTGATCTGGATTCCAACGTCAAAAATGCCAAATTTTATTGTGGACGTCCGTCAAGACCTTGACTATGCATCCGGTTGGCCCTCACGGCCCATTTGACCTAGTTTGAAGGTCAAACGAGCCCCGAAGCGAGCATACCCCTCATTTCGACGATTTTCGTGTGTTGTAGAAAACCACTTTTTGGGTGATCCGTATTCCTACGCAAAAATTCTAAATATTTTTGTGGACGTCCGTCAAGACCTTTTCTATGCATCCGATTGGTCCTCACGGCCCGTCCAACCCATTTTGAAGGTCAAAAGAGCCCCGAAGCGAGCATACCCCTCATTTCGACGAATTTCGTGTGCTATAGCAAACCATTTTTTGGGTGATCCGGATTCCGACTTAAAAAATGCCAAATTTTTTCGTGGACGTCCTTCAAGACCTTGTCTATGCATCCGGTTGGCCGTCATGGCCCGTCCAACCCATTTGGAAGGTCAAACGAGCCCCGAAGTGAGCATTCCCCTCATTTTGATGATTTTCGTGTGCTATGGAAAACCATTTTTTGGGTGATCAGGATTCCGACGTCAAAAATGCCAATTTTTTTTGTGGACGTCCGATAAGACCTTTTCTATGCATACGGTTGGCCTCACGGCTTGTCTGACCCATTTGGAAGGTCAAGCGAGCCCCGAAGCGAGCATACCCCTCATTTCGACGATTTTCGTGTGCTATAGCACACTATCTTTTGGGTGATCTGGATTCCGACGTCAAAAATGCCAAATTTTTTCGTGGACATCCGTCAAGACCTTGTCTATGCAAACGGTTGGCCATCACGGCTTGTCCGACCCATTTTGAAGGTCAAACGAGCCCCGAAGCGAGCATACCCCTCATTTCGACGATTTTCATGTGCTATAGCACACCATTTTTTGGGTGATCCAAATTCCGTCGTCAAAAACGCCAAATTTTGTCATGGACGTCCGTCAAGACCTTTTCTATGTATACAGTTGGCCATCACGGCTTGTCCGACCCATTTGGAAGGTTAAACAAGCCCCAAAGTGAGCATACCTCTCATTTCGACGATGTTCGTGTGCTACAGCACACCATTTTTTGGGTGATCTGGATTCTGACGTCAAAAATGCCAATTTTTTTCGTGGACGTCCGTCAAGACCTTGTCTATGCATACGATTTGCCATCACGGCTTGTCCGACCCAATTGGAAGGTCAAACGAGCCCCGAAGCGAACATACCCCTCATTTCGACGATTTTTATCGAGTCGCACATACACCCTAGTACATGTTCCTCGACGCTGAGGGCACCCCCAAAGAGCGGGGGATGTGCTATAACAAACCATTTTTTTGGTAATGTGGATTCCGACGTCAAAAATGCCAAATTTTTTCGTCGACGTCCGTCAAGACGTTGTCTATGCATACAGTTGGCCATCACGGCTCGCCAACCCATTTGGAAGGTCAAACGAGCCCCGAAGCGAGCATACCCCTCATTTCGACAATTTTCGTGTGCCATAATAAACCATTTTATGGGTGATCCGTATTCTGACGTTAAAAATGCCAAATTTTTTTGTGGACGTCCGTCAAGACCTTGTATATGCATCCGGTTCGCCCTCACGGCACGTCCGACCCATTTGGAAGGTCAAACGAGCCCCGAAGCAAGCATACCCCTTATTTCGACGATTTTCGTGTGGTATAGCAAACCATTTTTTGGGTGATCCGGATTCCAACGTCAAAAATGCCAAATTTTATTGTGGACGTCCGTCAAAACCTTGACTATGCATCCGGTAAGCCCTCACGGCCCATTCGACCTAGTTTGAAGGTCAAATGAGCCCCGAAGCTAGCATACCCCTCATTTTGACGATTTTCGTGTGTTGTAGCAAACCACTTTTTGGGTGATCCGTATTCCTACGCAAAAATGCTAAATATTTTTGTGGACGTCCGTCAAGACCTTTTCTATGCATCCTATTGGGCCTCACAGCCAGTCCAACCCATTTTGAAGGTCAAACGAGCCCCGAAGCGAGCATACCCCTTATTTCGACGATTTTCGTGTGCTATAGCAAACCATTTTTTGGGTGATCCGGCTTCCGACGTCAAAAATGCCAAATTTTGTTGTGGACGTCCGTCAAGACATTGACTATGCATCCGGTTGGCCCTCACGGCTCGTCCGACCCAGTTTGAAGGTCAAACGAGCCCCGAAGCGAGCATACCCCTTATTTCGATGATTTTCGTGTGTTGTAGCAAACCACTTTTTGGGTCCGTATTCAGACGTCGAAAATGCTAAATATTTTTGTGTTCGTCCGTCAAGACCTTGTCAATGCATCCGGTTGTCCCTCACGGCCCGTCCGACCAATTTTGAAGGTCAAACAAGCCCCGAAGCGAGCATACCCCTCATTTCGATGATTTTCGTGTGCAATAGCAAACCATTTTTTGGGTGATCCGGATTACGACGTCAAAAATGCAAAAATTTTTTGTGGACGTCAGTCAAGACCTTTTCTATGAATCCGGTTGGCCCTCACAACCTGTCTGACCCATTTGGAAGGTCAAACGAGCCCTGAAGCGAGCATACCCCTCATTTCGACAATTTTCGTGTGCTATAGTAAACCATTTTTTGGGTGATCCGGCTTCCGACGTCAAAAATGCCAAATTTTTTTGTGCACGTCCGTCAAGACTTTGTCTATGCATCCGGTTGGCCCTCACGGTCCGTTCGACCCATTTTGAAGGTCAAATGATCCCCGAAGCGAGCATACCCCTCATTTCGACGATTTTCGTGTCCTCTATCAAACCATTTTTTGGGTGATCTGGATTCCGACGTCAAAAATGCCAAATTTTTTTGTGGACGCCCGTCAAGACCTTGCTTATGCATTCATTTGGCCCTCACGGCCTCTCCAACCCATTTTGAAGACCAAACGAGCCCCCAAGCGAACATACCCCACATTTTGACGATTTTCGTGTGCTATAGCAAACCATTTTTTGGAAGATCCACATTCCGAAGTCAAAAATGCCAAATTTTTTTGTGGACGTCCATCAAGACCTCGTCTATGCATCTGGTTTGCCATCACGGCCCATCTGACCCATTTGGAAGGTCAAACAAGCCCCGAAGCGAGCATACCCCTCATTTCGACGATTTTCATGTACTATAGCGAACCATTTTTTGGGTGATCCGGATTCAGATGTCAAAAATGCCAAATTTTTTTGTGGACGTCCATCAAGACTTTGTCTATGAAACCGGTTGGCCATCACAGCCCGTCCGACCCATTTGGAAGGTCAAACGAGCCCTGAAGCGAGCATACCCCTCATTTCGACGATTTTCATGTGCTATAGCAAACCATTTTTTGGGTGATCCGGCTTCCGACGTCAAAAATGCCAAATTTTTTTGTGGACGTCCGTCAAGACCTTGTCTATGCATCCGGTTGGCCCTCATGGCCCGTCCGACCCATTTTGAAGGTCAAACGAGCCCTGAAGCGAGCATACCCCTAATTTTGACGATTTTCGTGTGCTATATCAAACCATTTTTTGGGTGATCTAGAGTCCAATGTCAAAAATGCCAATTTTTTTTGTGGACGTCCGTCAAGACCTTTTCTATGCATCCGATTGGGCCTCACGGCCCGTCCAACCCTATTTGAAGGTCAAAAGAGCCCCAAAGCGAGCATACCCCTCATTTCGACGAATTTCGTGTGCTATAACAAACCATTTTTTGGGTGATACGGATTCTGACGTCAAAAATGCCAATTTTTTTGTGGACGTCCATCAAGACCTTGTCTATGCATCCGGTTGGCCATCACGGCCCGTCCGACCCATTTGGAAGGTCAAGCGAGCTTTGAAGCGAGCATACCCCTCATTTCGATGATTTTCGTGTGCTATAGCAAACCATTTTTTGGGTGATCCGGATTCCGACGTCAAAATGCCAAATTTTATTATGTACTTCCGTCAAGACCTTGTCTATGCATCCGGTTGGCCATCACGGCTCGTCCGACCCATTTGGAAGGTCAAACGAGCCCCCGAAGCGAGCATACCCCTCATTTCGACGATTTTCGCGTGCTATAGCAAACTATTTTTTGTGTGATCTGGATTCAGACGTCAAAAATGACAAATTTTTTTGTGGACGTCCGTCAAGACCTTGTCTATGCATCCGGTTGGCCCTTACGGCCCGTCCGACCAATTTGGAAGGTCAAACGAGCCCCGAAGCGAGCATTCCCCTCATTTTGACGATTTTCGTGTGCTATAGCAAACCATTTTTTGGGTGATCCGGATTCTGACAACAAAAATGCCAAATTTTATTGTGGACGTCCTTTCATACCTTGTCTATGCAAACGGTTGGCTATCACGGCTCGTTCGACCCATTTGGAAGGTCAAACGAATCCCGAAGCAAGCATACCCTCATTTCGGCGATTTTCGTGTGCTATAGCAAACCATTTTTTGGGTGATACGGATTCTGACGTCAAAAATGCCAAATTTTTTTGTGGACATCTGTCAAGATTTTGTCTATGCATCCGGTTGGCCATCACGGCCTGTTTGACCCATTTGGAAGGTCAAACGAACCCCGAAGCGAGCAATACCCCTCATTTCGACGATTTTCGTATGCTATAGCAAACCATTTTTTGGGTGACCTGGATTCCGATGTCAAAAATGCCAATTTTTTTTGTGGTCATCCTTCAAGACCTTGTCTATGCATCCGGTTGGACATCACGGCCCGTCCGACCCATTTGGAAGGCAAACGAGCCCCGAAGCGAGCATACCCTTCATTTCGATGATTTTCGTGTGCTATAGAAAACCATTTTTTGGGTAATCCAGATTCAGACGTCGAAAATGCCAAGTTTTTTTGTGGACGTCAGTCAAGACCTTGTCTATGCATCCGGTTGGCCCTCACGGCCCGTCCGACCCATTTGGAAGGTCAAATGAGCCCCAAAGCGAGCATATCCCTCATTTCGACGATTTTCTTGTGCTATAGCAAACCATTTTTTGGGTGATCCGGATTCTGACGTTAAAAATTCAAAAAAAAATTGTGGACGTCCATCAAGACCTTGTCTATGCAACCGGTTGGCCCCTCATGGACAGTTTGACCCATTTTGAAGGTCAAACGAGCCCCGAAGCGAGCATACACCCCATTTAGATAATTTTCGTGTTCTTTAGCAAACTATTTTTAAAGTGATCCGGATTCCGACGTCAAAAATGCCAAATTTTTTTGTGGACGTCTGCTAAGACCTTGGCTATGCAGCCCATTGGCTCTCACGTCCAGTCAAACCAATTTTCAAGGTCAAACAAGCCCCGAAGCGCGCATACCCCCCCATTTAGACGATTTTCGTATGCTATAGCAAACCATTTTTTTGTGATCCGGATTCTGACGTTAAAAATGCCAATATTTTTTGTGGACGTCCGTCAAGACCTCGGCTATGAAGCCGATTGGCTCTCACGTCCAGTCAAACCCATTTTCAAGGTCAAACAAGCCCTGAAGCGCGCATACCCCCCATTTAGACGATTTTCGTGTCCTACAACAAACCATTTTTGGGTTATCCGGATTTCGACGTCAAAAATTATAAAATTTTATTTAGACGTCTGTCAAGACCTTTGCTATGCAGTCGGTTGGCCCTCACGGACAGTCCGACCCATTTTCAAGGTCAAATATGGCACGAAACGTGCATACCCCCCATTTAGATGATTTTTGTTTGCGAGAAAGATCAAACGTACTTTGTATAATTTTTATTTCATCAAAAGATAATTTTCAATCAATTTTTTCACTCCCATCAGCTAAAAAAGATTTTAGCTATATCAAAGTTATATATGTAACAATTGAAATAGATGTGAGTCACTATCTTTTAACAAAAAATATAGGGAAAAGGGTCAAAAATACCCCTCAACTTTTGTTTATTATTTGACTTTACTCTCGTAGTTAAAATGAAGTTAAATTTACCCCTCCCGTTATCAATTTTACAAAATTTAGATGAAATCACCAAAATTGACCCGAATTTTATTTAAAAATGAAGTTTCAAAACTAAAATTTGCTTTAAAATAAAATAAATTAATCTAAAAGACCCGCATTTAAGTAATGTACTATTTTATTTTTAGGGATAATACCCAATTACCCCCCCCCCCAGCCTATACCCAAAATCCCTACGACACACCTTATCTTTGATGAGGTCCTATTACCCCCTCCAACTTGTTTTTTAAGTAATATACTACCCCTTGCGTGCCTACGTGGCAAAAAACGTGTTTGCACCGATGTAGGGCGCGTGAGTGCGGAATGAGGGGAGAGTGAGTGCAGCTTTTGGTTAACAATGGCCAATGAAAATGAGCCACGTGTCGCAATTTGAAAAAAATACAAAAATGAATTTTATTGTTTCTCTCAAGAACATCTTCTTCCTCTTTTAAAAAAAATACCACCATTTTTATGCTTCTTCATTTTTGAAGAAGATCCATTATCATTCAAACTCTTTGATTTGAAAAGGTAAAGTAAAATTTAATATATTCTTTACATCTTTTTATGTCGATTATTAATTCTTATTTTTTTTTGACAATGTTTATAAAGTTAGGGTTATGACAAAATCCGAGTTGAATAAGTTGTGTATGGATGAGAACGATTCAATGTTTAACGCGGAAGTGCGATGCAAGCATGGAATCTTACTGCAAATGCAGACGTCTTGGTCAAATCGCAATCCCGGAAGACGATTTTGGTCTTGTCCTCACTATGAGGCCACAAACTGTAATTTCTTTAGATGGAGAGACACGGAGAGAGTTGATGAAAGATCTCGTTTTATTATTCCTAAATTGGTGAATAGGATTAACGAGTTAGAAAAAAATTATGAGCGTGTGAAGATGCAACTGGAACAGCTTGATAATTCCAACATTGAACAGTCAAAACTAGAGAAAATTCCTTTGGATGAAGGTGAAAGTCTTCGAAATCGTTATGAAAATCTGAACATCAATTCAAAGGAGAAGGTTGACAACGTAAAAGAAATGGGTGAATTGAAAGACAAGAAGAAGATGAAAGGGATGAAAATGAAGAAAACAAATAAAGGCTGTTGTTTTGGCAAATTCCTTTGTTGTCTGATGATTTGTTTTGTTGTTGTATTTGTTAGTTTTCTAACCCAAGTTGGTAGGTATAAGGATCATATGAAATTGCCATAATTTTGTGTGGTACTACAAAACCTTTATTTGCTCTATTGTAATGTAAAATTGAATTTGTTTGTGTTTGAAACTGTCTTAATTCTCTATTTGCCATGTTGATATGTTTGTGTTGGAAGTTGTAAAATGAAGTAAAGCAACAGGTATTGATCATTCTTGAGAGCAAATTGTAAGTACAAAGTTGATTGTAAAAATGCCGAGAATTAGTCACAGCGCATAGGTGCCCAGAATTTCATTGCTTAAGAGCAAATTTTCAGTACAAAATCTAAATGTGCCCAAAATTATACAAGTCACAACACATACGCAAAACAAAGTTTTCACACTGCATAAGTACCCGTAATTTCAGTACTATAACAAAAATAGGAATATTTAGTTTTCCTTCAAACATGAAACAAAATAGTACTTATAGTGGCCACCAACAAAGTACTGATAAAACACCATTGATATCAACATTATAGTTTCCATGGGTATTGAGCTTGTGAAGAGGAGGAAGCATTTGGGTTTGAAAGCCTTGATTGATCTCTAATCTGCTGGAGCCTTCTAGTTGTGATTGCCTGATTTCCTTTCCACTTCAATCCGCTTGTCGGTTTGAAACCAACATCCCCAGTTACAATACTTGATCTCAAAACTCTCTTTGGTCCGGCTAATATTGTGCTACTTGGCAGTCCAGGCTACAAAATTTTTAGAGAACTAAGATTATTAGAGAATAAATGTGCAAGTTATTAGAGAACAAACAATATGAATGCATCGCAATACTTACATTGAAAGTTTTGGAACCATTTTTAGCTTGAAACACACCCATACCAGTGACTCTTGGCTTTTTAAATTGAGTTGTGTTTTCAACACCCTTTCCTTTCCTGGTAGTAGCAGTTTCCTTTGGTGCAACATTTGTGTTCTGGTCTACACCATGTGCTGTACTACCTTGAGAACATGTAAACCAATTTTCAAGTGGGTGATTACTACCTCTTCCTGCACTTCCCAATCCCCTACCCCTTCCTCTACCACTCCTGGATCCTGATAATACTCCAACACCATTTACACTTGCACATTCTTCATGTGTTGGTGTTCTTGAAGTTGTAGGAGGTGCAATGGTTCTAGGAGAGGCCCTTGATGCACTTGCACTTGCTCTAGCTCTTGTTGTTCTTGAAGTTGTTGGAGGTGTAATAATTGTAGATGAATCCCCCGTTGCACTTGCATTTGCACTTGTGTTTTTAGGTCTGCCTCTCCCCCTTTTGGCAACAGGCTCACTCTCAATATTTGTTGATTTCTAATTAGCAAAAAAAAATATTATATTAGTAAGTTGATTACACTTTAAAAGTAAGTGACAAAATAGTAATGTACCTTTGGTCTTCCCCTTCCTTTTTTTGAACTTGATGGTTCTTCAACATTTGAAGTAGGGGTAGCTCTCTGTTCCCCGGCAGTAGAACCAACTCCATCACTCCTTCGTAAATGACAACTTCTTTTATTGTGACCTTTAACATGGCAAAGACTACATGTCATAGTTAGTCCTGTTTTAGATAATTTACCACACGCCTTCTTTTCACCAACCTCTTTCCTTCTCAACTTTCTAGGTCTGCCTGGCATTTGTTTTATCACTGGTGGATCAACAAGAGGATTTTTTGATTCTGGCCACATTGGCATGTTATTCATAGGTTGTATGAAGTGTGAGTAAGTCATCAAGTACCTCTCTTTAGAGTAGCATGGATGAATGAAATCATGTGGGTCATATTGTTTATGCAACATTGCAGCTAAGGCATGTGCACATGGTATACCCTTCAACATCCAAGATCTACAACTACACTCCCTCTTTCTCAAACATACAGTGTGTTGTTTGTATCCATCCAAAACCTCATAGCCAGTTACTCCATTAAACTCAATGTTACATGCCATTGACTTATCAATATTTTGTTCTAGTACTTTCATTGCCATTGGAGAGAAATTGCTTATCCAAGAGTTTGGAAATTCACTTAACCTAGCTAACCTATTCATGACCTTAATTCTTATCTCTTCAAGCATAGAAATAATGGTTTTATGCCTTGCAGACAAAATCCAAGCATTAAAGCTTTCACACATATTATTATCTATAGCATCAGACTTGACTTCACAATTAAAATACACCTTACACCAATATTCTTTATCATAGTAAATTAGGTCATCCACTATACCTGTACCTCCAGTACCTAATTTAGGCAACTCCTGCAGATTTTCTCTGAATTCAGCTTCAAAAGTACTTCTAGCACACTTCCAGAACTGATTCTTCCTTTGCAGCCCTCTCCAATTCTTTGACCAATTTGCTAGTATATGCCTAGCACACCTTCTTTCCTCACAAGCTGGCAACAACTCCTTTATAGCTATATCCAGTCCCTAACAGTTACAACAAACATTAGATAATTAAGTTTAAAAAAGGGATAAGCCAACAGATAATTTAAAACAAGTTTACCTTTTGCATGTCTGACATAATTGTGAAACTTGTTCCATCTCCTAATCTCAAGTCTTCTTTCAACAGAGAAATAAACCAACTCCAAGTGATTGTGTTCTCATTTTCAACTACAGCCCAAGCAAGTGGAAGCATTTGATTATTGCCATCTTTAGCCACTGCAATAAGTAATTGACCCCTGAAAACCCCCTTCAAGAAACAACCATCCAGACCAATGCATTTTCTAGCTGACATAAATGCCATCTTGAGTGCAACAAAACAAATGTAAAATGCCTCAAATACTGGCCTACCAGATTCATTAGCTTCTCCTAGCTTCACCACACAAGTACTCCCAGGATTAGTCCTCAGCAACTCATCCTTATAATCAAGAATTCTCCCAAATTCCTTAACATGATCACCCATAAGTTCATTCAAAATTTTAGCTCTTGCTCTTCTAGTTGTGGTCTTACCAACATGCACATTATACTTCTTACGGATTAACTCTTGCAGCTTGAACACTCTGATATTTGGTTGTTCAATAACTTTCTTTTTAAAAACAGTAGCAATGAATCTAGAGTTGCACAAATAATTCCTAGTAGCCTTTTGACATGAATGGACTGGAATGTAAGTCTTAATAACAAAGTTATTAGTCTTCTTGTCCAAACTTGCATATAACAACCATTTGCAATTTACCTTGCAACATCTCACCCTTACTCTATTTGGCTCATTCACACACTTTTTAATTTGAACCCCTCTCTGAATTGCATACTTAGTGACTGCCAATCTAAACTCTTTTACACTTTCAAAAACCATACCCAATTGCCACACAATCTTCTTAATATTGGGATCAAATCTGACTCTCTCAATGGTATGTTTTTTCCTTTTTGTGTTAGGCAGTTTCAACTTCATTTTTTCACCTTCCTGTAGACAACTATCATCTGTGTCAGTTTCAAAACTACAAGCATCAGAACTTGCATAATATGGCTCATCACCCCCCAACCTTCCTTCTAAAGTACAGCTATTGATAGCTGTCTCATCAAACCCAAGATCTAGTCCAGCATTACCACATGCTATTTCTTCAGTATCTGCAGGAATTTTTTCCCTTCTTTTTTTCCTCCTCAGAAAAGATCTTTTCTCAGCCCTCAGTTGAATTAACTCCTCATGAACATCACTTCCATATTGATCATCTTCAAGTATTTCACTATCTTCAGAATCATCACTCTCTTCAGTTGACTCATCATATTCTTTTACAGAGTATTCACTATCTTCAGAATCTGATGGATCACTATTTAGAGCTGTTGGGTTTGAAGTAGAAGGAATATTTGAGGTAGTATTTATAGTTATATCTACCCCATTATAAGCAGCCTCACTTTGATTATATCCACTATCCTCAGTGGTCCCAAATTATTAAAAGTTGCACCAGAATCCTCACCAGGCATGTGGACATATACTTCCAAAACAGAACCACTTTGCAAACAATTGCACATAGCTAAGAGAATATCATCATTGTCAATATCTCCTAAAATGCAACTATTAGGTGGCCGGACACTAAATTTACAATTTGGACTATACCCTAGTTCTTTAATACAGTCCTTAATCTCAAAGTATGATATTGTATCCACATCAATATCATAATATTCACTCACTAACCCACCCACATATCTTGCTTTATCACCTTCATACAACAAGGCCCCACCATGATAAAACTTTAAAGTAATGAATGTAAACTCACTCATACCTATATGCATAAACATAACAATAATTAAGTAAAAGTTGCTAATAGAATATAATAATTGACTAAGAAAACACATACCCAAATAGTTATAAAAACTATTCAAGTTGAAGAAAACACATACCCAGCCCCACACATACAGAACACAATACCCCACATAAATAACACAATACACGACATATCTTTATCTTCTTACAATTAGGTATGTAACCCCACACAGACACAACACAACATCCAACATATATTTTCTTCTTAGGATAATGTTATTTAACTTTAACCCCACACCCACACAGACACAACACAATACCCAACATGAAGTTACTTTATTGTAACCCAGAATATAAGACAGCATAGAAAAACACCCAACTCGTCTTTATCTTCTTGCATGTTTCATATTATAACAACATAACTCACACAAATATAATACCACCCAACCAACCCACACCCAAAACACGTTTCATATAAATGTATGAATAACAAGTTACATACACCCATAACAACAAAGGTGACAGTATGAATATATGAATAACATCAACCCTAAAAATAAGAAATTTGATATCTAACAGAACCGCAACATAAACCCTAAAAGTTATATTTCACTCAAAATCGAAACATTTCATAACCCCTACAAAATCTAAGCATAACCACTACAAAATCTAAGCATAACAACAAAAAACAAAATAAATGAAGAAAAAACTAACCTTTGAACTCAACTCAGTCACGATTCTTGCTGAATGAAATCGACCCACGTCCCACAATGTCACGATTGAAATCGATCGACACACTGCAACCAAAAATTAACTCCCAAAATCCAACAACGAAAATCAAATTTTGACTGAAAATCCAATTTCTTAGCTTTGAAATCACACATGCAAACACTTTCCCTCTATCTTCATCTTCTTTTCCGGTAAAATGAATTTGGGAAAGAGTAAACGCCAGACTAGGGAAGTGTAAAGTCACTTTATCGAAAAGTGAAAAGTGGGTCCCGCGCGTGTTTAACAAACAAATGGACCTTGCAGATTATTTTTGCCACGTAGGCACGCAAGGGGTAGTATATTACTTAAAAAACAAGTTGGAGGGGGTAATAGGACCTCATCAAAGATAAGGTGTGTCGTAGGGATTTTGGGTATAGGCTGGGGTAATTGGGTATTATCCCTTATTTTTAGGAGGAAAAAGGGTATGAGAGAAAAACAAAAAATAAGGTGGTGAGAGAAAAAGGAAAAAGAAACTTGTCAGTGTAAGATGCGGGAGCACAATACTTGTGGTATATACCGTTTCCGTTTGAAGTATATATAAAATCCTCCTCTTTTGCTCTTTAAGCAAACAAGCAGCACCTGGCAGAATCATGTCTGCTACCATTATTTTTCCTGCCGCCTCCTCCTCTTCTTCTTATCTTTCAGGTTTGCGCTCTTCTACTCATGAACTGATCAACAATTTTTTTTTCTTCTTCCCACTTAAATTTGGATATTTATAGTTGTTAAGCATCAGATGATTCGTGACATCACTATTCCTAGTCGCCGCCTGGGTGGGGGTTTGAGTTTCACCCAGCATTCCAGTTCCACCGGTAAGTCCTACGACGTTGGAAGTGATTATATATGCTCTCTCTCTTGATGTCCATTTCTTTGTTTTAGCAGCTTGTGTAGTTGATGCCACCCGAGGACCGGATTTTGCTCTTCAAGTATGATTCTCCTAATCTGTGCTAGCTATTAAAATATATATATATATATATATATATTGATTTGGTTCTGAATTCAGATGATTAATCTTGTAGTAAAACTAAATTGAATTAATGCAGTGCAATGAGACGACCAAAGAAAGAATTAGGAAACTGTTCCATAAAGTTGAATTTTCCGTTTCTTCATACGATACTGCCTGGGTTGCAATGGTCCCTTCTCCACATTCTGCTAAAGTCCCATGTTTCCCTGAGTGCCTACACTGGGTGTTGCATAATCAACTTGAAGATGGATCATGGGGCCTTCCGCATCACCAACCCCTCTTACTTAAAGATGTTCTTTCCTCTACTTTGGCTTGTGTGCTTGCGCTTAAAAGATGGGGTATTGGTGAACAATTAATCAGCAACGGTATGGATTAGAATATTCTTTACCTAAAACTCCCCTCTCCCCTTTATCTTCTTCACACTACTGCATATTGTTGTTGCAGGTTTACGTTTTATAGAGTTAAATTTTGCTTCCGCTACTGACGAGGACCAATATTCTCCAATTGGATTTGATGTCATATTCCCTGGCATGCTTGAATATGCTCAACACTTATCTTTGAAGCTTCATTTAGAATCAGGAGTCTTTAATGAACTGCTTCATAAAAGGGCTATCCAGCTCACAAGGTATGTTCTAGATTATTTCTGTATGAGCTAAATGTGGTTTCTTCTCCACTCTAGTTATATAAATCTGATGTAGCATTTCTGTGGTTGGGGCCTAGCTAAGTTATTAAAAATATAGTGCAATATGAGAGGGTAACCGAATCGTTCAAACTTGGGTATCATATAGATTCTCGTGACTAACTTACTATGCTTCAATAAGAAAATTAAAGTCTTCAAACATTATTGGGTTCTGATTCATATTGACCTCAGCTTATCCATATTTACATTGAAGATTCCTTCTTTATGTTAGGCCGTATGACAGCAGCTCGTTGGAGCTTAATGCTTACCTCGCTTATGTGTCAGAGGGGATTGGAGAACTTCAAGACTGGAAAATGGTTATGAAATATCAGAGGAAGAACGGTTCACTATTCAATTCACCATCTACTACAGCTGCTTCTCTTATTCACCTTCATGATTCTGGTTGCCTCGATTACCTTCGCGGTGCATTGAAAAAGTTTGGGAATGCTGGTAAAAGATTTGCACATTTATTTATTTGTGAAAGTTAGGATGGCATGTTGAAGCAACTTGTCTAATGCCTATCTTTCTCACAGTTCCAACTATCTATCCAATAAATATACATGCAAGCCTTTGTATGGTCGATGATCTCAAAAAACTAGGAATTTGTCGGCATTTTTCTGAGGAAATTCAGAATGTATTGGATGAAACGTACAGGTAACCTTTAAAACCATGATACCCTTGGGCTTGTAGGAAAAAATTAGTCCTGTTAGATTGACTCTCTCCAAGCCTACACATGTAAGCTTTTAGTTTTACAAGTCATGACATTAGCCACAAAACAAAAAAGATGCTGGCTGCAGGGGGAGGATGAAATCTTCACAAGTGCTGGCACTTGTTCAATGGCATTCAGGATATTGCGCGGATATGGATATAATGTCTCCTCTGGTAATTCACTCGTTTGTAATCATATCAGTTTGTTCTCTTATAATGTTTTTTTGTTGTTCAAATAGTTTTGACGAGTTTGTCTGCATTATAGATCCTGTAGCTCAGTTTCTGGAGCAAGAGCAATATAGTGGGCATTTGAATGACATACATACTATGTTGGATTTATATCAAGCTTTAGAAATGATTATTGCTACAGACAAACCAGTTTCAATGAAATTGAACTCATCATCCTTACAATCATTGATACAGAGACTATCAGATGAGTTTTATCCTCCAAACGGACTCACCAAACAGATCCGTGAACAGGTACTTGCCATAAGTTGCACTGTTTTTAGCTCATACTATTGTTATAGTCTCTTTGATCTAGGGCCAACTGCTACTGTTGCTTATTTTTAGGTGGATGATGTTCTTAAGTTTCCTTCTCATGCGAACATAAAACGGGTAGCCAACAGGAGAAATATAAAGCACTATGATGTAGATAATACAAGAGTCCTGAAAACTTCATATAGGTAACTTCTTCAAATTTTTGAGGACTGATTTTGTGATTTTTTGGTTATCTTGTGCTCCTTCTCGTCAATTACTCTTTTTCATCGCATTTTGGGGACAGTTCATCAAATTTTGGCAACAAAGATTTCTTAACCCTGGCGGTAGAAGACTTCAACCTTTGCCAATCTATCCACCGCAACGAATTAAAACAACTTGAGAGGTTCGTATCTCTTTGAACCTTGATAACTAGGTGGAGCCAGTTGTCCCTGAGTTGTTTTATGATAGTTAGATCAGAGGTGGTATATTAATTGAAGAAAACGGAAAAACTTAAAGCAAATACTACTGCTCCCAAGTGTTTTTTCTTTCCTTGTTTGACTTCTTGTCTTTCAACGACTTCTGTATATGACAAAAGTGGAAGTTGATTTCAGCTCAAATGCAACCTTTGACACATAAGTTTTCTGATTTTGTTTTTCTTATTGCTTGCCAGCGGATTGGTCTCTATCCTGTTGAAAAAGTTATGATATCAAAATGCAAGGAGATTTCTTCTTGCTATAGCTTTCGTGATGTGCAGATTTTAAGTGTTATGTGATATCAGGTGGTTAACGCAAAACAGATTGGACAAGCTGAAGTTCGTCAGAGAGAGATCTGCATACTGCTACTTTTCTGCTGCAGCCACAATTTTTCAACCTGAACTATCTGATGCCCGCATGTCATGGGCCAAGAATGGTGTACTTACTACAGTGATTGATGATTTCTTTGATGTAGGAGGTTCTATGGAAGAATTGAACAACCTAATTCTGTTGTTTAAGAAGTACATGTTTTCATTCATATTTCCTTTGTTCTTAATATTACTTGGTGATTTCATCTGTGTCTTTTTATTCAAATGCCTTGGTCTTTTTGGTAGGTGGGATGTAGATGTTAGCACTGATTGCTGTTCGGAGAGAGTAGGCATTATATTTTCGGCGCTTCACAGTACTATAAGTGAGATTGGAGACAAAGCATCTAAGTGGCAAGCACGTAGTGTTACAAGACACATAACTGATATTGTTAGTCTCTTGATCCCAAAAAAAAAGTCTCTTTGCATTTTTCAATAACTAATAGAGATTCTGCACTCTAGCATTCATATTTCATAATTCTCCCACATATTCTACACTGTTTACAACATGGCATGCCAATTTAGGTTTTTTATTTTTCTGCATAGGGATTGTAGGGAAGAAATTTACTTTGTGGAGTATGACATGCCAAATTGAAGTGCAAAAACAAAAACAAAGAAGGGCCTAAAATGCCCCTCAACTATTTGAATTGGTACAGAACTACCCTTCATCCACCTTTCGACCCCCAAATACCCATGACGTTCGATCACACTAAGCTCCAATTAGTTTCAAATATATATCTACCAGCTCACTCTTGGATCTTGGTAATTGATGATGTTAAATTACTTTGCCCTTACAATCTTATACTCCTTTGTCCTATAATACTAGAATTCATATGGTTGACTTGGTTAAATTTTGGTCTACCGACAGAAGTTGGTTTGTCTTTCTTTTGAAAAAGAATGTTTCAAATATAGAACCACGTAAACTAACTATGTTCTTCTTAACTTAAAACTGATCAAAGGATAATTAATATCATAAAAGACAAGGAAGAGTATTGTCGACCATATGATAGCAACTGGGTCAAGTGTTAAGGTCTTAAGGAACATATGGAGTAATCTTTAGAGGAGTGTATAAATAGAGAAAAAGACTCTTCATCACTTGCATATTTGATTTACCACCTGAGTATTTCATAAAGTAAGTTATAAATATACATATGTTTTCACAAATGCATGATTTCTTGATAAGTAGTCCTGTTTTGTGTAGTTTTAAGAATGTATATTTTAAATCTTTCCTGTTCGTTATGTTTATAGTCTGTCATGACTCATGAATCAAATGCATCTGACAAGATGAGCTGATCCCAAGGTACTATTTTTCAAAATAAATGGCAGAGTTAATTGAATGGGATAATAAAGATTAGAAAAGGACAACTGGGTATGTTGAAGTGGTTGTCCGATTACTCAAATCCAACGGTCTAACCAACTCTTTTTTTGATATATTTTTAAAAAAGAGTTGGTATGACCGTCAGACCAAATCTTTACCAACATACGTGGAATTTCACAATGAAAATTGCAGTAGGAGGGGGATTATTGCAAATTTTTACTTGGAGGGAGATCTCCTGGACTATGAGTATGTAAAAGGGAGGTTAATGTGGTTAGCCCTAAGAAAAAACTGCTAGAAGAAGCAGTGTGGAAGATGAAAGTATGCCACTTAATGTAGTATCATCTTTCTTCAGTAGACTTCGCTTCCCTTTTCATTTACAATTTTACCTGACTGATTTTCAACTTGTAAAACTTGGTCCGACTCATGAATTGAACAACATATGTATTCAAGGATAACTTTTGTTGGCCTTTATAATTTTCCCAGACTAATACCACCTATTGCATTTATAACATGATGGCATCAACCCCTTCTATTCGGCAGTGAGCTTAAGAAGTGGACCTTCATTAATCTATTAGTCATGCTTTATTCTATTTTCTAAATGCCCCACTCATGCTGGGAAGAGAATTCTTTGATGATGTGTTTGTTAGGCATACACGGTTACTGTACCTTTGGCATAGCTGTCTTGCTGTTGAGAGCATATTTACATTCAACCATGCATCATCCAGATTTTGTTGACAGCAGTTCTACTATCACCATAAGTTACCATATAGGGTCGACTTCAAGATGCTCTTTCTGTCACACAAACAATATCCCTCTGCAATGAGAGCTATTGTCCTCTCTGTATCTGAAGATTCACACAACACCGTTTGTTTACAAGTTGGGTTTGGAAAATCAATTAGAAAATTCTTGCAGTTGTTTTTTTTGTTATTATTTATTTATGAGTTGAGATAAAATTATGTTTGCAGTGGTTAAATCTACTGAATGCTATGTTAAGAGAAGCTGAATGGGCTAAAGATATGTCGGTGCCATCATTGGACAAATATATGGCCAACGGTTATGTATCATTTGCCCTAGGACCAATTTTCCTTCCGGCACTTTATTTTGTTGGACCCAAACTCCCAGATGATGTTGTGCAACATCCTGAATACCACAGTTTATTCGAGTTAGTGAGCACCTGCGGACGTCTTCTTAATGACATCAGGAGTTTTGAGGTATATACATGCTTCATCATTTTGCATCAAAAATTCCTGTGCTGGTTCGTCATTCTCTAAGTTTCTTGATCCCTTAATGTATTTTTTTGCAGAGAGAGTCGAAGGATGGAAAACTTAATGCTGTAACCTTGAGCGTCACTCATGGAAATGGCAGAATAAGTGAGGAAGCAGCCATTGAAGGATTGAGTCACAGAGTTGAAATGCAAAGGAAAGAACTCCTGAAATTGGTTTTGCAAAGAGAGGGCAGCGTAGTTCCAAATGCTTGCAAGGATTTGTTTTGGGAAATGAGCAAAGTGTTGCATCAATTTTACATCAAGGACGATGGTTTCAGTTCAATGGGGATGGCCGATACTGTGAATGCAATTATTCATGAACCTATAACTCTTAACTACCTTGGGGATTCAAAACTAATTACTGATTACAATTAAGAGGTCTCAAACCCTTAGATTTCGTGCTCACCTTAGCCAGTGCATCCACAGCCATTTCTGTTTTATTGTGCATACAGGTTAATATCATGGCCTTTCTTGTAATTTTTTGGTGTTACTATGTGGTGTGTGAGCATGGACACTCCAGCATATGTCTGCTACTGATTTCGAGCATGTCATCTTGATTTGATGGAACTTGATAGCTGTACATGTCCCTTCCGTCCTTGGAAGCAAGGCTTTCATGGGTACTTACACCTATAAATTGGATCCAGTTGACACAATCTATGAGCACAAAGTTGATCACTTAGCTTTTCAGTTCTATCATTCTGTCAAGGTCACTTTGGATCACCAAATTCCCTCCCTTATTCAAGATTTCTTGCTTACTTGTCCATAGATAACACCTCCTCATACCGATTTCCACAGCTACATTTTCCTTTTCTCTAACAGGTCCTCAATGGTGGTGAAACATGTATACATTAGTATTTATATATTTGGTTTATAATTTAATATTATACACTTGATCAAATTTGCATAAAAATGTCTAACAGCGTCCAAAAAGTATTTACACAAACTTCTACACGATTATACAAGTTTTAAGTTTTTAACCCGCAAAAACATGATCATATAGCTCAAATCTTCATAACTTCCAAAAATAAATTCACAACTCCCAAAATCCGTTTGTGAGCAATTTTATACCATTACCGTTTTTTCCAATAATTACGAAGACAAATATTGATATTGCACAATCTCCTGCTTTAAAAATTTCTTGGTTTTGCACTTCTATGGGTGGGGATGACCAATTTTACCACAAAGATGGAGTAGTTACTGTAATAGTGATTTCAGTTATTCAATAACTTTTCTGCACTTGAATACAATATTGTCGTATTGAAATCACGCTAGTCGAAAATGCCCATCTACTGAGATGCATCACTATCTCACACAATTATGACAAAATGAGTACACAATGCTCTTCCGTGTAAAATGTGTGCTTCTGACTTAGACGAACAGAATGGAAGGACTGCATATGCTGAAGATCTATAATTTCAAAAAGAAAAAATGAAATCAGAAAGAGATGTACTTGCACTACTAAAATCAGCAGATATAACAGAGGGATTGCATAAGTAATCAATCCTTTCTTTTCAACACACAAGAATCACGTCTCAACATTTCATTTGGAGCTTAGATTTCAAAGAGAAGTCGCTACAATTCATATAGTCTTAAGGGAGACTCTCCAAAGGTCTTATTGATGCAACTTTGCCGTTGCTGGAACACATATATTTCTCATGTGTGACTTTCAGCAGGGCTGTTGTTGCAGACTTGTGAAACCGCAAGATCATTTCCGCACACTGTCTGAACATTCAAAGAATTTATGTATCAGTAGATGACAATGAGCAAAGAGAAAAGAGCCACAAACACTATGCAGAAATTTACCTGAGTTGGGATTCTTGATAACGTGCATGCATTCCCAGCAGTGGTGTCCAGGCTGGCATTACTTGCATCGTACATCTTGCCACATAAATAGCTGATGCACAAAGCATGGATGGCTTGTAGTTCAAAGCCTCGTATTCAACCAAGCACAGCTCGATGAGGTAAAAGGCCAAATGTTCAAACTAGAAGAAGATTTTCATAAATTTAGAAACATGTTAGTTGCTTGATTGAGGAGATTTATAGCTCACTCTAATAACATTCAGCACATATGCAGAAATATTAACTAGGATTTCAGGAAAGCTAGCCAGGGGTGGGGGAAACTGTCCATTTTCTAATATGATTGACATTGAACTGATCACCAACTTGAGAGGAGGGGATTCTGTTATTACTCATTCTAAAAGTTTTTCCCTACCCTTGTGTCTGCTTGAGCAGCCTTAAGAAGCCTTAGCATGAAGACATAAGGAGTTGCTGCATTAAGGCGAAACTTCAATTTCCTTAAGATATCCTTCTCCTGTAAAAGAAGATGTGCAAAACTGTCAAATAACCATAACCACAAACCTAGTGTAATCCCACGAGTGGAGGGTAATACCACTAAAAGCCTATGTTGCTCGAACTCTTCAAATGTCAACGGGTGCGGCAACATAGCTAAAAGCCCATGTTACAATAGACTCCCCCCCCCCCCTCCAAAAATAAAAGAAGGAAAAAGTATTGAAGTGTGTGATCATCTCATCTAAAAGCTTAAACAGTTAGAGAGAGAACACTTTAATTATTTCATTATATTTTCAACACGAGCCCTCACGTCCGGACCTGATATTTTTCATGGGTCAAGCACGTGGAAATTCTTTTTGATTTGGGTAGCGGTGAGATTCGATCTTAGGACCTTTGCGTGCTCTGATATCATGAGATACCATGTTGAAGTGTGTGTCCATCTCATCTAAAAGTTTAAGGTGTTAGAGAGAGCACACTTTTATTATTTGATTTTATTTTCAACAAAAAAAGAAAATCACAAAAATGTTGAAACTAAAGAAGATGCATGCTCACCATATCCAGCATTTGATCTCTAGTATATGACTCCCCAGATATGCTTAGTAAGTCTATGATCTGTAGCATTTGGAATTTTGAGGTGAAAGAGCAGTTACATATTTCAATCAGAACGTTACCTACTAAATGTGTTATTCATATAAAACATTTGAGCCACATATTGATCAAAATTAACTCCTTGATATACCTAAAGATAAATCCTAAAAAGAAGTAAATGCATAAATATTTACCCTCGGATGCCAAAGGTCTTCATATTTTGATGCCAAAAACAGTGAAGTAAGGCCAACTAGCTGCAGATCGTTCTTCTTGACCCTCACTAACGATAAGTAGTAGTCCAGTAGTGTAACCATAAGAAATAGAGCTTCTTGCATCAAATCAAATTTCAAATGAACCTAGACGAGACAAGTAAAACCCTGAAAGTGATATCAAGGAAGTATGCACAAGCAAAACGAAAATGCATATATGCAGAATAACCAAGACATACTTCAATAAGCCAGTTGATCAATATGCCACGCATTTGGGGTGTTATTTCCTTCTGAATCTCCATGTAGTTTTTGATAGGCTGATTCTGAGCCTGCAGTAAGAATCAGCTTAAGCAATTGGATGTCAAAAATACAAAAAGCATGTCTTTCTTCGGAAGAATAGAGGAAAACTTGTGCTGTTAGTTCAAATGAGACAGATGAAAGTATATTATTAGCTCACCTCTATAACCCAATAATACAGATAGATGTCATCAACATATTCAGTAACTTCAAGATGATTGCAATTATCGTAAATGTTTGACAAATTTTCCAGCTTTACACTTCCACATTGCTCCTTGAGAAACTGTTCACTCTCATGTCAGCAGTCTAATATGGACAAAAAGAGAACAGAAGAAATGAATGATCTGAAAGAAAATAGATTTTACACCAACCTTTGACCTTGCCATCAGTAAACACGTAAAAGACTTCCTACGATAAGATTTCCTCCTGGCAATTGAACATTCAGGTGTATCTAAGCTGCCATTACTACTAGAAACAACTTCCTTTTGATGAGGTTGCTCAGCTGAAATATCTGATGTTGCATATTTTGACAGGGAAGAGGTACTAACATCCTCCAGCCTTTTATATGGAATTGCAACTCGAGAGGTGCATTTGTGCACATTTGACATGGAGCTTGACTTTGAAAATGGTTGTGAATTGAGACCTCTGGCACTAATTTTCAGAACTGTCTGGAATATCCAAGAGAAAACAAAGAAATGAGATTATCCTATGGAAACAGACATCAGCAATTGGACTTTGAGAGTCAAAAATTCCAGTAGTTATTTTGAAATAATTGCCTCCACTTGTTTTACTAAGAAACATAATGTGATACTACAAACTAAAAGTACTACCGTAGAAAGCAAAAATAAGTTATATATAAGTTTGTATTATAATGATTGATATATTGGATAAGAAAATGAAACCACTTAAGTCTGGACAATTTGATCTAATATGAAAAATTGTTAAGTTCCAACTGGAGGAACTTGCAATTTGAGACCTAATATTTTCTTCCAGCACTACTGATATAATGACAAGGCAAATAACTTCTTATCCATGCCCTTCCAATAAGGTCATATACAACAAAATTAAAGGATTATTAATTTCTTAAGTTAAAGTAAATTTTGAAACATCCAAATAGCTACTAAAATGCAAAAGAGAAGATTAATTATTTTGTTGGATTGCAAAATTTGACATTCCAGACGGTATTCAACAATGATGAACACAATTCACTATTCATGGTATCATTTCCTGCTAGAGATAGGGGAAGGAGAAGAGGGTGAAACATGACAAATGCACCATTTACCTTGACTGATTTTTTTCTTAATGCCCCAATTTCCGCCTTAGTGTGACCCTTTGGAGCCCTGATGAGAGATACGCCACAAAGTAATTAAGAACATAGCGTCATTTATTCCAAATCAATTAAAAAATGGCAAGCTCATAGCTCAACCTATGATGACTTGAGAAACCATGCTTAATTAACCTATACTTCTTACTCAAAGGGTTTTAATCAATAAAATGTTACAATTTACTACATCTACCTAAGAGCTCAACCAGCAAAGTACTATTATCTTTAAGGAGCAAGACAGAATTTTAAGCACTAGAATGTTACCCTCTGTTTAAAAAAGAATGACCTAGTTTCTTTTTTTAGTCTGTTTCAAAAAGAACGACCCCTTACTTTTTTTGTCAACACTTTAACTTCAACTTTTCAAGTGGCATGTTAAGGCCACAAGATTAAAGGATATTTTGGTACATTTGACATAACTTTAAATTAGAACCTCAAGATTAAAAAGTCTTCTTTCTTTTCTTAAACTCCGTTCCAAGCCAAACTAGATCATTCTTTTTTAAATGGAGGAGCAATATGAAAAATGTTGCTGAAGAGAAATTAACAAATAGAGCACAGTTTTATAGACTTAAAGTCACCAGAGTAAGAGCAAGCAGTTAGTTCTTTTGAGCTTGTTATTTTATTTATTCTCCTCCCAAATTGCAGTGATGTATTTCTTGGACTTCTACTTATGCTAAGGGCTGTCTCAAATCCTTCCTGGAGTAGATTTCTTTGTTGGTACTAGATGAAGTTTGGCATACATGTTCATATTAATTATTTAAGCTCAAATAGTATATGCATTAACAAAATATGTATTGGCTTCATGATTTCCTAGAGACATGATGCCTCCCTTGAAGAGTATACTACTTGCTGCTTCAGACCTTTTCAGCAAAGTACTTATTTTGTTCCCCTTCCCAATGTTCTCTTCTTGAAGCACATATACCTCACATGGTACATGCGATGGACAGATTTCCAATTCTTCACCAGAAATAGTAAAGTGCAACCAGAAAAGCTTTTATACAAGTTGAGATAAAAGAAGATTATTTTTTTGCTGAAACTTGAGTATCTCTTTCATATATAGACTAACATCACATTCAAGTCCAAACTGATAATGGTAAAAAAGTTAAGTTGTATAGGAAGTTAATCAGTAAAAGAACTTACATTCTTGCCGAGGCATCACTAACTCGATTTCTCCGGATGTTGTTGTGGTTGCTCAGCTGTGGTAAAACATCCCCTGCAGCCTTAAGCTTTGCCAAAACTGAAAATAGATAGGAAGCATAGCATACATCAGTGAAGTTATGTTAGTTAATGTTACTGAAAATCACATGCTCAAAGTAGAGCATCTAACCTGGAACACCATTTATTCCTTTGCCTTTCTCCAACTCTTTGGGATTTTCCTGAACAAGTACACAAATTTTAAATTAAGAAAACATTTTTCTAATGCCAAAGATTCCAGTCCAGCAGCACATGACAAAAACTTAAGACAAAAGTATAAATATTTAATGACAACCTTTGCTTTATTGTGGGTACCCTTGGTGTTCACCTGCTCTAGAACTGGTAAAGATCTCCTTCATGAAAATAACAAAATGTGTCAAGTAAAAGGCGAGTCACGAGCTTAGAAAACATTAATGAAATATATACAGGAGATTTTTAAAAACCTTGATGGCGGTAGAGCATTCCTTCCAGTTGTCCTCAATAACCAAACAGAAAGAATTAAACTTTAATACAACTATAGACAGTTAATAGTACTTCCATCAAAGAAGTTAGGGCACAAATAACTATGTTGAAGATACCAAAATACCTGATTCCAATGGTAGCTGATTTACTGCCTTGAGTTTTTGTCTTTGGCCCATCAAAGGGGGCTTTCACAGCTTTGAATGGTGCTACTCATACACAAAGGAAACACATTATTTTGTAACTGACAATTATTCCTCTTTATCCTATTAGTGGAAAAATTCTCACCCTGTGTCAAAATTTGCCTGTCACCAGTAGCTCCACTCAGGTTTCGCCTCAAGTTTCCCTATTTTTTACAAACATAAAAAAACAATCTTTTAAGCACCTACTGCTACCTAAGAAAGATAAGAACCTAAGCATAAAAAATTAACACTTAAATACCTAAGCATCTTTTTTAAAGATCTATCATCACAAGCAGGTTAAAAAGAGAAAGAGGGTTGCCTGATAGTCACAAACTTAGACAAGTTCAAACAGTCTTCTTAAATTTACTTAACCTTCTCACTCTTTTCCGGTGAAAGACTAAACCAGTTAACATTGACAAGACATTTTTGTTATGCCAAACCTCGCAGCACATGATTGAGTCAAAAATATATATATGTAATAACAACCTTCTCTTTATAGTTTGTATCGTCAACGTTCACCTGCTGTAGTGTCAGTAAAGACCTCCTTCATGAAAATAACACAAATGTGTCAAGTAATGAGCAAAGAAAACATTAATGAAAGATAAATGGAACACCTAAACACCTTGATGGCGGTAGAGCATTCCTTCTAGTTGACCTCAATAAATCAAACAGAAAGGGTTAAAACTTATACAACTACAGAGAGTTAATATTACTTTCATCATGGAAGCCAGAGCATATATAACTATGTTTATGATACCAAAATACCTGATTCCAATGGTAACTGATTTACGGCCTTGAATTTTGGTCTTAGGTCCTTCAAAGGAGGCTTTTGTATCTTTGAATGGTGCTACCCATACACAAAAAGGCAACACGTTATTTTGTGACTGACAATTCTTTTTCTTTATCCTTTTGGGACAAAATTCTCACCCCGTGTCAAGATTTCCTCATCACCAGTAGCTCCATTCATGTTTGTCCTCACATTTCCCTAGTTTGTACAAAAAAACAACAATCTATTCAGCACCTACTGCAAGCCAAGAAAAATCACAAGGACCTGAGCAGAAAAAACTAAAGATACTAAAATACCTAATTATCTTTTTAGAGATCATCACAAGCAGGTCAAAGAAAAAGATGGACATGTGATATTCACAGATCACAAGCATAGATAGGTTCAGATCGACAATTTTTACATCTACTTGAGACTTTTATTTTTAAATGGTAAGCATTTACACCTACTTATACTTCGTGCTCTTCTCCAGTGAAAGACTACACCATTCTTCTGCTTTTCTGCCCTTAATGGAGAATGTCTTAAACAAAAATGGTGTAATTGTTTAGATGCTGTAATGTCACCACTCACCAGGACCATCTTATGTCTGCTACAATATTATGATTACAAGTTCAAACTGCAAATAATAAAATTACCCACATACACAAAGTCAATAACTACGCAGTTAATTTTAAGGGGAGTAATCTCAAGAGGTTTGGGTTGGTGGGGCTAGAGTCTAGACCTTACCACTTGAGCTAGGTCTCATAGTCACGGAAATAAATGTGCATAAAGAGATCCTAACAACAAAGTTTTGTTCATGTCTTACTAGCCATAGCTATTATCAAAAGCAAGGAAAAGACAATGGGATGATGATAGGGTTCTTGTTCAACAACACCAAAGTTCAGACCCTCACTTCTCGAAGGACCAGAAACAAAATTTGTGTCCTTCAGATATAACAAATATAACAATATGCACTTAATTCCAAGCAAGTTGGAGCTGGCAATATGAATGTTAGCCTATCTAGTACTAGAAGTTCTATCTTAGCTAGACTAAAGAACTCCTCGAAGACATTGGACGTAAATTATGTACTAGCAAAAGAAGTTGTGTTATAATGGCCAATGAAGTGGGTTAAGAACTTTGATAAGGCCCTTAGACAAAACTCAACCCCAAAATCTAGGTCATAAGGGAGGTTTGCCGAAGTCCATATAAGGAGACCACTAGTCCACCCCCAACCAATATGAAACTCTAAGACACTCTAATACCACACCCGACCCGACAATCTAACATGGGGTCCAGACACGGATGAACATGGCTTTGACACCAAGTAAGATATGTCCCTTGGGCCTAACTTAGTCTCAACCCCAAAAGCTAGCTCATAAGGGGAAATTTTCCTAAGTCCTTATATGGGTCACTAGTCCAGTCCACAACCAATGTGGGATTGTAACCCACTCTAACACATGAAGTGTCAAGTTCAAATCCAACGAAGGCACTAGGTGAATTTGTCCCATCTATCCAAGCCTTTGTGGACAGAGCTACCCAGTATCTATGTTGATAGAGATAGAAGGTACACCTTGGAATTAGTTGATGTGCGAGCAACCTGGCCCAAACACCCAATTATGGAAAAGAATGAGTAAGTGTACTAGCATGTCTCAAATATATTGACGTCTTTCTTCCATTTCTTCCTGTTCCTCACAAGGTCTAAGTGGATTCCAAGAAACTAAAAGACATTTGGGACAACTTCCTTCCATGTGATTTAAGCCTACACTATTAACAACTGTACTTGTCATGGTTTCACACCTATGACCGGTGCATCTGGAGGTCAGCATAGGACAAGACATCCATTTAGGAGACATTCTCTCATTTAATTCTCTGTGTGCTACTTGCACTTTTTGTCGAATATGATCATTTTTAATCTTGTACCATTACATCCATCTTAGCATCCACATCTCTAGAACACTCAAATTGTGGATATGCTAGACTTCAGAGGCCAAGTATTCACTTCCATACAACATTGTTGGTTTTTCATTTGTTTAACAATCCTATTTTGATTATGTGTAGCATCTATCTATCATATGTTTTACTTGAACCACCGACTCTAGATATATAAATTGTTTGTATATGCACCACAACTCATCTAGTGTCACCTCAACTTAATCTTTCTTATGCTAGCTAATTGCAACACATATATTTAATCTTAACTTTTACCAGTTCTAAAATCCTTACTCTATTGAATGTTTCTCCATAGTCCAAACTTTTGGTTTATACCTTTGCTACTTTCTTCAATTAACACAATATCATTTAGAAATAACATACACCATGGGACTTCGGCCCGTATAAAGCAAATAAGCTCATCAACAGCTAGGATAAATGCAAAATGGCTCAATGTCGATTCCTGATGAAAAGTCACATTGTGTATGACTCCTTTTAATTTCCTATTATTGGTTAAATAAAATTACAAATATAGATAAAGAACATCACCATAAACAGTTTATATAGAATATTGTTATGTGTGCATACCATGATAAAATTTCTTGATGAATTGTTTGTTATTCTTGACCATTTATCATTTGAATCCCTAAAAAGCAAGTGAAAAAAATAAGCACATATTACACAATTGTGTTAAGATAATTTAAGCATCTAGGGACATAAAAGATCTAAAAGAGGAAAAGATAGTCATCATGAATCACAAACAAAAATGGAAGTAAAGCATCAAAATATCATTAGATGGAATCAGATCATGCCAAACTGAGCTCAACCAAGTGGAAGCGATTATAGATTATAAACCACAGAAAATTCAAATTATAATATTTTTGATATTCCTGCATGGACTACAATGATTAATCAAAGAAGTCCAGGATTACAGTTTTGGGGCCAAAAGAAAAAGAAAACAAGAAAGGAAAATGCTAAGAAATAAGAATAACACAAGAGCAAGATGCATTGATCTAAAATTTTTTGGAAGATCTTATGGACTGTGCATTAACCTTGCAAAGAACAAACCAAATTAAAGAGCCACACACTGAGGCCTTTCCTGTTAAATAGGAAGGGGCGGAAGAAAGGAGTACGATGAGAGGGAGAGAGGGAGGGAAGTAGTAAGTGGGAGAGGGGGGAAGAATTGTGGGTTTGTATAGGGTTGAGAGGCACTCCAAAATCGAAATTGAATTAGATGAAGAATGTGAAAAGTATGACAAATAATGAAAATACCATTGGATAAGGTTATTGGCACGGAGAATAGGTTGAGGTGGTCAGCTAAAACACTAAAGGAAGAATGACAGATAAACTGCATGTGTACATTGGACGAAAAATCTGTGGGCTAATCTCTAGCCAAGTTGAAGATCAAGGAGCATAACTTAAGTGTTATTGTTATTGATCAAGATGAGACTAGTTGGGTCAAAGGGAGTGAATCAATGATGCAGCCTTGCTGGGAACACAAAATTATACGAATAGGGGAAGACAGTAAGTTGTACTAAGAAACAAGAATAGTAAGGTGATTTGTTTGAGGGAAATGAGGACAAAGTCATAGAACTTCTAAATGACACTGAACAGGAGTTAAAAAGAGCTAGTGATGATGGAAACAAGAATAGGATGGTGGGAGGGAAACAAGGTGTTGGCACCTCACGAAGAGGTAACAATGTCGTGCATGAGAGAAGGTATAAGGGGGAACAAGGGAAGGATGGAAATGTGATATGGGGGCAAGGAAAAAAATGGATCACAAAATTATATCTTGGAACATACAAGGAATGAATGACCTACACAAAAAGGTCATTATTAAAAAAATAGGAAGGATAAAATGACAGTTTATGGATCTTAGGCTATATCTTGGAATATAAGAGGAATGAAGGTCAAACTTACAATGTTTATAGAAAAATAAAATGATGGTTATATCAGTATTTATTGCAAGAAGTGTGTTGGGAAATAAGGTGGGTCAGGTAGGATGTTTTTCCAACTCATGAGAATGTCAAGGTCATACAACTTCTGCTGGAAGAGAGAAAGTTGGGGTAACAGAGGTAAGAAAATGAGAATTCAAAATAACATCTTGCATTTAAAAACATGGGAACAGGGGATGTTTAAGGCCTTAAGGGAGTATATGAGCTATTGGGAGGAGTCGAAGGAGACATTTTGGGAGTAGTTCACTTTTATATGGAATGAGATATTTCATGGATGTTAGAGGGGGAACTCAAATACTACTGGGCTCACAAAAGAAAGGATGGATTGTAGATGTCAAGTGCAACTAGGAGTAGGATGGATTATAGATGTCAAGTGCAACTAGGAGTTCTCGAAGTTCATTGATAACCATTTTCTTATTGGTCTTCCTTTAATAAGATATGTTTCATGAGGACAAGGCGGAGAACTGAAAATTAAGATCAAGACTTGACAAGATTTTAGTGCCAACCTCTTGGGTGGAGGCAAAAATCAAGACCATGAGATGTTGACACTAGAACTCATGTGGGTCCTATGGAAGGAAACAAACACGAGAGCTTTTGACAAGATAGAGTGCCATGAATACTTTATAAATGCCCTTTCATTTCTAGTTTCTTTTTGGTGTAATAATGAGGTTCCAGCATGTTAAGAAGATTGGTTGTCTTCCATAGGGAATAATACTATATTTTCGACTACTTATATACATGGGATTCCCCCATTATTAATACAAATATTTACTTCATCAAAAAAAGAAGACATGCCGCGTGAAGTCTATGTGTTCTCTTTTCTTCTCTCGACGATTCCAAAATGATGGATACAATTTACATCACAAAAATACTCCCATACACACTAATCATCATGTCATAAACCTTTTATCTCATTACATGGTGTTGCTGACTCGTTAAACACAATTATCTGCATGCTTACAATAGCAACCTGAAGAAGCATCATTGCCATTTCATATTCAGATCTAATGTGAGAACAGAAAAAATGAACTAGGAGAACCATTCACAGATTCCCGTTCGCTGAAAAGCATATAAATCCATAAGACTTTTAGTTTTCCCTATCACAACTTTCCTGTAAAAGTATAACTAAGGACTACAACACAAAACACAAGAAAACCTCTATCAGGTGAGACTTGACAGGATGTAAATTAAAATTACTTACACCAGTTTGGAACTATTATATGATTTGGTTCTCAAAGAGTTGCCCCTGATATTGCTGATATCAGTCAATACTTTTCTTTTGACAAATATCTTAACTGCAAATACAATGAGTGCATACTGAGAACGGTTCTGAAACATGAAAATTAGTAACTTTACCAAAAAAATTCACCTAAACTTACCAGAAGTGCTGCATTTCTCTTTTGTCTTCTCTTCGTTCTTAATATCACTCTGTTGAAAAAATGAAGATGGATGGACAAAAAGAAAGTAAGAAATCAAGATTTTGAGGTATAATGAATTGATTTATTTTACCATCGCATGAATTCTGTTAACAAGTTTAGGCATAACATTCACTAGATACAATATAATCTATGACTCATGCACTGTCCAATGCATCAAAATACGAAGTACAGAGAGGTGGATTCCTATGCACACTTAGAGAAGTCTAAATAAGTAAGGTGGCTTATTTTAATGCCAACACTTATTATTAACTATAGAACCTTGTGTGGAACAGGAACCAATACTTAGCAATATTATCAAAGGAGAAAAGCGAGAAAAAAGAAGTGCACAAGTGTTGAGCCTTTATGCTCAAACAGCGGATAAAGTGAAAATGGCACAAATAGAAACAGAAGATATACATTAATTCCACTATTCAAGAATGACAACTATAAACAAATAAGAAAACTATCGGAAAAAAGGAATTGGGAAAATCATAGAGAAATATATATGTTCAGTGCTTCACATTTCAAAGTAAGGCACATGGTGATAAAACACACGTCTTAGTGTCTCAGTGACGGAACTGAAGCACTGCCTAAGCGAGGCATAATACTCAGCTTGTTTTGTATCTAGTTCCAGTGCTTAATTGTGACCAGTGATCCTTGACAAGACAGGCGTCTAGGCTATAGGTGCATTTTATGATGACCGCACTCTATCACCATATGTCACCAAAGTACCTTTTTTTCAAAAATCAATTGTCACCACAGTAGTCTTTTACCAAAGGTGTCGTTATTTAACAAAGATCACCAAGTTATTTGGTTATTTCATAACAATATCATAACACTTCAAAAAAGATGTGTGGTTTTTGGATGTGTTCCTTGAATGGTTGTGAGAATTGTGAACTACGAGATAAAATACATGCGAATTACTAACAAAATATATAACCCATCTGCCTAGATATGCAACCTATTAACAAAAAATAATAAAGGAAACGAAATAGGACCAACCTTCAAGTTCTTCTGACTTGTCTGCACATCAATCATGCTAAGCACACCAGACTTTCCCCTAAGAACATGAGATGGTCACATATACATAAAAACAAAAAAGATAATTCTTTTTGTTGGCTTTCAAGTACTAATGGTAAAGGTGGGCATAAAACCTGAAAAATTGGACCAAATCAAATCAATTTTCTTCAGTCAATCTTACAGTATTGGTTAATTAAAACTTCAGTTTTTGGCTTTTAAAATTTTGGTATAATTCTGATTTTTTGTCACTTCAATGGAGGAAACAGATTCTCAAATAAGAAAATGCTCGTTTTAAGCTCTTGCTGCAGGCTCAGAACCATATATTTTTGCTGTATCAAAAGTTTTAGATCCTATCTGCTCCAACCATTGAGCCAATTTAAGAAATGTCTAACTTTAAAAGAAAAAAGTAAGGTAGATTAATAGATGAAACCACTGTTTAATGAGTTTAGAGTATGTATATATAGTTTGAATTCCACAAAACTTTCAAATATGATGCAATTTTGTAATTCGGCAAATAGACTCTCTTTTTTAAAGCAGGGACCCAACATATTAGGCCCCCGTCCCCACCAATGAACCGAACAAAACAAACTATGGCTGATATTCCGTGTATGCTATTAGGGTAAATCATTTAATACAAGACCAGTAGATAGTAGGCTTACTTGCACCGACTGCTGAGAGAATCACGGCTTTGGTATTTTATCTTATCTGCCTCTTCGTAAATCTTAAGTTCTCTAATTCCACCTGTAGATGAAGCAGCTTCAAATAAGCCCCTTTTTTTTGAGAGGGAAAAAAAGTAAAAACTAAAAATGAGATAAGATTCGATGAAATTGAAAGAAGCACCCACCGTTTTGGATGGATTTATGTTTCTGGGAGTTCAGTTTACCCTAAAACACATCGATATACATAACAATATATCAGTAGTAACAAAACCAAAACTCTCACAAATGAAAGAAATTAGTATAATGTACCATGAAACCTCCTTTTTTGAAGTTGTATGAGTAGCGCTGATCTGTCGCTCAGATCTGAGAAATTCAATTGAACAAGTGCTTTATGCATACATAATCGGAGATGAAGAGCGGGTTTTCCACGGGTTTGAATTGCTAATGTGCCTTTTTACTCTATTGTCCTTTCTTTGCCCACCAATAAAATGAAAACACAAATTTCATTTCTTTATTTACAAATAGTTTGATTTTTATATATTGAGGGGTTGTGTGGTTATTAGTTAGAGTTATGGTATTAGCTATGCACGGTTTAGTTATGCATATATTAGTTATGCAGGATTTAGTTATGCAGGATTTAGTTATGTTGGGTTTAATCATGCGAGTATTAGCTATGTCGATATTAGTTATGTAGATAAGTATTATTTAGTTATGTTGAGATTACAATACATGAATTATTAACTATTGAATATTAAACTTGTTAAATTATTAATATATATTATTTACAAAATAATAATACATGTTAATAAAATGTGAAATATATTGAGTAATATATAATGCTAATAATTGATTAGCATATGTACCGTTAAAAAATATACAATCAATTTCTAATATTAAAAAAATATTTGTATTTGCATAAATCAATCAAATGGCAAGTATATAAAAAAAATGAAAATAATTTAAATATAATAAGAAATAAAAACAACACATGTTGATATGATACAATAAAGTTTCCAATTAAAAAAATAAAATAAATTAAAAGAAATAAAAAATGATCTAAATATAAAAAAGAAATAAAAACAACAAACCTATATATAGGAAAACAATAAAGTTTCCAATTAAAAACAATAAAATAAATTAATAAGGTAAATATGCAATTTATTATTTTAAGACGTGTATAAATAATATCCACATAACTTATTCCACCTTCTACCATGCATAACTTTTTACATAGATTCATTCATAAGTTATGTTGGTATTAATTATGTAGGGCTATAAAAATGCAACCAAACATAATATAAGTCATATTGACTTTTCAACCTCATAAAAACTTTTACCAAACATTATAAAACTGATACAATATTTCATACATGAATAACATGCCCTCTTATACGTAATCAAACGGCCCCTTAAAGTTTTTTATTCTCCACTTTTTCCTACCTTTTTTAAATATTTCAAAACTCCCTTTTTTTTATCCCAATTCTTGAAACTTTTGAATATCCAAGTGAAATTCACGTTTACCCACATCCTTTCCAACTCTTTTTTTTCTCCCTAAATTCTTTTCAAATTGTTAGCAGTTTTCAAGTTGATTTCACAACGATTCTCTCTCTCTAATCAATCAATTTCAAATATCTAAATAGGTAGGAATTGTTTTCTCCATTGTTCTTTTATTCGAGTTCTTGTTTTTATTCAAAATTTTGTTCTTGATATATATGGATAAGGGTGCTTCTTATAAGATTGGGGTTACTCAACCAATTTTCTATAAGAATAATTGAATATATGATTCTGACAATGACAATAGGTCGAAAACATATCTAAAAATTTTGAATGACTCAGTAGCAATGAAGAAGAAGCAAAGTATTTTCAAGTCGAACAAGGAAGCATCATCATCCTCAAAATCAAATGTTGTAAAAAAAACATCCTTCTAAAAGGAAGGAAAACACTACTTCCAATCTCAAGTCTTTTATTGTCCAAAGTATATGTTTTCATTTGTTTTTTTCTTCAAATTTTAATGTCTGATAACTATTTAGTATGTTGGGTCTCAACAAACTGATACGTTACTCGGAGCAACAACAATACGTTATTTTTACATTATATTGTTCACATGTTTTGTGGATACTAATCGATTTGTAAAGGGTTGGTACATTAAAATTTTTGTAAAGGGTTGGTACATTAAATTTTTTTTTCTCATATGTATTTGATTTCAAATTCTATAGTTAATCTTTTGTTAGTTATATTCATAATATTGTATCATATATAATACATTATGTTCATATATACAATAAAGTTTCTTTTTGTGTGATATGATGTTTTTTATTCTTGTATCATATACAATTTTGAGTGGTCATGTTTCAAACATGTTCTATTATGTATTAGTGAACGTTAGTTGTATGCATATGCTTTAATATCCCAAATCATCAAAGGATTTTCAATCCCTACTGGATTACCATGGCATCTTGTAAATGATGTTTACATTTTTTATTAACTTTGATGGACAGTATCATTTGGTCTTGTGCAACATTATGAGGTGTTCAACAGGTACAAGTCCTAGTTAAGGTGTCTAAATGAATTATGCGGACAACTTTAAGGGTTTGTCGATGACTTAAACCCTTTAATTATCTTATATTGACGCCCACATGAATATATTTTTATTATAACTAAATATTTACTTTCTATCTAGTATTCTATCGGACCCATTTACTAAAATCCGACCTGATTGGGGACCATTAACCCTAACTCTAATACACATTCTCTTGCATCATTTTATCCATCAAAACATCGATGATACAGAGACAACTCAATTAAAAAATGTTAGCGAGTATTAAAAAATTAGTTTATACTTGAAAAACATCGAGTAATGTGATTGTGGTCTTCACATTTTTGTTCATTTTTGTACTCTAGATCACTGTCCGAGCCACGTGTAGTTAAGGGGGTGTCATCCCTCATCGGAAAATTCCTCCAAGTATACTTGCGCAAGGCCAAGGTAGCATCTCATTTTATTACCTACGCTATGATCATAAACTACTTTCATAATTAAGACCTAAGATCTTCATGAGATAAGAGCATTGTACCCCTTGGTCACCTCAAGGTACACTTGTGCAATGCATGTGGAACATCCCATTCTATCCCACACTAAGCATATCTTGAAGCCACCCTAGTCACTTTCATCAACTTTAGGTGTCATCAATAATCCTACTTCATATTGACAAAAAATTATCATCATCAATAATCCTACTTTAGACAAAAAATTATCATCCTAAGTCATTCATATCATGAAAGACAACTATAGCAACTATCCAAGGTAGGCATACATCACATAAGAGGTCATTTCATAAGTAACTTCAAGTCACACTTGTGACATGTATGAATGGTATCCCATACTAGCATTTATACTAAGTACTCCTTTTGGCTATCCTAATCCATGATAACCTATTTTTCATTCTAGTCTATTAAGCTTGCATACTAACATAATAGACCTAATACCATGGAAAACGTCATAACATACAATCCAAGCTAACAAAGGAATGATATAAGAATACCAACCTAGTTACTATGCAACCATTCGTGTAGATGCAAACCATCCTTAGGGGATCATAAGTCCTCAATCCTAAGCTACCATGAAGTGGTTTTGGCCTAACCAAGTCAAGATATCATGAAGTTACTCTAGTCATGCTACTTCAAGTTAACCCTATGAAAGTATTGATCCTCCATCCTAGACTACCATGCCTACACTAATGCAAGCTACCATGACAAACACTCTATCAATGCAAGATCAGCTAACCATGTGAGAGCTTAACTCCTCCAACCCAAGCTACCATGAGATTTACCATCCCAAGCTATTCATACTTCGACTATCCATGAAGGAGTCATAAGACTCAACCTCAAGCCACTCTATCTTGGTTTTATTTTACCAAGTCGGTTACACAAGAACTAATCATATTACCCAACTCCAATCTATTTTAGCCTATCATGCTTTGATATTTTAAGTTCTTAAGTCAACCTAGAATCCTTCAATGTGGGAGAATTTATGTCTCCTAACTTGTTCATGTCTAAGTGCATAAGAGAAAGAGAAAGAGAAAATTCAATCAAGACCTCTCCAATTTGACTTTACCCTCAAAGCCTTAACAACAATGTCTATAAGCCCTATATTCAAACATTACTTCATCATCATACTAGTCCAGATTTCAAGAAACATTAATCATAAACCTTAATCATATAAGTTAATTCTAAACATACTTCATCATAAAGTCCCAAATCTATTCAATTCAATCCAATTTCTCTCATACATGCATAAATCTAGGTTAATTCATGATTTCATAACTCCATTCATGATTAGTAACTATACATATTAACAATTCAAGAGAATCTAACAAAAAATATCAATTTCTCATTTAAAGCCAAAACCCACATAATCTAAACATTAGTTAATCATGAATTCAACATAAATTCTTCATAATCACATGAATCAATATTAATTTAATCATATATTGGTAGAATCCAACCTTTTGGAATCATACCCACCTAATTCCCATGCATTAGAGTCAACCGTACCTTCGTTGGGGTTCTTCTTCACAAAATAGGAAAATCCATGGAATCTATGGCTGGAAGAACCTATAGATGAAAAGCGTTACATACCTTGATTATCTTCATAGTACAAGCCTTAAGCAAATTCCACCTTTGATATTCGCTCTAGCTTCAACCCTAAGTTTACTTCAATGGAGGTTTTCAGAGAATTTGGAAGAGAGACGAGTTTTGATATTTTGATTTCTAATTGGGTAATTGTGTTTTTGATTGGGAAAATGGTGTATAATGACTTAAAAATCATGTTTAAAATACCCAAAACACCCCTACACTTTTTGGACTTCAAACCAAGGGTCCAACTTGACTTAAAAATGATGCGACCAAATCTAGGACATGACTGCACGTTGCTGGGGCACCTTTAAATTATTTTTTTTCGAAACCATTTTGAGGTAGAATGGTCCGTGTTGAGCCCGCATCATAGGCCAAATTTTTGGCCTTTGAGTGTCAAGGGCGCTACACGCCTTGGGCTCCAAAAACAGGCTGTGCGGCAGCTTTTTGGCTAATGTTTGGGTCCTTCTTAAGGACCCTTAGGGTAATTCTTTAGGAGTCATACTCAAAAGTTTTGATCCTAGACATGTCCATATAGGTGTAGGAACCCTTATACTCAATTTCACCTCCACACCAAACTCAAAAACTCAACTACAAAACCTTACATCACATTAGTTCAACTAGGCTAATTTTCGAACGTCTTGGTCGTCCTTTGAAGTTTCGTTTTTAAAATTATCAAACTAGGTTTATGGCAATAGATTTGGTCTAGAAATATCATCGTAACCCTTTTAAGTTATTAGACTCATGTAGGGCTCTAGCTTAGGTAATATGATTTTCGGGGTGTTTCGTTGATGATGTATTGATGGATAAAGTGATGCGAGAAGGTGGACATTGAAGTTAGGCTTAATGGAGATCTTCACATTAGTTGGTCGAATTTAACTAAATCGGTCGAATAGAATACAAAAAAGAAAGTAAATTCTTAATTATAATACATGTACGGTGGTGGAACTACATTAGGCTAAGGATATCCAATTGGACACCTTTCGTCGAAAAATTATAACGTATATATTAGTAAAATAATATTGTAGATGGTTAAACAAGAGATTTTGGACACCCTAAAATTACAATAAAGTATCGAAGCCTAGTTGAATTCTGCAAAGCTGAAGCGCTCACAACTAGTTATGCGCGGGTACAATTCCCCTATCGACTTTTGATTTTTTTGCTTTTCCTTAAAAATTTAAATAAAATTCAAAAGTAATTATTTAATTTAACTTTAATAAGTAAGAATCCTATTTATTTATTTTTTTCTATAAAGCTACTATAAAAGCTCCATATAAAATTTATTTTGATAGTAGTCGTTTAATTTATACTTTTTATTTTTCATGTTTCATTGTTACTTTGTTAGTCATAAGTGGTTTGTGAAATCTTAAAGCATTAAAGATATTTCATTTTAAATTAAATTTTCTATTTGTTTTTTTCTTTGTCCATTCACATCATGTTAGATAAACATAAATATTAAAACTAAATCTGTAGTTGATTATAAATTTTTTGGCATATTTTTTAATTAAAAAATTAATCATTAATGTCATTTAGTTTAATTTATAAATTTTTAGTGCACCCATTAATTAAATATTTTTATTTACCTATTTAATTCTTGGACTTCTTGCTACGCTGCTGTGCATGTGAAACTATGTAGGTGTCACACAGGACAATATAAGTGGTGACTTAATAGTTAAATATGTGCTTAAAGTTGAATGATAAGAGCATATATATATATATATATATATATATATATATATATATATATATATATATATATATATATTTGGACGCGAATCTAATGTTGCTAGGATCTAGCTTTGATTAGTCAAACAAAAGTCTTAACCATATCAAATGTTTATTCAATCAAAAATTTCATATCAAAAATAATTTATTTATCAACTATTACCTAAATGCCAAATTTATTGCATGTTGTTTTGATTTCTCGAGAAAGGTCCTACTAGTTTCTAGTCTTACAAAACGGTCATATTTATTTTATACTTTATATGACCGTTTTGTAAGACTAGAAACTAGTAGGACCTTTTTCGAGAAATCAAAACAACATGCAATAAATTTGGCATTTAGGTAATAGTTGATAAATAAATTATTTTAAGTCATCTCCAGCCACTCTAAGTTGTCTGCATAATTCATTTAGACACCTCAACTAATCCTTGTGCCAATTGAACACTTTATTTGTTCAAAAGTCATTCCTATTAGACACAAAATGCTGACATGACAAAAAACGTGTAATTCACTTTCCTTGAGCGCGTTAATTTATTAAAAATAATATTTTTCTTTTTTTTTCCTCTTAATTTATACCCCTAAGTTAATTTTTTTAAAAAAATTAGCAAAAAAGAAGAAGAACAATTTTCTTCTTCTTCTTCCCTATTTCTATCAACCCCACCCCAACCCCCATACCCATACACAAGTAGTTATCTTCTTCCCCCATCATTCTAATGATTTCAAAATTTTTAGTATCAGTGGTTATCTTCTTCCCCCACTATTCTAATGGTTCCAAAATTCTTAGCATTTTGTTTCATTTATAATTTTTCGAAGAGATTTTTTTTCCCATCTTTCTCTACCTAAAAAATGAGATGAAGTAAAAAGTTATAATTAATAAAAAAACTGATGAAAAAAAATTATCGGGTTAAAGATGGAACTGTACAGGGAGGGGAGGGTAGCCATTAATGGAGTTAGAGGAAATGTATGTTTTGTTCCAGTTGAAGGCAGGTAAGTTTAGGTTTTACTCTTTTTTTTCCAGTTTTTTTACTTTAAAATAATTTTTATTTTTTTTAATTTATAATATAATGTTTAAATAATTTTTTGGACATGTCATTATTTGACTGGTCAAATTGACATGTCAGCGCGAGTGTATTTCACACCTTCTCTATTTTTTGTTTATTTTCGAAAAAATGTTCAAATGGTTCAAATTCAGAATGGTTGAAGTGTTCAATAGGTAGTACGTCTAGTTGAAGTGTCTAAATGAATAATCGGGACAAGTTGAAATGGCCGTATATGACTTTGGCCTAGTTGATAAATAAATTATTTTTGATAAGAAATTTTTGATTGAATAAACATTTGATATGGTTAAGACTTTTGTTTGACTAATCAAAGCTAGATCCTATCAACATTAGATTGGCGTCCAAATCCGGTTTCCTCACACCTTATAGTCGTGGACCTTTTTTTCTGGCTTTTACTTAAAATAAAAGGAAAAAATAAGTACGAAAGCAGCGGGCATCGAGCATCGAGGGGGAGATTGGAAGACAGGCGAAACCCTAGCAACAGAATCTCTCCCGGTTTGCGGGAGCAAGTTATCGATCGTTGGCTTTCTTCCATCCGCCCCAGAAAAGATGGTCAGTGCTAGCTGTTTGTTCGACTTCTGTTCAGTTTTGACAGTTATTGGAGTTCTCCTCCAAGTAATCGAAAGCAGTGCTACTTTATCATGTCTTTTCATTTGATTTAACTGAGTCCAATTGCCAGTCTCCTTATTTTCTCATTTGCATAGCAGAATAAGCTAGGAATAGGGCGCCGGGACAAAGTTCAGCAGTTTATGACCATCACTGGGGCGAGGTATATTTTTGAAAATGCTAAGTATCTTACTTCGCTAACTTCTCTGCTCTAATTTCACAGCTGGATTCTGACTCCGTTTCCTACATAAGTTCAACTTCATAGTTTCTTTTGTCTAATCAAGGAAATTCATTTATAGATTCTGTTGGAAGCTGTCTTGCAGTGTCTTTTAGCACAGTTGCTTATATTTTGTTTAAGGCACAATTCTTACTAGTTCTTGCCACAGTTTTTGTGCAATTGAAGATTATCATGTTTGTTTCTGTTTACCTTGCGGAGCAAACAAAAGATACCAAAATCATACAACAAACTTCGCACAACCAACTTTTGTAGATCATATTCCATATTCTATGATGATAGATTCCGATGTTCAAACTCTATCGTGGAAATTTAAAAAATTCATTGTTCCGCACATGAGATTCCTACCATCAACTTCCTGCTCTGCTCTGCCAAATAACACGGCCCAAGATTTATGCTCAAAATTATGTTCTAATAGCACCATTCCCTATGAGAAATCATGACTTGAGTATCTTCTGGAGGCAGGTCAACTTGTTGGCTTATCTTAAACAACAAGATATGTGTCTGCTGTTGTGCTCAAGGAACAAGAGATCTAATGGAATCTCTACAAAACAGACATTGTGGATACGATAACGTTGTCATCTTAGTTGAAGTATCATAGTTGGTTGCAACTCGTGGTTAGTAAACAATTTTTGGGCTCCTTGATTGTGGTTACTTATACTATGGACCATTCATTGTATTCGATATAATATCGCTGAAACAGATTTGTTTGTTTCATTTCTGAAACTTTCCAAATGCGAGGGCAACTCATTTAACTCTAAACATCATAAACCTGTATAAGATCTTGCAAACTTTTGGCACCCAAGTATTTTAGCGATAACATCATTTCAAATGATCATAATGAATCACTTAGATGAAATTTTCCTTCGTTCTCTTGGTGCCCATAGCTGGAATTTTTTTTTAATGTTGAAGAGATGAGCTTGTAGGCAATATGAGTCAGCTAATAGTCTAGATACAAAAGTAAGTTAGGTAAGTTATATAGGAAACCAACATCCAGTAATTGTTGGCGGTGTGACACAGTAACACCCAGAAATCGGTCCTTTCCGACTGTGAAAAGAGCTGATTAAAATGCAAGAGCACGCTAAATCTTTGTTTGAACATCAATGTATCTCAGTGTTGTAAAAAGCGCAGAAAAGCGCACTGTGAGACGAGGCGATGCTCCCGCGCTTTTAGCTCCTGAGTTGAGGCGATATTGAAAAGGTGCTCGCGTTTACTGTAGAAGCGAAAAGCGCGCTTTTTATGAAAAAGCGCCAATTATTTATTTAAAAAAAATTGTAAGTTTTTTTTTTTTAATTTCTGAAAAATATGCGACTTCGCATACTCTTTTTGTCTTTCGCGACTTCATTCACAACTGCGACTGCTTCTCTTCTTCTGACTCTTCTTATGTAAGTTCTCTTATTCTCTTCTTCAGACTCTTTTTGGTTGTTTGCTGCCAACCTGCTGTTTTTCTTCTTCTTCTCTTCTTCTCTACGAAGTTGCTGTGATCTGCTATTGTTTTTTTTATATTTTATTGTTGCATTTTGAAGAGTTCGAGGATCTTGTTGAAGAATAGGAGTTTGATTCTTTGTGATTTAATTATGTTTTTGATTTTTTGCTTTATATGTTATGACTTATGAGTATTATTGACTATCTATTTTATTTTAATCTAAGAATATATTACATTTATTCGGTCATTTAATATTTTTTTATTTTTATACTAAATATCGCTTTGTTTAAAAAAAAGGGCGCGCTTCGTTTCACGCTTCCGTGTAGCGAGCCCTTGTCGTTTTTTTTTCTGCTTCTCGCTTTCCAAAACATTGATGTATCTACGAACTGTATTTAAGTAAAATAAGGGTGCAAGTTCATCACTAATTCTCAATACAATCAATCATTTGGGAGAAGTGAGGAATGGGAATTCAACCCTAAAAACTTATGGATAACTAACTTTGGGGTCGTTTGGTAGCTGGTTAGGAGAAAGATTATACAAGTATAAGATCCTACATAAGTACTACCATGTTTAGTAGTTGGTTAGGACTATGTTTAAAATTAATCCGGTATTTGGTTTGCAATTTAGAAACATACATAACTAATGCATATGGAAGTTATGAGGAAATTTATATACAAATTTATGCAGAATAGAAGATGGAATATCTATACATGGAAAACTGAACTTTGCATAACTAATTTTTGCATAAAATATTACGGAGTACATAAATTTCCTCATAACTAATTCATTTATAACTAATACATGCATTATTCTAGTCAGCTACCAAATGACCCTCAAGTAACAAATTGCAAAAGGATTAATTTTAAGGAATCAATGATGTTTACTAGCTCTATAATGATACACCATATTGTCGGGCTAGTTCCTGCACTTCGACTAATTTCACGGGGTACAACTACTTTCTACCAGTAAAGGTATCATGTGACTTTTAGATAATCGAGTGTGCGGGCCACCTTGCATGCACCTCAACTAATTCCATGGGATATACCTCCCCCCTCCCACCAGCAAGAGGTGTCAAATAACTCTGTCTATCAAGGCTTGGAAAAATGAGAAAAAAATCAACTAATGCTTTTGTCTCTATTGGATTTGAACTTGAGACCTTATGGTTTTCAACCTATTTTATTGACCACTTAGGTGCAAGGTATCAGGTGACTTTCTCCGCCAATAGTTGGACTGCCCGGAGGCAGTGTTGTGAAAGGCGCTCGCCATAGCGCCTTTGGCGAATGGCGAGGCGAGGCGAGGCTGTGTCGCCATTATCCACTGAGGCGAGGCGATCCAATGGCGACGTGAATGGCGCCGCCATTTTGATTTTTTTTTTAAAGTTTTAACTTAATAATATTAGGTTTTTTTTTTCTATTTTCAAACTTTCATCAGACTTTCGTGTATTCCTCTTCTTCTCTTCCTCGAGTCGCTGCTGCTTCTTCTCTTCTTCAGTCGCTGCTCTTTTCTTCTCTTCCTCAGTCGCTGCTCCTTTCTTCGTCTCTTTTCCTCGAGTTGCTGCTCCATTCGTCTCTTTCTCTTTCACTCTTCACTGCTCCCTGCCTTCAATACTCCTTTTTTTCCTCTATTTTCTTCACTCTCTGTTTTGTCCTGTTTTGTCCCGGATTACTGTAAAATGCTTTCTGCTTTCACTGTGTTGTGACTGCTGTCCATTATTTTTTTGAAAAAAATTAATTCTTCTATAGTAATTATCATAGTATTTGTAATATATGTAATTGCTATTGAAATTTTGAATATGATATGTGCAATTAAATGTTTTTAATTTTTGGTATTAATTGGCGCCTCGATTCAAAAAGGCGAGCGCCTCACCGCTCGCCTCGCCGCGTGGCGAGGCAAGCTCTTGTCGCCTCTCGCCGTCCAAAACACTGCCCGTAGGAAATCATTTAGTGTTTTATAAATCCTAGATATAAATTTGGAACGCCAAGAAAGGTTTTAGCATCATTTAATTAGTCAACACAAGACAAGATAAAGTTCCTTGATGTTATTCTTTTTGCCACGGATTTTATAAGTTACGGATTTCACCCTTCAACTTAGTTCATAAATTTGTGCAACGCCACAGTTGAACTTTTCAGCTCATGGTGAAAACCATACTTTAGTTTTAATTAATTTTGAAGTCTAAGAGTTTGATTTGTGTTGGAGGAGTGTCATTTTCCTTATTCTGTCAACTGTAAATATCTAAATTTTGGAAGTGTTTATTGGCCATACGTCCTTGCTCTTGTCACTGGATTCCATGGGGAACATCAAAGTCGTTTATGCTTGAGCATTTAAAGTTTTTAATTTCCAAAAGTTCTGTGGATTAGGTTGCGATGTTTGTGTACTGCCCAGTGATAACTCTCCATCATCATATTTGTACACAGTGAAAAAGTTGCTCTTCAGGCTCTGAAGGTCAGTGATTGGAATCTTGAAGGAGCATTTGATGTATTTTACAGCCAGTCACAAGTCAAGTCATCTGCTGATGCAAGGCGGTTGGAGGAGCTTTACAATAGATACAAAGGCAAGCTTAGTATCATACCTATTCCTTAACTAGATACTACTTTTTTGGTTTGCAATTTATAATTTGCTCTTTTGATATTATGTAGTCGTGATATGCTATATCAAGAACCAAAAGATTTGAGCTATTCTGATTTAACTTTCTTCTTTTATTCAATATTAGTTTTTGCATGTGTACCCAGTCATGTCAATGAGTGAAATACTGGAAGTCGCATAAATATTATTAAAAATGTGTTTGAGTTGCGAAATATTAAGTATAGGAAAATGTGCAAGTTCTTGAAAATAATGAATGATGACCCTGTTTAGCTAACTCAAAAAAAAAAGAATAACCTACGTAGATAAGTCCTTGGATGTCTTATTATTATTATTATTATAATTATCATCATCATCATCATCTTGATGTAAGGGTTCTGCATCTGTTTTAGAAGCCAGACAAAGTAGCATAACTTGACATGTAACACAACCATGGTCCAAAAAATGCCTTTACGGTTGAGAAAAAAGCTCCATATTTATTGGGTCTACTTGCAATGTAAAAAAAGATGGTTGACCGTCTCAGCTGTTTCACCACATAGGAAACATCTGGAACACAGGGTTATCCCTCTCTTCATGACATTATCTTCTGTAAGGACAACTTCCTTAGCCATTAACAATATAAAGCATGAGACTTTGTGCGGTATCTTGCTCCGCTAGATTCTAGGTATACTTGTTTGATCCATCTACCTCCCCAAACCTGTTTGGCTAATTCAGTAACATTGCCTTCTAATTTAGTTTCTTGTAGGCATATAATGTCTGCCTTTGGGAATGTGTTGTCTTCTATGAATTTTTATATGTTCCCAAGTGTAGAAATTATGGAAAGCCTTTTTAACCTTATGACTATCAATCAAATACGTAGATTCTGACCTTCATTAAACAATCTTAAAAATATATTTGGAAAATGGACACTATTTACTATATATAAAGTTTTATGGTTGTAAACAAAAACAGCTTAGAGTGTTACTGGAAATTTGAAAAGACTATTTGCATCCAAATGCATCTTTCATGACTATCACGGAACATCTGGTTTGTGTTTTACCTTGCAATGCTTACCAATCATTGTTTTTTTTGATGGACATTCTTTTCTTTGGCAGACCCGTATGCTGACATGATTTTGGCTGATGGGATTAGCCTCCTTTGCAATGACATGCAGGTGGGTTAGTCTAGTTGGTTAACCTAATGAGTCAAGGGCCGAAGCCTCAGGCACCACCATCATGGTGGAGCTTTAAATTAAAAAAAGGCCCCTTTTCTATTGTTTGTGGTTTCAAGTTGGTTGTATGAATTTTCCATTCAAACTTGCTCTAAATTTTAAGTTGTATTAACATAATGATGTGTAGTTATACTGCACTTTTAGCTTCTCCTACCTATTTTTTGTTAACTATATTTCTTATTATGTTTGAGTAATTTTTTACTCTTTTGATTAATTGTCAGGTTGATCCTCAAGATATAGTTATGGTATGCACTATTAACTTACCCTCTTGTGTGCTTTTCTATTTCTATCTCTCTATTCCCCTTTAAGGTTTCATTTTGGAGAGAGAATTTGGCTCAAAGAAGATGTTTATCAGTAGAATTTGTGTGAATAAGTTACTGCATTGAAGAAATTACCAATCCCATTTGACCGTAGATTTTTTGAAGTTGTGTTTGGACATGTATTTTGCTTGGAATAAATATTTGAAGACCAGATTTGAAATTCTGATCACATTTCATGGTCAGACAAATAGCTGAAAATAAATTTCCAAAATCTATGGCCAAACTCGTAGAGTGGTTACATATGGCTTTTAAATTTCTTGGTGATGCAATTAACCTTGACTTAATCAAACCCGGTACTTGTTCCTGTTTTCGGATGAATTCACAACCAAAAGAATGGCATAAAATTGAAACCAAACAGCCAATTATGTTTTTTGAATCAAGATGGTGATCGAACGCTAGGTATGATTTAGTGGTCAATGTAATGGGTTAAGAACCATGATGTCTCAGGTTCAAATCCTAGTAGAGACAATAACACTAGGTGATTACTTCCCATTTGCCCTAGCTTTGGTGCACAGAGTTACCTAGTACATGTTATTGGTGGGAGGTGATATGTATCTTGTGAAATTAGCTAGGGTACGTGCAGGCTGTCCTGGACACCACAGTTGTAAAAATAAATAAACTAAGATGGCGAATTTTCACTTAATAAACATGCTTTGAATTTCTGTATTTTTATAAATTGTGCAAGCAACTTAAAAGACTGAAAATAATAACAATTAATAATAAATAATTGTAATAATTAAAAAAGAAGAAGAAAATAATGTTAAATTTTTTTAATAATAATGATAATAACAAGAATCATCGTAGAATAATTTTCCCTCTTATTCCAATTAAGTAATAAAAACAGAGAAAGATTAAGGGAAAAGGAAAAAGATATTTGGGAGATGCCTGATATTTGATTGACATTAAAGATTGAATTCAACTACAGTTGGTTCTTTCATGGCACATGAAAGCTGCAACCATGTGTGAATTCTCCAAGCAGGAGTTCATTGGTGGATTACAATCTCTCGGGTAAGCCTAGGTTAAGACTTGTTGACTTCTATAGTATTATCTCTTTTATGCTGTCATGTTTGATCTAATGAAGCTGTCTCCTGAATGGCAGAATAGATTCATTGGAAAAGCTCAGAGAGAAATTGCCATTTATGCGATCAGAGATGAAAGATGAACGTATGTGATGACACGGAAATTTCTTTATGTTGTCAAAGAAGTTTTTGCCTTGTTTTGATAGTTTCTTATATCAACTCTAAATCTAGATACAAGCTCTTTGAACGTTTTGATCTTATTTTGTTTAATCAGATGAGAGGTTTCTGACTTTTAATTTTTTTTATTTTACTTTGTTTCAGATAAATTCCGTGAGATTTACAACTTTGCTTTCAGCTGGGCAAAGGAGAAGGTTTGTCTTACTTGATCCCTCACCTTCCTGTTGCTAATTCAAAGGACGTTTGAGTTTTTCCTCGTTTAAGTTAGGAATATTTAGGCTTCCTTTCCTTTTTTTTTTAATCCCTCTTTTGTGCATTGATTTCATATTGTTAAATACCAGTAATATTGACAATGGTATCTATGAAACAGCAACAAGTCACTTGTTCAATGACCATTTTGAAGTGTTTCCTTTTCTTTTCTCTTCTCTCTTTTCAGTTACCAAGATCCAATCTAAGTTTCTCAATTTTGTACCACAGTACTGGAGATATTTAAGCCTGTATACCACTTAGTCTGACTAGCCGTATTTCAAAAGCTACTTGGCGTTTTAGCTTGTATCAAGCATCTTTAGGTATGATTGCTTTTAACTCTTAATGCGGGTTCAGATGCATAAGAGAATCTTAAACAAATCAAACTACCTTTTTCTTGGGCTGTCACTATTCTCCAATAGTTTTGAATTCCAAAGGAAAATTGTTGTTAACTACACATGGCTTTAACAACAGGGGCTTATTTTCTTTTTTCCTTTTTTGGTGAGAAAAGTCCAAATATGAGATCTACTTCTTTGGTAACTGCCTTGAAAGTTTTAAATGTTATAAGTGGATGACATGTCAATGCATGCTAGCCCAAGACAAAGCATGGGAGAATAATGACTTTTTGGTCAATGTCAAAGCTTGTGTTTTGCTAGTAAACCAAGAAAAAGTATAAAGGTTTGATTACTCAACCATTTCCTTGACCTCTTAGATGAGTAACTCAAAATAATTAGCAGAATTCAGAACAGATATTGATAGTTTTTTTTAAATGACCATGGTGTCCACGTCAATTTTTGTGCACGTCGACTAATTCCACAAGATACCTGACACCCCCCTAACTCTGTCCACCTGAGACCTCATGACTTCCAATCACTCCATTGACCACTAAGCCACACCCTTTGGTGCGATAGTTTTTTTTTAATGTCATCTGAAGTTAGTTATTGGAGCCCTGGATGGATTATCAGTAAGTTGTTTCTCCAATGTTTTTGGATAGAGAGGCTGGATATGTATCTAAGATAAGCAAATGTGCCCCATAATTGTGGTCATTTTAACACCCTTCTGGTTTTGCATTGTGAAGATGTTTATTCTAGTTTAACATATGTTTACCATTCTCAAAAAGAAAAACATATTTCAATCCCGGGTGATGTGATATGCAATGAGGTATATCCTGGTAGATGAGAACTGCAGGGTTGATATATATGAGAAATAGTGTTGCCTGTATGAATTTTTCTCTTTATCTCAATGATGGTAAAGGGGAAAATGGAAAACAAATATTGGTCAGTCAGAGATGTTTACAAAAAATGCTCATGTCTGCAGTCCTTCACATAAGAAACTGTATAACGTTAAAACAACTCTGTAACAGATAGCTGTGATGATCAAAACTGCAAAATGATAAATCTCAAAAATCCAATTTGCAGCACCTGTTTTTGTGTTCTGCTCTTCGTTGCTTTATATTAGTTCTACCTACTGTTTTCTTCAACCAGCAAGCTCTCAGTATTTAGCCTGATGTCTAACATTATTAAATTGTGGTGTTTTGGGAGGAGAATTTCTGAAGTTTCTCCAGTTTGCCTTTGTAATTGGAAGGGAGTAGGAGTACAGTGTCATTTTCTTAGATAAGAACCTCTTCTTAAATTTCAGGGTCAGAAATCTTTGGCCTTGGACACGGCTATTGGGATGTGGCAATTGCTGTTTGCTGAAAAGGAGTGGCCATTGGTTGAGCATTGGTGTCAGTTTTTGCAGGTAATTGAAAGGACAGGAAGTGCTGAGTTTTGTTGTTCACTGGATTCTGTTGAAATGCATGTCTCCAGATGATTTCTCTCTTTCCCTTTGTTTCTTCTTCTGTATCTACTTTGGTCTTTATTACCACAAACTTAATCTGATCTGTTCTTAGAAGTGATTGTCTGCTTGCTATAACACACCTCTACTCCCTACTTTGATCTTCTCCACGTAATTCAGGCAAGGCATAACAAGGCTATTTCACGGGATACTTGGTCTCAGCTCCTGGAATTTGCAAGGGTAAGTTACTCTTCATCTACTTTAGAGTATTAGCTTTTGAACTCACCCACCATACATCCGTTACCACGTCCCCATATTCCTTCTCTTGCGCCTGTCTTCATGCTAAAGTTTTACATCAGTATATATTACCTAAGTTGATATTTGTAATTATCAATGCAGAATGTGGACCCTGCATTAACAAACTATGATGCTGAAGGAGCTTGGCCATATCTTATAGATGAATTTGTCGAGTACTTGACTGAAAATAGTATTGTCCAAATTGGTCAAATGAGTGATTGGAGCCAGAAAGGCTGATGGTTTGACCCAGTTGCTACTGTGCTGTGTAATGTTATTGTTTGTTGTTTGAACTGTTTACAGTTTTCATGAACAAATTCATGTACAAAATACGCGAGGAAATGACTACTCTAAATGCAAAGTTATTGTTGACTTGATTTGGATTTCTTGGATAAATTATAGACTTGTACATGGGACGCGCCCCCGGAGAAGTAAAAGATGGAGGAGCCAATGTTACTTAATGACGCTTGTCCAACAATATAAGAATCTCAAGCTAACTTCCATATTCTATTAATTGTCTCTCACTCTGCGATGAAACTAAAACTCCACAGCCATGTCAAATAAAAGGACTTTTATTTGCACTAAATTTTGCAACATCATCTGGCTGTTTGTTCCTGTATTCATTTGGTTGCTGCAACCAATGCCATGTGCTCTATGAGGTCCAACAGTCTATTACTGCAAAATTAAAATAAAGGTCCAAAAGAATAAATAATGTTCATGATTATGTGATGCTACAAGATTACGATAAGTTTCTATGCTTTTCATATTTCCAACTAAATGTTTGTTATGTGGGAATTGGGTAGAGGAGCCCTTTAATAGATAAATTTTATTGCCCAACTAGAGATACCAATTGCATCTTCAACTTGTTCAAGTGTAGATGTTGGTTGTTAGATAAAATTATTTCAAAGTGTGATTGAGAATATAATGTGCAAATGTGCTGTGCTAGGCGCTAGCAAATGTTAAATTATTGAGAGAAGCAAATACATACACAGCTCTCCTGTATCAATTAAAAGAAAATTTGTAAGCAAATATATATATATATAGCAGTACCACCTTCCACTGATGATAAAATACCAATTATTTTACTAAATATAATATAGTTATTCCTTGCGAAATTCCTTTTCTTAATACCCTTATTTCCCTTTCATCCTACTAAGCAGAATTCGTAAACTATGCAAAGGCTCTTTGAAGACTTTTTCAAAAGTTTTTAGCTGCCGTAACTTGCGCCGAGAACTTGAAAGTGAATCATTTGGTGGGGTGTTCATAGAACAGAAGGCCTCGCCCAAGGAGTGGCAGATTTGGATGGAGTCTCGCTCATAGAGGAAGAGTACGCGTGCTATACAGTCAGATGCATAATTGATCTCACTGAGGAAAACATTTGATTAATATATACTTGGATGACTTCCAACAGTTTTTTTTATTGTAGCGTGATTGATATCATTTTAATAGAGTTAAATAAGTTTTTTCTTTTGAGTTTATTTAATCTAGCACGTGAGTTTATTTAATCTAGCACGTAAATAAGAAAGAAAAGTTACTAATAAAACAAGAAAAGAAATTTGTTTTTGTGGATGTGTTAATGTTACCTGTACACATATGGATATTTTTAGAATTTGAAACAAAATTATCACCAACAATAATCCAAATAATATGCATCCTCCATTCAAATGGTTAGGCAACAGATTCTATTACATCTTTACATGTACATATATGTATTTCTCGGGTTAAATTTTATCAAGAGTTAAGCAAAAAATAATTTCATATATGCTCAAATACAAACACTTTGTGAGGACAACTTTCTGAGAAGAAATTAATATAAGAAATGTCTATAAATTTAAATCTTTGTGGGTGTGACATCTTCTCTCTTTCCTTTTTTATAACCCTAAAATAACATATTTCAAATCCAACAAATTTACAACCAACAATCATAACAAATCTGAAGTCAATATTAAAAAAAAGAAGAAGAGGGAATTCATAAAAATAACATTAAGAATAGATAAATACATATATATACATAGCATAATGAGAAAAAAGTGAGAGTATATATATTTATTAATATAACAGACAAGTACAATTTTGAATTTTACTGTTCTTCTTCATAAGCTTAATTTGCTCTTTCTCTCCTTCTCCATAAGCTTAATTATCTCAATATCTATCTCCTTATGAATGCAACAATGATCAAAATTTCTTGCAAAACAACTTTAATAATATTCTAAAAATAAGCCATCAAATTTACAAATGAGCAATGATGGATCAACAAACACGAAAAAATATAAAGCACACAAACGTTTCCTAAACACGTGTAGGCAAGTGTGAGAGTCCAAGTCCAACTAACTAACTAACTAATGATTTCTTTTCCTTCCTACGTACACAGAGGGAAGAAGGAAAAAGCAAAAGGAAATAATCAAATTATCTCATTGTCATTGATCGGAGGCAAAAGAGGCTCTCTCCTCTCTTCCTCCGATCATCATCTGGTACTCTTACCTTCTTCTTTTTTTTTTCCATTGAAAATGTCGATTTGTAACAACATATTACATTAATTATTACTTGCAGATCATCCTACATTATATTTTTGGGTAATTAATGGCTTCGGTTAGCTTCAAATACTGGGATGATTGTGTCGATCCTCTTGATCTGGAAGCTATGTGGCTCGATCCAGAAGTTAGAGCCGAATGGCTTAATGCCGGAGAAACTAAGGGATCAAAAGTCCACCTCTCACGTGATCCTGATGGTCAGCCTTATCTAACACAAACAGAAATGAAGGTTCTTTTGTTTTGTTTTACACAAAACTATGTCCTGCCTGCAATACCTATTTTCATTTTCACAATATTGTGTCTTTACAGGCAGTAGCAGCTATTATTGTCCGTAGGCATTTTCTATCGCAGATTGATTTGGTCAGTATTAATTTCTATTCAATTGGAGGTGCTATGATAGTTTAAATGTGGATGAGATAAATTGACGACTCTAATCATTTAATTACTATATCAGACCTTTTTAATATAATCATCAACAACCGAAGCACTCACAGTTTTTTTTCCTCAAACTTGAATGTGTCACTACTTCTTGATATATATATATATATATATATATATATGAATATATATTTGATGGAGAGTTTTCGGTGTATGCTAATTTTTCTACCATTACACGCTTTGCACAAGTTGCATTCCTTGGAGTATAAGTCTCAACTTTTTACAAGTACATGATTTTATTCCCCAGGACCTTTAATTTCTTTGTCTCAACCTGCAATTATTGTTAGGTTGCTCAGTCAGAGGATGAATCATTGAGTTTAGAAATTATCAACATTCTATGAGTGTCCTTCCTATATTTTCAGGATATGCTTTGCGCTATTGCTGAGATTGAAAGTGACCGCCAGCTTCTTGCAACACGGTACAATAAAAAGTCAAAAGAGATTACTATGGGAATTATGCAGATTTTGCCAAAAACTGCAGACTGGTTGGTGAGGTATTTGAGTTTCTTTTCTCTTCTTGAGATTCTGGGGTATTATTCAGATGTTAGTATGTTACCAAAAACTGCGGACATGTCTTCTTTTTTGATTGAAGTAAGCTTAAGTTACAATTTGTTTCAGTGATTTGGGTTACCGAACATATGAGGTGACAATGGATTCAAAACTTCTTTACAAGCCTTTTGTAAATGTATATCTTGGAGCTGCATATCTTAAGTGGTTATCAAATTATGAACAAAAGTAAGTTCATATGCTTATTTGTTCTTGTACTATCTTCTTTCAGTTTCATGTATTAGTGTTGAGGAATCCTAAAGATATTGTACCCAAATGCCTAACTGTGGAGCTTTATGAGCAGAGAGAGAAGTGAAGAGTTCATGGTGAGAGCTTACAAGGGTGGTACTAAGAAGGCAACTCACAAGTCCACTTTACCATTTTGGAGAAGTTATCTCTCCGTCAAAGAGACCCTACCATCGAGGTAGTTGTTCACATGCCATGATATCATTTCAGTTTCATCATTATTTTTTCTAGAGTTAAAATGGATCAAGGACAGGAATGTGCACCCTTGTGGTACTCTATGGTTTAATGTAGTGGGCTTTATATCATATAAGTAAGTTGTTATGCAGAAGAATGCTGCCATAGGGATTATACCTTTTCTGTAAAAAAACAATTATGGTCTTTATCATCTATTGACATTCTGTAATTTCATTGCTTGTAGTCATACTAAAAGAATTGAATATACTATTTACAGAAGTTTCTCTGTGAACTAATTTCTTGAGTTCAGTCAGCTCTAGTATTGTCAACAACTCTCTACATATGATACCAAATGACTCAACATGATGCCAACTTAGCACTTCGATGCACAAAATAGTGTAATCTCAAGTGATACTCCAGAGAGAAATCAAGGTCTACTAGAGTTCATAAACCTCCCTATTAGAAGAACATCAGGTCTTACCAGACCAAAGGAAGCATAGTTTGAGGAAGTGGCCTGATCAAGATCTTCATTGCTGGACTAATTTGGAAGGTTACTGTAAAGTCTTGTGAGTATTTCAAATGGAGGTCCTTGTATATTGTGACATCCTGATGAGTCTTACACAGAGACTTGATCTTCAATTCGCAAGATATAAAGAATCTGCTGTACAAATCAAATAAGGTTGGGTTAGAGTCAAGTGGAAATGAAGCTTAGAATTGTCGTAATCTCTTATGAACAGTCTGCTTATCATGTCTAGCTTCTGATAACGTGGTATTCCAGAGAGTGCTATTTGAAAATTAGGAGTTAAAATAGCAAGGATGTGATGGGAGCATCTGTCTATATTCTCAAGCCTTCATGAGCCATATCCAGAGTTTGATCACCTGTATGCAATCATGGTAAAAGGGGCAGCCTGTGACACCGTATTACGCATGTGAAATTTATGAATCTTTCATCAGTTTTCTTGATTGATAACACTGATGATCACCATTTTTATCATAGTAAGCAGCAGGGAAAGTCATGCTCATGGTCAAAAGGGTCATCTGAAAACTAGTGACAAAGCCAAGACATACTCTTATTATGCTCCTTGGGTTCATGAGAAGGCTAAATACTAGTGTAGGGTAGGCATACTCTTATTAGGCATCTTAGGTTCATGAGAAGGTTAGATACTAGTATAGGTTAGTCTTATTAGACACCTTAGGTTTATGAGACGGTTAAGTACTACTGTAGGTATATGATTGAATGTGTTATTATGCAAGATTACTATCTTCTTGACAATTTACACGAACTGAGTAGATACTTTTGTTTGTCCATACTGCCATTTGTTAATATGTAAATGGATTATGTATTGTTTCTAATAAATGCTGTACTACAATTGACTTTTGTAGGAAAATCTTTGACGTCAATCCTTTGCCGCCTACAGCATCTGCAACTGGAGTTCCTGAAAAGAAAGGTTGTGTGAGCATAACTAATAAAACATTCATTCTCTCTCTCTCTCTCTATATATATATATATATGTGTGTGTGTGTGTGTGTGTTTTCTTGCAAAGCGTGTATAACCATTTATATGAGAATGTACAGTATGATAGCTTAAATGTTGTGGGAAGGGCCTGAAGCCAGATTACATTCTCTATATCACTTCATTCAATGCCATAAGCATGTGAAAAACTAGTATATTTGTCCAATTCAGTGTGTGTCAATTTTTTAATGGCTATTGAGACTTAAAGAGAAGAAAATTAGCATAGTTGTCATGCAACACTTTGTGTGCTTGGACATTCTACAGCTATAGAGGATAATAAAAATTTAGCATGGTCATCATGAGACACTTATGTGGGAATATTTTATGTTATCTGAAAGATAGTTGATAATTGATGTTTAGAAATAGCTAGCATCACTTAAATGTGATGGGAAGTGCATGAAGTTTGATTACATTCTCTATATCAGTTCATTCGGTGCCTTAAGACATGAAGTGAATTTTTCAGGTATTCTTTTGAATTTATGTCATGGATAGATTAGAGTGAGATCTCTAATTTGTGTGCTCTATAAACACACTTTAATTATGGTAAGATTCCCCAGGCATAACTAGATGAACCATGTAACTTTCCGTGTTTCTACTTCTCTTAATGTATTATTGTATTTTGACTATTATTCTATGATCAGAAGTATTACTTGATCCTCCACAATGTAGCGAATTGTTTCCAAACCTAGAGGCACTGTGTCCATATAGAGGTATGGTACACACTTATTTGTACATTATTATCGTGTCTCCGTAAGTTCAGAATGTTGACACTGAATACGGTGTGATTATGTGAGTTCTCTTGTATGCCCTAGCATGGTGGTTCTGGTGGATCATGGATGTGAGTCAAGTTCACCTGTATCCTTAGGCACTTGTGAGTTCACAACGCGTTCTCCTATGTACCTAATCATTTGTAGGGTTACAATGGATGGAAGAGATCTTAACCTTGTTGAAATTTCTTAGTTGATATTATCCAAGGTGGAGTACTCTTTTGTGTGAGAAAATTCAAATCAAGGTGGGGATTTGTCAGAAAAATATGTATAATCTTTTCTATTAGTATTTGGTTAGTTGCTTGGTTGCAACTTTGAGAAAGTTTACAATTTGATAGACCTTTGTGTAAGATGATGATAATCTGAAGTTAGTTCGTGACTTGATTTCAATGTCAATATCTCACACCCAAGTGATCAAGTTGACAATTCGAACTGGTGAAGGAATCACCTATAGATAGCCACCCTTTCCTCATTGTTACCCTTACCTTTGTTAGCCATGATATTCAAAAGTAAAAAAAATGTAAATGAGTGGTGGGGAGAGTTCTCTCGTAATATGAGGAGTTGAGAGAGTTTTAAGTAGACTTCATGAGTAATATTAAAGAAGTGTTAGGATAAACTTGTACATTCCTTGTCTACTCTTTTCTTTCCAGTATTTTGCTTAGGATTATATTTTAATATTCTATTTTGTGTGTCACAACAATTAGGAATTGAGAATCTATATCTTTGGATCGGAGAAAGGTCTAGCTGTTGGATGAAATTCATTACATAGCTAGTTAGTATATTAAGTGGGTTAGTGGGATCTATAGTTCCATGTATATTCATTTCTGGGTGGTACTAGTATAATTAGCTGTAGCGTATAACAATGTGTCTCAAATTCTGTAGTGTCAACTAAAAGTACCAACTCAATCGTTTCTGCAGGGTAACAATCTCTTATATATATATATTTTTCATTTGGTGAAGGTCCAGTAAATACAACTTGGGACTCTAGAACTTCCGCAGAAGACATGGAAGAAATGTGGAATCATCCCTGTGTGAGCACGGAGTGGAGCAAGTCAGGGGAGAAAAGAGGCCATGTACGGTTTTCTCATGATACTGAAAAAAGACCCTATCTCTCTCGGGTAGAACTGAGGGTAAGAATGCACGGTCAGTATGTGTGAAACTGTACAGTCTAGTAAGAGTTGTTGGATGCTTCCAGTCACGTAGATTATACCATTTGCTTCAATTGTTACAACTAGCTATGTTTTCCAGCTTAAACTATCCATACTAATTGCAGCTTGTAAACTCCATTTTACTTGGATTTTGAGTGTTCTCATTTTTGGGAACTTTGTATGCCTGTTACATCTGTTGAAGGGTTAACGTATAACTTTTGAGATTTTGATGGAAACAGGTTCCTTAACTTAACTCATTAATAGAGTAGTATTAATTTCTGCAAGTTCTAAATTATCCGAATTTCTGACATACCCATCTTGTTGCAGGCAGTTGCAGAAGTAATTGTTTCAAAATACTTTAGCACAAGAGGACTGAAACCTGTAAGTGGATACATCTCTTTTGAGCAAGAAGCTAGTGAAGTTATAAAGAATACAATGTTATTTTAGAATGAAGAGGAACGGTTAAGCTCAATTTGGACAATTAAACAGGAAAAAGTAAATGTAAAACTGTAGAGGGATTTGTTGATAGAAAGAAATTTCAATTAGTTTACAATCTAAAGGAATTATTTTTTCGACCATGTAAAAGGATCCCTCTTCCAGCACTTGGTATAAAGAGGAAGGTTATTTCCTTGTTATTGCAGACTGTCCTGTGTGCTGTTGCTGAGATTGTGACCATGCGTTTTGTTGAGGGAATTGGACAGCGTACTGGATTAATGGGAATTGACTATCCCACGGCACGCTGGCTTTACAAGTATGTTGGTGTAATAAAATGTCATGCAAAAATCTAAGAAGAGGAATGGAATAGTTTTAGTAGTAATGCCTAAAACTATTTGTGTAGGGACCTGGGATACAAGGGTTACAAAGTGGAGTCCGTTGAGGATCTTACAAAGCCATTTGTTTCCATGTACTTTGGCGCAGCGTATGTGGCTTGGCTATCAGAGTACGAGGGAAGGTAAGTCGAATTGGAACTATGGGATTACTTACCACTAATATTACAATCCATCCATCTTATCTACTTTTACTGTTAGAGAAAGGAGTCTCCAGTTTCTTGTCCAGGCTTATCTTGCTGGACCCCAGAACGTGAACCTGCAGGAGACTGGTCCTATGTGGCTCAGATTTGAGGAAGCACTGAGCCGTTATGAAGATTTAAAAAAGTAGGCATTCACGTTTTCAATCAGTAGACTATTTTCTGATTGACTGACCAAATGTGTTTGGTTTGTGTTTTCAGGGAAGCAGCAGGTAGTTGTAATATTTTGTGAGCTCCAACGAACTATCTTTAGTTGCGTAAAAAGTAAAATTAATATCTGCAACAGCACCACCACTCCAATGTACAATAACTCATCCACTACTCATTTGTATTTATTCCTACCTCTGTAAAATATTATTTCTCATTTACTATTATGCTGAGAAAATTCGTATACAGCTTTTGTTTGAAATCCCAATCCAACTTTATTACTTCTTTTCAAATGAACTGTCAAACATTATTACGAATTTAAAAGTATACCAACTACTCTTAGGAAAATAGGTGGATCTAAGAATTAAAAATGGGAATTGGGAATGGATCTAATAAATGAGTGATGAGTTAAAAATTCCACTATCCAATATTACTATTATCAATCAATTAATAATTTTATATTTATTTTGTAAAGATATTGTATTTATCATTTTTTTTAAAAATATGCAAGTCAGTATAATTGGATAGATGGAGTATATTTAAAAAAAAATTGTCTAGTTTTAAATGATATTAATTTTATTTTTTAATATTTAAATGAATAATTTATATATAAAATTTCAGAGAGAATAAATTTGATCATATCTAGTAACACAGTAAAATTATGGTTGGAAGTCGTGATCCTAAGGAATGGGATATTTGTTTATTTATCTATGCCTAATAAAAACAAGGTGTGGTGAGGATCACGAGACGTGTGGCGTTTTGACCACAACTACATATCTTATATATATAATTGCCACACTGACTCAAAAGACGTTTTTGTGAATTGAAAGCAACAAGGGAAAAATGGAGTGCGCGTCTCCTTTCAAATCAGACATACTCAAAGGGAAAGTAGCACTGTTGACCGGAGGCGGTTCTGGCATCGGCCTTGAGATCTCCACTCAGTTCGGCAAACATGGTGCCTCCGTTGCCATCATGGGACGCCGCAAGGCCGTCCTCGACTCCGCCGTCTCCTACCTTCAATCCTTTGGTATTCCGGTAACTACTTTTATCTCCTTAATTAGGTGATTGATCACATGCACAAAATGCATACATCATTCGCATTTTGATTTGATTATATACCGAGCTCCCATCATGAAATTGAAACCCTAAACAACATATAATCTTCAAGACTACCGCTTTTATTGTGTCTAACTTTCCTTTGCACATCCCCTAGGCAATTGGCTTGCAAGGGGACGTCCGCAAGCAAGAAGATGCAAAAAGAGTTGTGGAGTTAACTGTCAAACAGTTTGGGAAGCTCGACATTCTTGTTAATGCTGCAGCTGGCAATTTCCTTGTGTCTCCTGAGGATTTGTCTCCTAATGGCTTCAGGACAGGTTTGTTTCATGTCTTTTAACACTCAACTACCATTCAATTAGGATGTAAACATGATCTCATAACAACCATTTATTACATCTTCACATAATCATATATATTCTCTTTTAGTGGGTTGCTTTACTTAGAAATCGTTAGAATCAGCTTCTTCAGAATGGCTAGTCTAGGTGATTCAAGGTTCAAAGGCTGAGAGCTTGGTTAAAGAAGCTGACTTGTCATGAGTGAAAAAAGACCTTCTGTGTTGTCAATTTGTCTTACTCTATTTTCCTAAAAAAAGAGTAGAAGAGAAAAGCTTATTGTCTGTTTCTCCATTGATCTCTTGGGCTTATCGAAGCTTCTTGAGGAGGTTATGGAAAGAAGGTTGAGTGCTTGTAGTAAAAAAGTATAGCAAGTCATTTTCCTCTCTTAAATTTGAAGTGAGGGAACGCTTTCACAGATTACATACTGATGATGACTTTTGCAGTACTAGATATTGATTCTGTTGGCACATTCACTATGTGCCACGAGGCACTTAACTATATCAAGAAAGGGGGACCTGGGAGGAGTTCAACATCTGGTGGAATGATATTGAACATCAGTGCTACTTTGCATTACACTGCATCTTGGTATCAAATCCATGTAGCTGCTGCCAAGGTTTGGAACTTTTGCTTCAAGCATAGTTTGTGTTCGTTTTTATTGTGTTATAACTCCCATTCACATCATCTCTCTGTACAGGCTGCTGTTGATGCAGTCACTAGAAATTTGGCTCTAGAATGGGGTACAGACTATGATATTAGGGTCAATGGTATTGCACCAGGCCCTATAGGTGATACTGCTGGCATGCGTAAACTTGGACCGGAAGAGATAAGCAATAAGAGCAAAGAATACATGCCTCTGTACAAACTTGGGGAGAAATATGATATTGCCATGGCTGCTCTGTACCTTGCTTCAGATGCTGGTTGGTATCTGATGCTTTTTAGACTTGCACATATATGATCTGATCAAATTTTAAGATATTAAATATAAATTGAGATAGATGCATCTTGTCACTGAATGACATGTTTCATATTAGGTGACAGACATTTTCCACTTCTACTCCCTGCTCTTGCCTCATCATCATGTGCATGTCCAAGTTTTCTACTGTGTGACCAGTTAGTGTCAGTTTCTTGCTACGAACAGCTATTGTCAGTTCTTGCTATCCACTTGTGGCATCTCTCTTCCTGTTCCTTATACTGGGTTGAATTTGCAAATGAGGACTCACTTTTCCACTCTTTTTCTCTCACTGGAGGTTGAGACTGACTCGACTCCAACTACCACTTCTACATTGTTCTTCCGGGCAATATGTGCTGCCAATCAGTGGGCCTAGTGTTTGTGCATTGGGCCTCGCTAAATCCACTGCTTTTGACTCCAATCTTGAATATTTTTTAATGGAAATCCATATGTGAACCAACTGCTCTGATCTTCGACCTTGAAATATGTATGTTAAATTCCATATTTAAACCAAACTGCTTTTAGCTCTGGTCTTCGAGTATGTGTACAGAAGTTCACATCTGAATACATTGCTTTTAAAACCGACCTCGAATATATATGTGAAAATTCATTAGTATTGGTAATCGGAAGGACCTTGCATGCTGCTTCAATAGAGCAAAGGATGCAGTGATGTTGGCTTCGAACCCGCCGTTACACATCCTGAACCTGTTACTGCTTCCGATGAAAAGGAGAGAGAGAGAGAGAGAGCTACCATTGCTTATCCTGTACTTAAAACAGGTTGTGCTCTCTTGTTGTTAGCTGCTAGGGTTGTTCAACAATCTTCCGTTTTTACTGTGAGATAAGAGTGTGTCATACTTCTTAGTGCTTGCATTGTTTGCAAACCTGATATTACTGCTATGCCTCCTCATTTTGTATTGGTTTCTAAATGTTTATACACAGTACAGTGCAATTGAGAAAAGCTCATTGCGTTACTGGAAAACATACTTTTTTCCCTGGAGAGCATGCATAATTCCCGAATCGTGCAGCATTGTGGAACATCCACTCTACCTGTAGTTTTTGCTAAATCAAGAGTTCAAATTAGAAACCCACAAATTGCTTCTTTCTTGTAGTGATCTCCTTTTTTCTTGTTTATGCTTCCTGTGTATATAATAGGCAAATACATCAATGGAACCATCGTGCCTGTCGATGGAGGACTCTGGCTTAGCAGACCTCGACATCTACCTAAAGATGCAGTTAAAGAGCTTTCTCGAACAGTGGAGAAGAAATCAAGAAATGCACCAGTAGGAGTTCCTCCCAGTAAGCTTTGAGTTTATCAACTTTACTTATTAGGCATTGTGGTTAAACAGCACATGGGAGCAATTACAGTGCAGTCGCAGGAAGGAACTTGTTGAAAAACTCTAGTATTCTTTCTGGCTAGTTTCGATTGCCATACATTTACATAACATTATTGGAAACGAGCTTATAAGCAATTGGACAGCAAATTATGTTAGTACTTTGTTTTTGTTTTTGTGTACCAAACACATTCAATATAGACGAGTGTTTCATTTCAGTTCCCTGGTTACACAATCAGCCATTGTTAAGTTAGTTATTAATTAAAAGAAATTTTGTCCAGCATGTCATAAAACTTTGCTGAAGCCGTTTGCACCTTCATCTCGTTCTATTATGCACAATCAGATCATTTAGAAAAAAAAGAAAAGAAAAAGGAAATGGATAGTTCAGTTATGAGAATACATTATATAATCATCACAGCTGAAAAGGTGGGAAAGAACCCAATTGGCTAGCAGCCTCTTCATTTGGCTGTTGCCTTGCGGAGTCAGCAGTATATTGGGTCGAAAAGATAAATATCTTCCCTCCCTCTGTTCTTTTCAGCAAACACAAGTTCTAAGAGGTCATTACTTTATCAAAGGATGCAGGATTCTCTCTGTTCCCAAACTTTTAAAATTCTGCTCCTAAGCTGCTCATCTAAAAATCATAGAAATATAACATGCTCCTTTTGAGGAACTATCACGCTGCAAGATCAAAGGTCAAGCATATTTATGCGCCCAAGAACCTTCAATCCCTTTCCTGCTAGCTCCAGTTGAGGCATTTCATAGCAGTACAATATCTACTCACAGCTAAATGTCCGCGCATTTAATTGTCCAAAAAATGTTCCATTCATTTATGAGTATCCTGACCTTTGCACATGAATAAGGGTTAAATGTCACCTCTTCTAGTACAAAATATTGCTTTATTTTTTCAGAGACATGGCTTCCTCAATTTTTTTAATGACCATGCTCAGACTGCATCCATTCTCAATAGCTTTTACAGCAGCTCGATGTGCATGTTTGTGCCATTTCAGCAAATTATAAGATTGCAACAGCGACCACCTTGCTTGATTTGACATCTGTTGAAAAATTTGAATGGTTTTTGCATTATAAAAGTAAAGAGTTACTAGACAAGCAAATAACTTTAACCAGAGAAAGACCTGTGCCATAGAGAGTGGGGGTTCCAGAAGAATACTGATGCTTCGGAAGAGATTTTCATCATTTTCTCCACCTTCAGCCTCTCCATAAATAAGAGCTTCAGCTGCAATCCCAGCAAATAGAACCATGCAGTACCTGACAATTTTATTTTTAATTACCTGATCTCTTTTTATCTGGAGATTTGACGAATCATCGAGCAAAGAATTAAATATATGGCTTGCAGAAAATCCAGAGAGCTGGTTCCAGCATAGAAATGTATTTTGTCCACAGAACAAATGTAAGCAAAATGACTGGCTAGGAAATCCACCTGTCAAATGTGGTACCACTTAACTGGCCTACAGCAAGCTCATTTTCAAGTTTTTCATCCCAAAACTGTGTTCCTGCCTGCATGAAAGAAAATAGAAGAAGATCACAAGCCAAAAATGAGCAAATTTTAACTGTTCAATTAGTTCTAAAATGGGTCCACAACCTTATGTGTGGAGGTTAACTTTGATTTCCCAGAAAACAAGAAACAAGGACAGCCACTACTGAGGAAAACAAAAATATAAGGGACACCTACATAATTATGTAACACTGTGCCGTGCAAAAAAAATTATTATTTATACGCCATTCAACCCCTAATCTTCAATAGAAAAATACTGACAAGACAACTGCAAGAGTCTATGCTGACACATAGCCGATACTTGTTGTACAACTGGTCCTCTCAATGGGTAAGCTTCTAGAAGCAACAATAACATATCAAGAGTAATCCCACAAGTGGGGTCCGGAAAATAACAAAAGGTTGTATAATGTCATGGATAAAATTGTTGTACAGTGTGTGGCATCTAACAGAATACTCTTTGTGCACATTCAGACAGAAACAGACGTCTTGAATTCCCATCTGCTCGTCTTAAAGACTTAAGGAGAAGGGTAGAGAAGTAGTTATCTATGTAATACGGTCTTTGTTGGCTGTTATTATAACAAGTGATCAGCATTACACTCTGAACAAGAGAGACAATAAGAAGGATCTACAGTGACATACCTGTCCTTGAATGCCCATCTGCATTGCAACAATTGGGTCTAAAATTACACCACGGATTGGACAACCCATTAAGTATGCTGCAGTCATATCAGTGGATAAATGAGTTACTATAAGAGGTAGGTTAGGCTTACAACTTTACATTCCTTCGAATGTTACAGACAATAAGTGCTGCTAGTAATAGAAAGGCCAATACTGATATTCCGAGCAGTTGATGCTGGGCTGATGATATCTATGGTATGTCATCACATCGAAACTTTAATATTCAGAAGTACGGATTGGCCAACATTTTAGTTTCTTTTCTGAAAAAAAAAAAAGAACCTAATCTATCCTAACTTAAATCTCTGGAAGATGAATCAAATTTCTGAAGTTCTTTCATTCTATTGCAGTAAATTCATCAAATGTTTGCAGAAACATGGTTTACCAACAAGGAGATGGCCTGCTTCATGAACACAAATTCGACGCTTGTAGGGAGGCCAGAAGCTGGAGATTTGTGCTAAGCAGGAACCACCAAGTAATATAGCATCTAGCATGGCAAGCCCCAAAACTGCAGCAATGTTAGGCCTAATATCTATTCCTTGGTTCAGCAGAAACGTGACTCCAGCAAAGGATGTTGCCAAAAGAAAGCTAGATGTTCCAGAAAGACCCCACTTCTTTGGCGAAAGTTTGGTCACTGAACTACAGAAGAGTTAAAAAACATGTTACTAAATCAGTACATTTTCTCCTTTAAAAGGTCAGAAAGAAAATTCTGCAACTATTCCATGTAAATATGCAAGTTGAAACAATTTAGGTGCTTCAGAGAGCTGACATGGATTAGCACTGACCATCTAAACCAGTTGAATACTTTAAGACAGTTGGTGTGACATCGCGTGGCCCTTCCAAAACTGCAGATATAGGCACTGCTGTCAGGATTTGTGACAAAGAATATTGCAAAAACAATGATATTAACGTGAACTCTTTTGGAAAATGGGATAACCAATGATTTTTGTGCAGCAAAAACTGAATATACAGAAGTAGGGTTTCAGATTATAGTTTAGTCAAGTAGTTGAAGGCAATATCCACACATATATCGCTCTCTCTCTCTCTCTCCCTGTGCGTACGGCTCCAACATGTTTTTTTTTTGATAAGGTAAGGAAAAAGATTCACCAGCAAATCGTCGAAAATGTCAATGTAGAAATAGAAAAGATAAAGCACTTGAATGATGAAATATTCTCACACTTGATTAGAAATAATGAGTTTGGGGATTCTCACCTGGCCTATTCAGAATTTGTTTTCTAGGATAGGAAAGGATAAAAAGATATCAACAACAAATACTAGTGAGAAGTATCATTTAGTCTTGCATCAGTGCTTCCAAATTTTCCAATTTTGTTTGAGGTATCAAATTAGTAGACAATTGGAGTTAAGGGTTTACTTTACCAATAGCGTTGTATCTGGCGAAATTAGGCAAGAGACCTTTGTCCTTGAGAAAAGCATAAGCACTTCCAACAAGCCTCAAATCATCGGCATTCAAGCATGTATCTAAAACCTGCCACTCTCTATCGATTGGGGACAAATCCGACTTACCGATTGACGAGTCTTCTCTCAAGTAGCGGAGAGCTCGAGAAAGATCTTTCTCCTTAACTGCTTCCTCGTATTCCCTTAAAACTCTAATTTTTAGGTGACGATGACGAACCCCTTGCCTTCCGGAAAAAAAAGTCAGATGAGTTATGCCGGAATTCGGAACAATAGCCTTCATCCTCATCCTATTCCTATTCCTATTCCGACTCACATTGAAGCACGCAAATATTATATTGTTTGCAAAATTTGAAAGAAAAATAAATTAGTGGTTACTAACATCACATGTAAGATGGATCACTACTCCACAAATAAATGTAGGTGAATTTGAAGACATATATATTACCGAATAAGCATTAGAAAACGAGTGAAGTAAGGCTTATGAGGTAAGGAAAAACAAAAAAATACACACACCGTTAATGTTACTACAAGTTGTGCATACTTGAGTAAATAATTACAATTTCTTCCATACAACTATATTATGGTGATTAATTATTTGCTCTCGATAAAATATCATACATAGGCAATGTACGAGTTTTGCTATTGCTTTTATCGAGTTGCTTGTTTAGTAAATTTTTAAATATGTGATTTCATGTTAAAATCATGTATGGAGTTTTATATTTGTAAAAAAAATATAAGATAGAAAGTTCAAATTAAATAAAACTTTCTCATAATTTCATATCATATGGTCAAATTACCCTAGTTCATATGCAGTAAAATACTTTGTTTAAAAAAAGAAAAAAGAAAGGGAAATCGTTCATTTAAAGGAGTAAAATAGTAAGTTGAATTTTGTGGTGGAAAGAAAAGAATGAAGATATGTTTGGGGCAAAAAAAAGAAAAAGGAAATTAAACCTCAACCCCAAACTCAACGATAAGAAAAATCCCATTTCCAACCTCTTGTATTGCAATAATATAATATAATACATCCCTCTCACCACTCTCAGCGGCATTCGTTCATTCATTTCCACTAACACAAAAGAGAAAGAAAGAGATAATGGCATCAGCTACTGCTTCCCACACTTTGTGCGGCATTCCCACCACATCATCATCCTCTACCACCAACAAGTCTACCACCTATTCCTCTGCTCGCTTCCTCCTTAAAACTCCTCTCCGCCGCCTCGGTTTCGCCGGAACTGTCGCTGATCCTCTCTTCACCAACCACGTCGCGACCAAGCTCCGATCTGTCAAGGCCTCCTCCAACCCTGTTAGGGCCGTTGTCTCCATGGCCAAGAAGAGCGTTGGAGACCTTAGCTCTTCCGATTTGAAGGGCAAGAAAGTCTTCGTCAGGGCTGATTTGAATGTCCCACTTGATGATTCACAGAACATTACTGATGACACTAGGATTAGAGCTGCCATCCCTACCATCAAACACTTGATTGCCAATGGGGCTAAAGTTATTCTCTCCAGTCACTTGGTTAGTCAATTTTTTTTAATAAAATGTATGGATTATCTAGATTTTGGTTAAAGTATAGTTGATCCCAAAAGGGCAATATGTTAGTTAACACATTTTGTTACTTTTATTTATATTGCTTATTGAAATTTCAGGGAAGGCCAAAGGGAGTCACTCCTAAATACAGCTTAGCACCCCTTGTCCCCAGGCTATCTGAACTACTTGGAATCCAGGTACATCCTCTTGCAATTTTAATGCTTTTGATATACCAAGAAGATAATTAAGGCAAAAGTAATAGTTCCATGTAAACAGGTTGTAAAGGCTGATGATTGCATTGGTCCAGAAGTTGACAAGTTGGTTGATTCACTTCCAGAGGGCGGTGTTCTTCTTCTTGAGAATGTAAGATTCTACAAAGAGGAAGAGAAGAATGAACCTGAGTTTGCAAAGAAACTTGCATCATTGGCAGATCTTTATGTGAATGATGCCTTTGGTACAGCTCATAGAGCACATGCCTCTACAGAGGGAGTTACTAAATTTTTGAAGCCTTCTGTTGCTGGTTTCCTTTTACAAAAGGTCAGGCTTACCTATTGTTTTCTTTGACAAACTTAAAACGAATCTAACTGTTCATTTATCTGTTTCAGGAATTGGACTATTTAGTTGGTGCAGTTTCAACTCCAAAGAGGCCATTTGCTGCTATTGTGGGTGGTTCAAAGGTTTCATCCAAGATTGGAGTGATTGAATCACTTCTGGAGAAATGTGATATATTGCTTTTGGGTGGAGGAATGATCTTTACCTTCTACAAGGCTCAGGGTCTTTCAGTTGGTTCCTCCTTGGTTGAGGAAGACAAACTAGAGCTTGCAACATCACTCCTGGAAAAGGCCAAGGCAAAAGGAGTCAGTCTCTTGTTACCATCTGATGTTGTGATTGCAGATAAATTTGCTCCTGATGCAAACAGCAAGGTTTGCATTCTAAGCTTTTCTCTTGAGATTCTTTAGACTTGGATCAGAATTTGTTACTTATGGATTGTGTTGAAAATACAATTCCAGATTGTGCCGGCATCTGCTATCCCAGATGGTTGGATGGGGTTAGACATTGGACCAGACTCTATCAAGACTTTCAACGATGCTTTGGATACCACAAAAACAGTGATCTGGAATGGACCTATGGGGGTGTTTGAATTTGACAAGTTTGCTACTGGAACGGAGGTATCAATTGCCATTCTTCTCTTCATATTTGTTTTTTTAAAAAAAAAAATTGAATATAAAAAAAAAAAGGAGTAGTAAGCTGGTTTTTGATACGTGTGAATTTATTTTTCTGGTACATTTCGATAGAGTTGTTTCTGTAATAACAAGCATGCTATTGTGGTGATAGGCAATTGCAAAGAAGCTAGCAGACCTAAGTGGGAAAGGAGTGACCACTATCATTGGAGGTGGAGACTCTGTTGCAGCGGTTGAGAAAGTTGGAGTGGCTAGCGTGATGAGCCATATATCCACTGGTGGTGGTGCCAGTTTGGAGTTACTTGAAGGAAAGGTGCTCCCTGGTGTCATAGCTCTAGATGAGGCTGACGCCCCTGTTGCAGTGTAAAACAATTTGTACTAAATTCTTTTTTCGGTCAACTTAACTTAATCAGCCAGTTGGGGAACATTGAGTTGTTAATGTTGTAGATTTTCCAGGTGATATAAGGGCCTTTTTTCCCAAGCTATTTTATCTGTCTAAATAAAGGGCGTGTGTGTATGTATAGACAGCGACAACTTTGGTTCAACTTGTTTAGATGTAACAAGTGCACTTGACACCTCCTGCTCATGACATTTGTTGTGCACTTGGACATGAATTTTGATGAAAAGAAAAATTAAAAACAAGCATACACTGCAGTTTTAACTTGCCTATGATAACACTGTCTATGAATCAAATGGAGGACCAGTTCATAGTTGGTCTTCAACTAGCTAGTGGAGTATTTTTATTAGGCTTCACCCTACCAACCATCACGAATATATACATGTTGGATCTACACATTTCATGCCTGTTTCTTTACAAAAGAAAAAAGACAAGTTGAAACTCCCACCTCAATATATAATTTTAGAGAATTTTCGTCTTTAACCTACATGAACTTTTGCCCCTTGAGGCATAATTTTATACATTCAAACTTGAGTTTAGATTATAAACTTTTTAACGATATAATGTTCTAACTGCTACCTTATGAATTTCTTTTTCCTTATTCTTTATTTATTTTCAGCCAAATTTTTTCTTAGGATAAAGCATAAATATGTGTAATATGTATTTATAGCATAAATATGTGTTTGCATAACTGTGCTCCATAACAAATATAAATATGTATATTTTGCTATAAATATACAAAAGAAAATAGTTGTATATAATTTGTTTCCGTATACATATACAAAAGATCAATTGTATAATATGTGTTTATAAAGCGAGAACGAGAGAAAGACAAAAGAGAATTAGGCTGGAGAATGTGTTGTATTGTATAATTATAAGAGTATAGGACGAAAATAATGTATTTACATGTGTATATACAATTTTCTTTTGCTTTATACAAACGGAAAGACAATTTATACATTTTTGTTTGTATAAGAAGAGACTGGCGAGCGAAATTTGGGATAGGAAAACGCAAATATATGTGTATATACGACTTTCTCTCACTTTATAGAACTAGAGTGACGAGCGGCATTCACCTAGAGAAAGATGAAATAGCAACAATTTGCTATGAGGTACAATTTAATTAATTTGTGTTTATACTCACTCCGTTTAAAAAAATCCTTTTTAATTTGTTTTAAAAAAATCACTTCTTTCTTTTTTTTTGTAATAACTTTCCACCTGGCATGTTTAGTCACAAATTAAAGAACAATTTTGTACATCAAAAGTTTTATTTATTTTTAATCTCCGTATTAAATTAAACTAGACTATTTTACGAAATGAATAGAATAATATTTAATTTGGCATTATATACAATTTTTCAAAGATAAAAATTAAAGACACAAATAGAAATGGAAACTAGTGGCCCAAGCCCAAGCACATAATATTGCCCTAAACAATGTGCGCCACGGAAAGGAAAGCGAGTGCGAAGAACGCGCGAGGATATGCCCTATTTACACCAACATTCTAATCACTTGTAGACATCGCACCGATCATAGCATTGAATTCTCCGACGAAATTAACGGTGAGTTTCTGATCATCAGCTCTGATTAGCTCTGTTAAATGATTATTATCTTATACAGACAGATAGTGTTTTTTCAGATTGAAGAATGGCGGTGAAGAAGAGTGTCGGATCACTGAAAGAAGCAGATCTGAAAGGGAAGAGAGTATTCGTCCGAGTTGATCTCAACGTTCCATTGGATGATAACTTCAAAATCACTGATGACACCAGAATCCGGGCTGCTGTACCTACCATCAAGTACTTGATGCAAAATGGTGCCAGAGTCATCCTTGCCTCTCATCTTGTAAGCTTCACCCTCCTCTTTTCTAGATCTTAGCTATCATTTGGAGGTCCTTGCCCTCTTTCTTTCATTATTTAAATCAAGTCCAGGATAGATATTGCTTGACCGTTGGTTTAAATTCTTAAACATGCATTTGTTCTGCTCTTGTGCATTTTCATTGTGTTAAATGGTTCTTTCTACTGTGGTTTAATTGCTTCTTTCATTTTTGGGAGCCAACAACTATGTCTTAAGGAAGAGCATCATATATAAGGTTAGAGTAAGAGATTAGAACTCTGGATAAATCAGCATCTACAGATCAAGTTGTTGTGGTTTCATATACTGCTTTTGACAATGAAATGAGTAAACTAAAGAACTTTTCAAGTTGAGTTAGTAGGGGTTAAGCGGGATCTGTCTGAGTGGAACTATAAACATACATATAGAAGAGATATGCTGCACAGCACAATACCAAGCATAAATGGTGCTCTGGTTGTCTGTCTTCCTCGATGAGGAGATCTGATAGCTTCAAAAGATTGAGAAACTAGTTGTGTTACTCTGTTTTGTTAACTCTGGAATTTCACTTGTTGAAAATGCTATTAGGGTTTGTCACTCATTGTCTTTGCATGGCTGAGGAACCCCATATCTGTGTTTTCTCTGATTGTCAGTTTTTTCTCAGGGTCGCCCCAAAGGTGTCACTCCAAAGTACAGCTTAAAGCCACTTGTGCCTAGACTTTCAGAACTATTGGGAATCGAGGTCTGTATGTTGTTCTCTTATTATTCTCTGTTGACTCATTCTTTCTTCTAGTTCAGTTTAAGAATGTTATTATTTGCTGATTTTGCTCAGGTCAAGATGGCAAATGATTCAGTTGGCCCAGAAGTTGAGAACTTGGTGGCTGGACTACCGGAAGGAGGAGTTGTACTTCTGGAGAATGTGCGATTTTACAAAGAAGAGGAGAAGAATGACCCCGAGTTTGCCAAGAAGTTGGCATCTCTTGCAGATTTGTACGTCAATGATGCATTTGGGACTGCTCACAGAGCCCATGCTTCCACGGAAGGGGTTGCTAAGGTCTTGAAACCAGCCGTTGCTGGATTCCTTATGCAAAAGGTACTACTCTAAGATTTCAGGCTGTCAAATAGGAAAGCATTTTCAAAAAATAGAGGTGTTATGCATAGTTCTGGGAAGAATTATTAGTTCAAGGGTTGCTCAATTGTGTTGCATGTATGGATGGTTAATTGTGATTCAGCAGTTACGATACTCTTTCACCGTATTGTGGTTGCCTTTATATTTTTTGTAGTGTCTTACCCGGCATAATCAATACTTGTAGGAACTTGACTATTTAGTTGGAGCTGTGTCAAATCCACAGAAGCCATTTGCTGCTATTGTTGGTGGTTCAAAAGTATCAAGTAAGATTGGTGTTATAGAGTCACTCTTGGAGAAGGTTGACGTGTTGTTGCTCGGTGGAGGAATGATCTTTACTTTCTACAAGGCCCAAGGTTATGCTGTTGGATCATCACTAGTGGAGGAGGACAAACTTGACTTGGCAACATCTCTCATGGAGAAGGCAAAGACAAAAGGGGTATCTCTATTGCTTCCCACGGATGTAGTGATTGCGGACAAGTTTGCTGCTGATGCGAACAGCAAGGTACAACCCTCATCTGTATAAATGTTTTACTAGGTCATTTCCATCTTGAAAAGTAAGAACTAACTGTTATATATGTTTTAACTTTTTTTCCTGATTTGGAAGATGAATTCTTTTTGTGCAGTATCTGTTTTAGGGTCTTGGCTGACTTGGTTTTCTTTGGCACTTTCAGATTGTTCCGGCCTCTGAAATTCCTGATGGCTGGATGGGATTAGATATTGGGCCTGATGCCATCAAGTCCTTTGGCAGTGCCTTGGATACCACCAAGACTATCATTTGGAATGGACCGATGGGTGTGTTTGAATTTGACAAGTTTGCTGCTGGAACGGAGGTATAAAATGGAGAGCTGGTAGATTTAGGAGTTGTTATTCTACTAGGAATATTTCTGGTGATGGTTTGAGATGTCTCACTTTTGCATCTTTTGTTGCCAGGCTATTGCAAAGAAACTGGCAGAGCTTAGTGGAAAGGGAGTGACCACCATAATAGGTGGTGGTGATTCTGTAGCTGCTGTGGAGAAGGTAGGACTTGCAGAGAAGATGAGCCACATATCAACTGGTGGGGGTGCTAGCTTGGAGCTTCTGGAGGGGAAACAACTTCCTGGGGTGCTTGCCCTGGATGACGCCTAAGCAATATATGCTCTTTTTTTTTTTTTTGCACATTCTGTTAGCTTTCATCTCTGGATTTTAATCTGGAGCGAGTTTGTAAAAGGTGGTGGATCATACTGTAATAAGCGCTTTCTGGGTATTCTCTCTTGTGATAAGAGAATCTTCCATGGTTGAGATACACTTTGAAATAACTAATGATTACTTTTTCTGTATTCGAGCTTATATATGGCCGGAGCTTTTCTCTTACACTATTATGCTTTATGTATTCGAGTTTTGTCTATTTGGTTGGTACTAGGAAGGAGGCTTATTCAGATTTACAAGAAACAATATTGCCATTTTCTTTCTAAATAGAAATAGAAAGCCCTGGTTTAGATATAGATGATGGAAGGTAAATTTGCCGTGACCAATTGGAAGGCATCTATGCTTCTTTTGTTGGTGTTTTGCGTCTCTTACAAAAAATAAAAGCTGGCTGAAGGATATTGTCAGATGATTTCTTCTTCAATATGAGTGTTTGTTATAGTTGTCCGTCTACTAACTAACTATATAATATAATAAGCCAAAAAAAAAAGAGAGAGAGCCGATCACGATGGGACTCGAACCCACAATCTCCCGCTCCGGAGGCGAGCGCCTTATCCATTAGGCCACGCGATCACTTGTTTCACCTTTTAAACAAACAAAAAACTAGTTTCATTACACAATATATACATACAGCATAATAAAATTTATACAATATATAACTAGAGAGGAGGTTTCTTGACTAGGTGATCTCTCCAAAGACGATAAAACAACATTAAGGTGGAACGGCCTCGGCATCTCAAGTTATTTAGTGGGCTTGAAATAGTAGGTAATTGGTCTCCATTAATGTGAAGCTTTGAAATAAGGTCTTCTATTGCTTCCTTATTCACGTCTTCTTCTTCATCATCACTACATGTCGACTTCAAATCATCCTCATTCCCCACTTTTGTTTTCGATGCATTGCCCTCGTCAATTTCTTCTTCCACAATACTGTTGGCCTTTAAATCATCATTACTGTCCTTCAATATGCGGTTTTCAGCCATTATAAGTTTACTATTATTACTATTGCAAATGCATTCAAATACAAACAAATATATATATATTAATGTCAAAGAGACGTTTAACGAAACGGTAGCACTTGGTTTTTGAACGAAAGCGCGCATCTGTTTGCTACGTTGTGACCACTCGCAATTGTGACGATTCATTTTCTTAATTGTATAGAAAATTCTGATACATTCATCAAATTATTTCTAAATCCAAAAATCATTATATTCATTTGCGCAACAGATACAGGTCACAAACTGCGCTCATAAATGTTGGATACCAAAAATATGAAAAAGAAACAAAATTCAGTGTGGCCTGGAAAAAAAAATACTTAATCCCTTCACTCTTCATTCTGTTATTGTGGTGGTGCTAGTATGCACATGCTTGTTGCTTATGAAAGATCAGAAAAATTCGACTCCTCGTCAAATTCAACAACTTGACCAATAATAGTTGGGAAACAATACCTCTAAACTGGCCAATATACCACTATCTCTTTCTCTCAAAATCAGGTCTCAAGTCCCTAACATAACAATGTTGCAAATAAGTCCTGACAGGATAACAATCCATTGCCAACTCGTCTCCAGACCCTCAAATTTGGCTTCCCGCCCTATAAGACTCTGGACATATTTATGTGTCATAACTAACTTTGAATATCATATTGTTTCATTATTCCATGATACAACACCTGCTGTCATTTTCACCACCAAGAAATTATACAGACAAAGTAGACCTTGTAAAGTCATATGTAGAAGCACTTGTTCAAAGCATGTAGAATCTATGCTTCAGATGTAGAGACCGGTACATCTGGATGCCCTCCCCATTCTGTCCACGAACCATCATAGACTGGAACATCAGTCTTTCCAAGTCGATGGAGGCCCTACAAAGATGAACAAAGTTTCAAAATCCTCTCTGCGCCATACATTGTCGTCATACAAGGATGGATCATAGGAAAGAGAGAAACAGAGAGTTTCACTAACCAAGGCAAGTATGCAAGCTGTTACTCCAGTGCCACAGGAAGTTACTATAGGTTTGTCCAAAGAGATACCTATAGAAGAGTAGGTAATCATACAGGCAATGCCGAAAGTCAGATAATATATTGTATGGTTAAAGATGCCTAAATTATGAGGTTGAATGATATAAAATTAACTCTTCATTTCAAAGGGGACGCCTTTTCAAATTTACTACTACGTTTAAACTTGGGACTGTACTAAATCCAATTATGTACATATGCAAATGCTTTACCATTTATCTCCCTGTGCAAGTCCATCAAGCAAGGGGAAGCTGTTCTTACCTTCCTGATCAAATTTTTTCTTGAGCTCTTCATTCGATAATAGTGTCTGAGAACCATCAAGCATCTGTAAGAAATCCCCAAAGTGAACCAGATATGAATATATGATTACAGAGCTTGATCTAGGAATTAGTCAGAGCAGGGATCAATATTTTTTAAAAAAATTAACGTCAGAATAATTACCCTTGGTTATATTAGTGGCTTCAACAAATAGTAGAGCTCTACTCATACAGAGTTTAGTCCAGGAATTAAAGAGTAGAGATCAACATTCAGAAACAAAGAACAATCTCTATATTTTTGTTGGTAAAAAGAAACAAGAACATGTAAGGAAGCACACACTTAGGCATTAGGTGCAATGTGCAATAGGTGCCCCTCAGGAGGATGAAGATAGGCATGGCTTATTTTTCAAGCATTCTTGTACTCAAACATGAGCAGAAAGTAGGATTCAGTTACCCCAATGTGCTCACAATAACCTTGGAAGATATGGAGAGAACGTCTACCAAACCCGTTGAGGACGTTTGGTACAATGGTGGGATATCCCATGGGATTAGCTATCACCTATATGGGAAAGCTAATCCCACCATTCTAATGTAAAAGTTACATCAGGATTAACAAATAATGCAAACCAAACGTGGGATAAAGTTAATCCCAAATTCTATACCGGGAGTATTATCCTTATTTAGGGTCTTACACACGGTCGTTGTGGTATTATTGTTAAGGGTGACAGCTTTTAATCACTATCAAGATGAGACAAATCCAAAATCACGCGCTGGATAATCTGGAGTACCAATGATTAAGTCAACTACCTAAATTAGATCAAAAGGTTCAAATGCCTCAACAAATAATCTAACCAGTTAAATCAAAATCCTTTCCATTCCTCTACTGCAGACAGTGGCTTTTAGTAGAGAGAAATTTTGAAAAATCACATCTCTTTGACTAAAAATAATAAACCTTTACCTGGGAAAAAGGAATGCACTTGCTCCCAGGTACATGACCACTTCTTATTCCTTTACGAGGCTCTGGTGCAACACCATCAAACCTGAAAAGGGGCAAGCAAAAATCAGAACTTCACAATGAATTCAATTGTGTAGAATGAATTTTAGAAGATCCTATTCATACATTAAAACAGTATAAATAACCAAACTCACAGTACTTCACTAGAACAATGGATTTTGAATCCATTTTGTATAATACTAACAACAGATACATTATCTTATTTCTAAAAAACCAACAAACATAATGGTTCATTTCATTATAGAGCACAAGTGTACATGTACAGATCTATATCAGCTATGTCCGTACCCCAACTTATATTGGCTATGTGGTAAATCAGCATCTTGACCATGAACATGCTAGTGTGATGCTACACGCCTCTTCCTAACCTCTTACAAGACGCTACCAAAAAGATATTACTCATGCGACATACCTCTATTTACTCGACATTATTTGACAAGGTGCAGAACCAATATTACTTGCATATTGAACAAATTGTTGAGAGAAATGATCAGTTTGAAGTCTTAAATAATGTTGTAAACTAGGCTACACTTCTTAAAGTTTGTGGAACAAGAATTAATAGTATTACTCAAATGACCCATGTGTCATCTCATCAAAACAATATTTGGAAAAAAAATAGTTTAGCTAGTAGTGAATCATTAAGAATTAATTCTCCCACAAACAAAAGTACCTAGCTTTGGATCGAGCATCTATATGTTGATATGTTGTCTCTTCAATGTTCTTCCAAACCTGAAAGTAAAAACGTTACAACTCCGCATCCAAAATTAGAAGCATTGACAAAAAAAAATCACATATTCAAATGCTGACTAGGGAATGTATATTGACAACAAAAAATTGCATTCGTTTACTGTGGAAAGTGAATCAGAAATTTCAATCTACTTAAAAAATCTAGCAGACAGCAGAAAAATTGTCAGTTGGACTACCACCCACTTATAAAACCATTAGACCTAAGTGTTGTACAAAGATCCACTAAAGAAACTCCAAAAACCATGGCCCAGATTTACTTCCAAACGTCATGGAGTTTTACATCTCATTCAAGGGAAGTAGACAAAGGCTGATCTAGGATTTGAAGTTTATAGGTTCTGACTTCTGAGCTAATTTTTGTTTTGTTTTCTGGGTTCTAAATAAATTATTTGTACATATCAAATGAATCTTTTAAAATAAATATAAGGTTTGAGCCAATGTTATCAGGTTCTGCCATAGCCACCACTATGGCTCCATCCTTGGAAGTAGATTTGTTTTTTGTTGGCTGAACCTAGTTGTACAAAAGATCCAAGGATTAATGAGCACACTTGCAATTCGAAACACACTACATTACAATTTGTAAGTTTTGTGCATGCTCCATCTGTTCCTAGACCTACCATCAGTTTTAAATTGCACCGCGATAGGAACTAATGTTTTGTTTTTTTTACAAAGGTAACAGTTTTGTGTATTCACTTCACAGCACTCAATCACATTAGTTCCTATGATGTCATAGGAACTAATGTGGTTGAGTGCTGTGAAGTGAATTCAACTTCAATATTGATTTCCATGCCATTAGCTCCAGTTCAAAAGGCATATGGTTACAAAGCTTCTGACAAAAGCTGCAGGAGAAAGCACACCAACCTGATTAAGGGTCCAGACGAGATGTGGTTGAAATTTGGTCAGAAAGGTAATAGGTGCAACCTGCAAACAAGTTCTTATGGTAATATTAAGTAATACATATTTGTAGCAGAATTAATCTAGATAGAAGGTTTGTGGTGATATTAAATTAATAAAATGAGGCTCTTAATTTCCGCCGTCGAAAAAGTACTTGAAAAGACATGTAGTGTGTCATGCCTAAGTATAGGACACCTCAATCCCTCCCTCGCTCACACACCCCACCTCTCCTGGAAACAATAAAGCATTTGTGTCGGGGGAAACTCTCAATAATCAAATTGTTACTCTACAGAAAAGAATAAAGTATAAAAGAAAGAGGACACTGTCAAATTGATTACTTGTTTTAGTGTTTCACCTCATAACAAAATCTTAAGTTCCTTGAAACTCCTTGTGGCACTGTGCACCACAATCATGAAAGAAAAAGAATTTATTGAACTTCTACCACATAACCAGCAGAGAATCAGTGGCTGCCTTTAATCCTGTGTTGAGACTTTTGTCTCAACGTATCTACATTTGGTAACATATCCTTCATAAAGTTTCCGGCGATCAAACTTAACAAGTGGATAAATGCATCAGCATTTTCAACTTTATTTGTTCGTATGTACAGGCAGCAACTTCTCTTTTATTTTTCAAAATAAAACCATGACCTGTCCTATTGGATTTCTCCTTATCAAGATAGAACCATATTTAAGAAAACAGTTCTCTCATTAAAGTTCTTACAGAGACCTTTTTTTGAAACCCGAGAAATCCCTGAGGGTTGTGGACTATACTTTGAATTCAGTGACGTGTGACTCAAATGACGCTCCGTGCTCGTACCAATGGACCAAAAGCCCCGGGGGCATTTTTGCACAGAGATCTTGCCACCACTAAATTCAAGTCCTATTGCTTTAACACTGCCATGCTAACAAGGTTGTCGAAAGATACTTTGTTGTAGCAATTTTCTGTTTTTAAGATACACACAAGTGAAGCTCACAAGAAATAAGCATTTACTTACAGCCTGTCGTTGATATACTTTCTCTATTGCTTCACTGGCAGCGCTAGCTTTCAAAATTGCGTCACCAGATGCACTGGATTCGACATCATATCCAGAAGCACGCCATCTTGGCAAGCCACCATCTAGAACCCAAACTCTGTCATGTCCAAAAACTCTAAACATCCTGATTATCCATTTTGTTATTTGTTAGTCATTTCGTACAAAATGAGCATATCTGTCTTTTGCAGTAACAGTTAACTCACCACCATACACGAGCTGCACTAAAGATTCCCTTCCCATCATAGACAACAACCCCATCTTTGTTCTCAATTCCAAGAGCAGATACAGCAGCAGCAAATGCTTCTTCAGATGGCAGCATATGAGGCAACTGATATCATAAACAGAGAAATAAAGCCTTTTATATGGCAAAAAGATGTTGTGATCAATCTCAAAAGCATCTTATGGTATAGATACTGTAGAACCAGATGAGTACCAGAGAAAGTAGATGTTACATTATTAAGCAAATTATTCTTAAAAGAAGAAATAAGTTTGAACAAGTCTTACATTTGTAGTACGATCAGATATACCATCTACATCAAAGAAGAGTGCTCCAGGAATATGTGCAACCTGTTACAATAGAAGGATAGAGAGTTGAGCAAATGATGAACTATTTCAATCTATGAACAAAAGCAATGCAGGCATTTGAATGAGTTTTTCCATCAAGTGAGAATAAAGTAGTTCCATTTATACAACCTGATACTCTTGAAGAGGATTTCTCTGCTCGTTTGGCATGTACCAAGATGCATCCAGTACCTTAATGAAAACGAAAACGAAAATGAAAAATTCTTAGCATACAATTGAACAGCCTGGAAGAAGGAAGGTTCAATCAGACACCTTTATATGAGGCTGTTTGAGGTTTGCGTGGAGCCAGTCAACAGAAACAACAGGTTCATTAGAGGAAACAGATTGTGTTGAGAATGTTGCGAGCCTTGATGAATTCATGCGACATGTAACAGAAGCCACCAGCTTGTAGGAGAAATAGGTTGGTGCAGATTGGTAGTAGAATGTTTTCTTCTGATTGAATGACTATAAGAAATTAGTAACAATCTAGAGGCAAAGTATTGAGTAAAGTTGTGCGCAATCCATACATATAAAAAATCAAAATTGACAACTTACAGAAGAAAACAATTGGGGCTGCTTTGTGGAGGGTAAGAAAGTGGAAGACTTGAGAAGAGACAGAGACCTTGATAATATCCCCGACGCCATTTTCTTCCTATCAACTCACTACGCCGGCCTGCCGTCCTATAAACTTCCACAAAATCACATAAATAGGTCCTTAACTATGCGAATATATCAAAATGGTCCCTTAACCATATGGTATTTTAATTATTCAATAATTTGTCAACTTTGATCCATTAACTATATATATATATATATATATATATATATATATATATATACACATTTTAATCTTTTAATTATAGTAATATTTAAGTATTCAAAAATTTATCAGATTTTATTTTTTAATATGAAATAGCTTAAGTTCATATTGACGAAATTCATGTCTCGATAAATTAAATCTTTTAGTAATTCTTTTTTTTTTCTCTCTCTCCACTTCATTTTCTTCAAATTAACTTTACCTTAACATTAACTATTCAAAATAAAATTTAAAAGCAAAGAAAATATAAATCATAATTTTATTCAATACAGGATAAAGTGAATCATATTTATTACTACTAATAACTTGAATATGATAAATTTTACTATAAAAAGAAAAAAAAGTATTCCCCATTTGATTCAAAGTTTGTACTTCAACGACTTCATTGAGAGGATTTTGTTTGATTTTCCGAAATTGAAATTTATAAAATGGTATATTCGTAATTTTTTTAAATAGATCAATTGGATTATTCTATTCATTTTATTTTAGGTAAAGAATTTGAGTAAGTTCAATAAAATCCACACTAATTAAAATATTCAAGTGTGACTTCAAGTCATTAAATAATTATATGCTTAATTTTATCTTCCATTGAATAAAATTGAGATTTATATATTGTTTTCTCATTAATTTTATTTTGAATCATAAACGTTATTATTCTTTTTATATCACTAGTTTAAAGAGAGAAAAATGGAATAGGGAAACAACTTTAAAAATGAATTAACAATTTAATTTCATAAATATTTTTGTTAATATAAACTTAAGTTATTTATATCAAAAAAATGAACAAAGACCAAACTTGACAAGTTTTTAAATACTTAAAGGACTAAAATCGGTAACTTTATAATTAAGAGACTAAAGTTGATAAGTGTATAGTTAAGGAACCAAAGCTAAGAAGTTTTTGAGTTGTTAAAGGATTATATATATTAACTGTATAGTTAAGGGACCATTTTAGACTTACTCGAAACTATTTTTGTCATATTTCTCTATAAACTTCCCCCATCTTTTTCCCCTTTCACTTTGGTCACATATTTTTACCTTATATATAAACATATGCTCCTGTTTTGTTTTATTTTATTTTTCATAACAACGGAGTAGTAACTCTTCTTTTTAAAAATAAAAAATAAAAAAAATCTCAATTTTAGTTACTGACATAATTTTAGTTCTAAAAAAGCTACACAATTTCAATTAAATATCATAGGAAGTCAATGTGAGAAAGTAATAAATAATAGAAATAACTTTTTATTACAATCATAAATAAATAAATTATATTCTCCTTATTCAATCTTATGCTTAATTGAGTCAATTAAATGACCCGCGGCCCCTCAATTATCATCATTTCCCTATATACATATATGAGTATATCTTTAGATTGAATATTAAACACAGGTTGGTTACTTTTTTGATATGATGAAAATAATGTCAACCCCAGCTTATAAGATGAAATGAATTAGAGATTCAACAGTATTCCCACAGACATGTGGAAAAAGTAGACTATTTTAGCTTAGGCTTGTATGTATGCAACTCTCTAATGACATATCTTTGTGCCCAAGCCCAAGGTCCATAGTGAAGTAATTGTAGGCTTAATTCATCAATTAAGTGTCACACGATGATCATTTCATTAATTCACGTGTTGTTGGGAAATTTTATTTTCATTACTAACAATATACTTAATATATGCCTTCATTTTATCTATTGCTTGTTTGATCATCAAACAAAAATATTACAATTTTTTGAGTTAGCTATAATTTGCTATGTATATGGAAATGAACGATATCATGTATACGTATACATTTTGGATTTAGCAAGTTTTTATTACTCGAAGAAGAAGAAAAATGTGCTAGTCACTCTTATAGACTAAATAACGTAACTTGGATTTGTGTTAGATATGCATATCGATGTTGGGTTTGCTTTTTTTCTTAATTTTTATATATTGTTTTCTTTATGTTAAGAAACTAAGGAAAAAAACGACATTCCTCAAAGATAGACTTATCCACTGAATTTGTCAAATAAAAAATTAACTTGTACTTGTAGGTATCAATTTCATTCTAACTAATCAAGTGTATAATTATTAATTACTCTATTACTTTTCTTGACAACCAACACGCTAGTTATACTTTAAAAATAGAAAGAAAAAAATTATTTTTCAATCGCGCTAATTATATCAATTTGGTTCTAACTAATCAAATAATCGTGTATTGATTGATGTGTATTAATCTCTATCTAGTAGCTAATAGAAGATACTAGTAATATTAAAGTTAAATATTCCTTCCGTCCGAAATTATTTGTCATTTTGTGCTTATCGTAAGTTAATTTGATTAATTTTCAAAAATAAATAGATCACATTAATTCGATATTTTAAACAAAAAAAATTAAAACAATATGAAAAGTACTATAAATTACAATTTTTTACATTAATATGATGAAAAAATTCATGTTAAAATGTTAATCAAAATTTTTATAGTTTGATTCTAAAAATAGAAATCATGACAAATAATGCCGGATAAAATTTTTTATAATTTAACTTTAAAAATAAAAATCATGACAAATAATACCGAACGGAGAGAGTAATTATTTTGCGTCTCAACGGAAACAAAATAAAAATATATAGTATTTTTCAGTAAGAGGTTGGGGTTTAATTAATACGAGGCATTAGTGTCTGTGTAGCTTAGATACCTAATTATTCATTTTGGAAGTATGTGAACCACTTTTGGCATTCATTTTCAAAAAGTTGCTGAGATGCTGATGAGGAGGGTCTAACATGATTTCAATCAACTCAATATTACTATCCAATCCAATCCGTGATTAATATTTAGACTTGAAATTATCTCATCAACTTGGCAACAGGTAGAGGAGGAAGAGCTAGACTTTTTTTGCTTCTTCTTTCTCATGAATTAATTGCCATATGAAGTTGATGAAGAATCTGCTTCATTGAGTCCTACTTGTTTCCAAAAGTTTGGTGCAATTTGATGTCCTCTTCTTGAGGGGTGAAATAATTAAGTGATACGAGGGATGTCAAAGTTTGGTCTAATTTGAGGCGTGAATTCAGATTAGTTAAATTTCAAAGCAACAAAATTTAATTATGACAAATTTTATATCAAAAGATTTAACGTGTCATGATTAAATATTGATAAAGGTAAAAAGAATTATAATAATTAATTATGTCAATGAGAAATATCTCTCTCTATCTCTATCTATCTATCTATCTATCTATCTATATATATATAAAAATAAGACGGACATTATTAGTTTGGTGTATATATTTAACGCAAACAATTTTAGGGACACACTGAAAAAAATGGAAAACGACGTGGTTAAGCAAATTTATACTACTTAATTACTTATCAGAGTTATAGTTTGCTATGATTACCACTCACGACTAACATTATACATTAATTACATGAGTTGACTTTGACTTTGTATAATTAGCCACAGTTGTATATGTATAATTCGCCAGAATATACAAATACATATGTATAATATACAATTATCTAATCGATATACATATACAATTCACCTCTCTCCCACTCTCTACTCTCTCTCGCTCGCCTCTCTCCTCCCTCTCCCTATCCCCCTCGAATCTCTTCTCTCTCTGCCAATCTCACTTTCCATATATACAAAAGTATATGTATAATATACAATTATCTAACCGATAATACATATACAATTCGTCTCTCTCTCTCTCACTTTGTGCCCTCTCTCATTCGCCTCTCTCACAATCTTCCAATCTCGTTCGTGATATATACAAATACATATGTATAATAAATAATTGTCTAACCGACACACATATATAATTCACCTCTATCCCACTTTTAGCCCTCTCTCTCGCTTCTCGCCTTAACATGTAACTACAAATTGTAATTTTCAAACTATAGTTATAGGGAGTAATTTTTGAGTAATTATATGTGAAAGTTCCTAAAAGAACCTCAAGAAAAATTAGTTGGGCCTTAACCTCCTCAGAGATCGAAAATAAAAAATAAGAAGACTCCAGAACCCGCTATGTACCTTTAAATACTCATTGGAAACATTAACTGATGTAGTAGCTTGCGATCGCATTACACAAGTCTGATGTGGCGAGATATTTAAAAACATTGACATGAATGGTTAACCTCTCATATGAAATATCACATGTGGCACTAAATTGATATTACACCTTTGCCAACATTATTACATAAATTTGATTGATTTGGACCTACACAATGAACAAAGGAAAATGAAAAGGTCGCAACAATATACTGTTCATTTTGATAAAAGAAGTCCATGCATATTAAATGATCTATGATTCCTTAAATACTTAACATTTTTAGTCGAAGAATTAAATATATATATATATTACTGTTAAAACACTTGCTGATTTGAATTGTTAGTGAAATTTCTCAAAATATATAAGTAAAGGGTGCTGAGAGTATGCCCTAATGATTGAACAATTCTTATGGACACAAAAACAATTGTTGATTGAACTCATAAATAAATATAATAAGATTGAAAATGGGAGTTTGTTTAAAGTGAGTGGTAGTGGCCAGTGGGAGTAACATATAAATGCTATATATGATCCATTAAATGCAAATCTTAAAAGATAGGATAAGAGGAATATTCAATCAATTGATCCGTAGAAGAAGTTTTTGTAGCTCTCACCATTTAATTTCTTGATTTATTAATTGACACAACACAACGAAGGTGAACCTATGCAACTCACTATTCAACCTCCAATATATACATAAAACGAGTGATCATTTTCGAAGTTATAATATTTGTATTCAAGGGTCATGTGGACTAATTATTAATGAAAAAGTCCAACCAAATATTATCAGATTTTATATTGTTACCGATAAATATAGTGGAGAAAAAAGAACATATAGACACATCGACCAACTAAAGTTCATATATGTATGTGTTTGTCTATCTTATTATATATATTGGGTGATCTCTGCTAATTAACAAGTCCATTTAGTACTTTGTCTCGTTTTAAATTGTTTGCATTTGTAGTACCATTCATGCTTTTGTTATGTGTAATTTTCGATATATATCAGTAACCCTAAGATCCCATCAATAAAAACTAGTCCTATAATTATAAATCTGTTTTTGATTTTACTCAACGATGTACTATAACCAGGAACGTCCACATAATGAATAGTACAACATGAAATATTTTGTAGGAAAAATAAATAAAAATGACAATGTATTGCAAGTGTGAAATTAGTTGGAATTCAAATACTCTACAATTCTAGTAGGGCTTAAGCTAACAGTAGCCATGGTGCAGCATCCGTGCATATACAAAGAGAGTCACATGTTTTCTTTTTTTCATTATAATATCGAGGGAGCCATTTCAAGGGAAACAATATATTGTGATACTTTACATGTTAAAAGTAGATTTTAAAAATTATTTGGGTGCTTACTTATTATTTTTTGTAACTTTTATTCTATTTACTAAATATTATTTATAGAAATGATATAATAAACTTGAACTATGTATAAAAAAATTATACATGCAATATCAATATATTCATGGTGTTTTAAAATATATTATGGTTGTTTGATGAGAAATTAACATAGTGTATTTAAGTGTATTGAAATGTGTCATAAATTGTACTACCCCTTCATCTTATTTTATATGTCATCACATTTTATAAATAGTTATTTTATAATACTTGTTATTTCATAAAATTAATGCATAAATTATTACATTGTTCCTTTTTATCCTTGTGAGTTATTAGTCTTGAAAATATTTATTTGACCAACTTAGTAAAGATAAGTAAATGATTCATGTTCATTGGTTAAATTAATTAATTAAAATAATTTAATTCATATTAATTGATTGAAAACTTGAGTTCAAAAAAATTAAATAAAGGTAGAAGAGTAAAGTTACATTATTTTTTAATGCATGTGCAAAGTAAAAAGGTGATATATAAAATGGGACTGATAACTATCAGTAAACCTCCTCATTCCTTTTTATATGTCATTCCTTTGTATAAATAGTTGGACTATAATACTTTGTCATTTTATAAAAATTATGCATATTTTGCCTATTATACTCTTGATAAAGTTGTTAATTAATCTTAAAAATATATTAATCATTTATGATGAAGTTGACTTAAGAAAACATTAAATAAAGGTACAAGGATAAAATTACATCATTTCTTAATGTAAATACAAAGTAAAATGGTGACAAAAAGGGGCAGAGAAAATATTGTTCGGTGCCTCACCCTTATCTCCTTCGCCGTAGACTGAAAATGACGAGAATCTTATCGAAAAAGAAGAAGCATAAGCATCACTTCTTAATCTAATCCTATCAATTGTTTTCCGTAATATATATATATATATATATATATATATATATATATATATATATATATATATATATATATATAGTTAAGTGAGAAAAGCATACTACTTTAGATGATAGATTTTTTTTAATATAATATATTCATATTTCGTATAAAATTTATGAATTTTATATCAAACTTGTAAAATAACAGGATGGATTAATAATACTAATCAAGTTATCATCAGATATTTAAAATTTATATATTATATAGAGATTCACCCAAGATATTGGTGAGTAATGGGTACATAATTGGCAAAAAGAAAAGTCAGAAGTAGAGAGTAATATTAATGGCACACGCAAAACAAAGTCAAAGAGTATTGAAGCGATTTACAATTTGCAATTTGCAACCCATGATCATCCTCATATGTGTTTAACAGCTTAATTTATTTATTTCACACAAATAGAAAAGATTTGCCATATATTTGAGACATGAGGTAGGGGCTTGCAATTCTGTTTTTATTGAAATTTTCCTCGTCTCATTGATGTTGAATCATTAGTTTTGTGTATTCTTAATTTAGTATGAATTTTATTATGTTTTGTACTTCAACCATTTTAATCGTCAAACTTGTGTAGTCACTTAAAATTTATTAAATATAAATTTATAAAGTTATTCATATTATATTAAATTAATAAATATATTATAGATTTTCAACTCAAATTGAGCGTCTTGTAGAATTTCACAAAATTTTAATACTTATAACATGTATATCTACATTATTAACAACCGATGTGATTATAATTTATATGTGCTGAATTAACTTATACTTCCTTTATTCTAAAACTAAAATTTAAAAATTACTCCTTTTTTTATTCTCATTATTAAATATTAAATAAAATACTCATATCAATTATCACAATTATTACTCGTGAAGAGTAAAATTTTAAAAAATACTCATATTGAGCAGTCCTCTTTCAACTTTAAAGTATATATGGACGTGAAGTAGTGTAATTAATGTACCGTTTATTAAGATTTTAATGAATCCCCCCCCAAAAAAAAAATTATTTGTAACTCCCTAGATAAAAATGTACGGACAATATATATTTTTTTAAAGACATAGCTTCCACGTCAAAGTCTTTTTTCTTCTATTTCATTTGAAAAGAAAATGGGTCAGAAAATTTTATTAATGGTAAAATAAATATGATATTATATCTTTTAAAATATTTTTATATTTTTTATTTTGATATTTTTTAATTATAAATAAAAAAATAAGTTTATTTTCAACTATAAAAAAGATAATATTTTTTTAAAATATTAAAATTTTAATTAAATTCTAACATTTTAAATTATTTAGCATTATTCGTAAAATTATCTCGTTAAGGAGTAATTTATTCCTAAAAATAAAAAAAATTCAGTATTAATTTTATGGAGCTCATACACACATACCAAGACATTGGTTTGGTGGTAAATGCAAATATATAATCAAATTAGTGCATTTACAAGATTTTGGACCTGAAAAAAGAAGAAAACCCAAAAAGAAGTTTACTGTTTCTTTCATGTGTCGTTATTATTTAAAAAAAAATTGTGTAGGTAGGTAGTGTCCTTAAAAATACGAGTTTCTTAATAGTTTTTGTCAATTAATAAAATTGTTGCATAAATGAAGCTATTTTTTCTATGAAAGTTATTAAATGATATTTGGATTAACTTAAAAATTATTTTTTGATTTTTGAAATGTTTGACAAATATAAAGATAACTTAATAAAATAAATTAAAAGTGTTTAACAAAGTTAAAAATAAATTAAAAAGTAAAAATAGGTCTCTCCTATTTATTACTTTTATACTTAAAAGTCATTTATATTTAATTTTTTATTTTTTGTGTTATTATTATTTTTAAATCAATCCAAATAGATTCTTAGATCTGAAAGTAAACATTTGATCAACATAAATAAATTAAGTAATGGATTAAAATAAACTAATTTATTGAAAAAATAATTGATTTTAAGAGAATAATACTCACTCAATTTCAAATGAATTGAATTATTGAGATATCATACACCCCTAAGAAAAGAAGACTACTGTCAGACAGACTTTTATTTTTACCTTTATTAAATTATTGTCAAATTTAATAACTAATTTTGATATTTAAAGGATAAAATTGAAAAGACATCAGTTTTGAAAATTATAAAAAAAAATTGTTGATTTTAAAAATGAAAAAAGATGTGAATAAAAATGTTAAGTTATGATAAAATAAATTTATAATGATGAGAAATGAATGGAGAAAGGGTAGGGTGTTAAGGAAGAAATAAAAGCAGAGGTGGTGGGAAGAGTCGGAGTCCCATTTTAGCATTTATTGCCTCCATTACTGACGGTGACGGCCTTTTCCCTCCCTCCAAATCCCATTAATTACACATAATGCCAATCAACAATCTTTTTATTATAATAAATAATATATATATATATATATACATACCAATCCCTACTTACTTTTTCAAAAAAAAAAAGAAAAAAGTATCAATCCCTTTATCTAAGGAAGGAATCAATGGCGGCTGAAGTTAGTTTTGTGGTTCGGATTATGAAGGGTAGCAGCGATTCGTCTTCATCACCGGCTCTAATTACAAAGGACTTGCTCGGAGGTTGCCGGTCCCTTGATTCAAAGGAATTGGACCTTGATTTGCAGGTTCCTTGTGGATGGGAAAAACGCCTCGATCTCAAGGTACTAGTCGAAACCCTCTTGCATAGGTATTAGTAATTGCGATTTTCCATTTACATTTGTGTTTGTTGATTTTGCAAAAACGCAGTCAGGAAAAGTATATCTACAGAGGTCTTTGCAACAGAAAACCATTGGAAAGCTTCAAGACCTTAATTTCCCTCCTACATCAAAGCTCTTTGATGAACCTAACTTAGACCTAAAACTGCTTCCTTCATCGCCAAGTTATCAGAGTGTATGCACCTTGGAAAAAGTGAAATCTGCTCTGGAGAAGGAAACAACGCGGAAGCGTTCAATATCATCATCAAATTCCTCATCCTCAGGGAAGGAGGATACAGAGGAGCACACATCCAATTCTTTCGCTGCTGGATGTCCCAGTTGCCTGCTTTATGTGCTAATAGCAAAGGACCATCCTAAATGCCCTCGTTGCCATACCATCGTTCCACTACCTCTACCTATCAAAAAGCCTAGGATTGATCTCAACATTTAGATTTCTTCTTCTTTTTGTAAAGATGTAATATTATAAATACATGTTCCTCAAGGATAAATGCATGCCTCGTTACGGTCTTGAATAACAAACTTTCTCATTGCACAACAGTCAAGTACAAACAGATTTGCCTTCCATCACTCGCTTAACAACTCTGGATTAATTATTACAGTGTAAGTTTTCTTCTTCTATTGCTTAAACGCAAGAAAACAGAGTGCTGGGTTCGAGGGAATTGAATTTTGAATTTATAGTAAAAGTTTGTGTTAGAATCTTTCAGTTTATATTACAGGTATCGAACAAAACGATCCTGAGTGGAGTAATAAGCAGATCATCGTTGGACTTATCAAATTGGTTATTGTGAATTGTGGGTTATAACAACTCTCTCATTTATCTATTAAGCATTAAAAATGCAAACAAAGAAAGGTCCATTTTTTATTTGAAACTATCTTTGCAATACGTATACTTTTTGTTGTTGTGGCTTTCTGATGGTTATTGACAAATTTATTGCAATGGAATTCTAACAATAGCATGGCCTAAATTGAAAGAGTTTTTATTGCTAACTTAAATAACTAGTCCTATTGAAACAGAGTATAAATGATGATGGAGATTTTATGGTCAATTGTTTGTTTAATCAATGATATACACCTTTCATACTTTAAATACAAATACCTAATTTCTTCAATTAAATTCCTTTGAATTTTATCTCCTAGTAACGTTCTTAAATGTTGAAATCAATAGGAAAATAAATAAATAATGCTAATGCTATTGAAATGGATAAATTTTTTTTTTTAATAATACGTACGACTACATGGTTAAATAAATAAAAAATTGATTGATATTTGTGGAAAAATAGATGGAGGGTAAAAAAAGTTAAAAGCATAATTATGAGTGGATGAAACTTAAAGTCAGAATACATAAATGGAGTTGCAATTGATGTGGGATAATAAAAGCATTCTACTTCAAAAAAACATTAAATGGAGGTATCCAACTGCATTTAGAGCGGATGACTTAATTGCTTCTTTAGTTGAACTAATTAATTGCCACATTTACTATTCTTTTTCAATTTTGCACCTAACTATCATTTAATACATTATATCAAAATCTTACGTCTTTTAAAACCTCACACCTACTCCCTACCTTCTAATTTCTCATCATCTCAAGTCTTTTCTTTTCTTTTTCTTCATATTTTTCACATTCTATTTTTTCTTCTACTTTCTGCAAATTGCTGCATTTAATTGATTTATTTGCCAAATGAAATTTGGTCTGTCTTCAGCTAATCAGTCAAAACTGTATTAAGTAGGCCGTGAATTTCTGCATTTATTATAATGGAGTAAATCCTAATGAATCTCTTTTGACTTTTTAGAGTTTTAACATAAAAATATTTCTTCACTTTTTAGAGTTATCTTCATGAAGTATCTCATGATCATGACATCACCTAAATTTTATTTTTTATTTTTTTTTAAAAAAAGAAGATTTTGTTCACCTAAAATGACTTGTTAAAATGGGAAAACTCCATAATTGCAAATTATATAATAAGATAACAATGTATTGTTTTTCTTGATAAGCGTATATTACTTTTCAAATTCAATTAATATGCAGGAAAAGTACGAGAAATTACATAATATATCCATTTTTAAAATTTAACATTTAAATGTTATCCTTATTATAATTTTTTGAAAAAATACTTTCAAAATAATATTAAACGACATATTTATTATAATTTTATATGATAATATAATATTTTTCTCTTTCACTTTTAAAATAAGAGTTTTTTATCGTTACCTGAAATAGAAATTTGTCTTAAAAGGCAAAAATTTAATTCACTTCGTATATATGTGTGGTGGCATTTTATTAGGTGTGAAATTGTCGAAAATAGAAGTGATTATTCATAGAGTAGTTAAGATGGGAGTTTCGTGTCCAATTTTACTTTACTTTAAATCTTTTTTTTCTTGAAGACTAACGTCAGTCAAAGTGATAGCATTTATGACCGGAATTAAATGCCACATTTTCTTTTCCTTCGTTTCATCAAAGTCTAACTTATTGTTTCATCATAAATTTTGAGGTAGTAAAGTTTAAATCTTCTCTCTGAATTAGTATGAGATATAATATATGGGCTTTCTAGTTCAACTAAAACGTATATCTAAATACAAATTTAAAAACATAACTTTCATTTTGAAAAAAAAACATATCGGATGTTTATATTAATTAATTCAATTTTCATTATTATGTGATTTAATGAAGTAAAACACGTGTTAATTAATTAAAGTTTAAACACATGAAATGCATGTATTTAATTGGACACCCGTTGCAGATAAGTTTTACCCTTCAACTTCATTTCACATGACCAATACATAAATAACACTATTCTTTTCTATTTTATCCTTGAGAATTAGAGTATTAGGTTTGAAAATACGTATTTGATCAATATAGAAAAACCCAGTAGATACTTTATATTTATTGATCAATCAAAATAAATTAATTTGTGTTTATTGATTAAAAATTTGACTTTAAAAGAACACTAAATAAGTATGCAATATATAATATCTTGTTTCTTAAGAGACAAGAAATTGAAAATAGTAACATATAAATAGAAATAATGTGAGTAATGATTTATACGATTATTTTTTCATAAGTTCATATAAAATTGATATATAGTTTTAAGTTTTAGACAATGATTTGAGTAATTAGTACTACCTCCGCTCACTTGACACACCATCAAGAAAATAACTACTTAATATAAGTATGTCACCAAACCACCCTTATTAAAGGATGTCTCGAAAAATATAAGTATTTAATGTTGAGAATAATACATGAAATAAGGGATAAAGATTCGGTCAAGTATAATTAGGTCAAGTAATCTTTAATGGTCTTATAGTTTCGTGTCATGTGTACTATATAATAATTTATGTTTGAGATCCATTTAAATTATACTCATTAATTATAATACTCCATAAAAACAAAAAAGTTGTCAACTTTTTTATTTTTTAAAGCTATCAAATAAAGCAATTATGTGTACTCGAACTAATATTTTCAAGAAAAAATTTTAAGATTGACGGGAATATGTAAACTTTCTGATATTTTACCCGACAAACTTATTCAGGAATAATTTGACACATGCTTTCTCCAAATTCTGAAGTAATCTCTAAGGATAGATCAAACTTAAAAACATAATTGGGTTCTAAATAAAAATTGAACTAAAGAACATGATAATACATTTTTTTAATAAAGTACTTAATTGGAGGTTTTCAAATAATTATAAAAATATATTTATTCAGATTTTTTTTAAAATGTAGAATTCTTTAAAATTAGTATAATATAAAAAATTCAATCGGAAAATCCACATATTCTTTAACCATGAAATAAGATTAAATGTCAAAAATGACAAGTAAAAATGAAGGAAAGAATAATTATTATTTTGATTAATATATTAAAAAAAAATAATTGAAGAAATAGCGAATAAGTAAAAAGGGAAGAAATAGTGCCAATGACATTAAATACATGGAACTATTCATGAAAAATGCACGTACGTCTATCATTCAGTCTCATCCTATACCATCCACGTTCTAATTGCTTATTCAGATTTTTAGATATTTAATTTTCCCCAATATTTTATATATTATAACATATAATACCGAAGATATATAGTAAGTTAAACAATATGCCTTAAATTCTAATGTCGTTTTCAACCGATAGTGAAGTAAGTTTTATGCATTAGTTTCAAATTTTCAGTTAGATATAAATAATGTAAACTATACAGGTAGAAATGCTATAAATTTTCAATTGTTGGTGAGATGTAAGTTCAAACCATAAGTTAATTTTGGTGTGCAAATACTAAGGAATCCTAAAAGGTTACGCATTGGAATAAATGGGTAACTGGAATTGAAGGTATTAAAACGATTGAAAAGTCAGTTTACCTATAAAACTTTAATTAGTTCAAGTATATATATATCTGATGACTTTGATTGCTTCAAGGTGCTTATTATGGCAATTAATACTAGTGCATTCATTTTATACCTAACTTGAAATTTATTATTACGACTATGCTCTAACTTACATTAAATGAATTTATTGAGTTGGTTTCTATTGAATTCAAGTTGCTCACCCACTAGGAAAAATAGGTTTGAAAATAACCATGCATTGTTTGACCAAAATTATGCTTCTAGTTTCATAAGAATGAAATAATATATAAATGAAAATGTTATATTTTAGTATTCTATTAAATAATAAGATCAATGGTATGAGTAATGTCTCTATATCCATCACATAAGTATTGTAGAAATTGCGAATGTAAAGACCTTCAAATGAATTTCGCTACATTAATGGAAGAAAAAATTATTGTTGGCTGAAGATTAGTTTTAGACTTTTAATATATTTTGAAAGGATAAAGCCCTCGCAAACAGTAATTATCATAAGTATGTCTTACGAGGATTCATACAAACTCATGAACATTTTGGAATTGGGGTGTGAGTGATATTATGGGTAAGATAGGATTGGATGTTATAATTTACCCGCGAATGTCTTTTTGGGCATTATTTAGATCTTGTATTTATTTGTTTTTTTTTTTAAAAAAAAATTACAAATATATGCTCAAAAAGAATCTTTAAATCATAATCTAAAAAGTCCATAAAAAAAAATCCATTTACAAAACAATTACACTGAAAAAAGAAAAAATGGGAAAATTTCAGCTAGAGTTGAATCGTTGGGTTTCTCCATATGTTTGGATTTGAGATTTCAAAGGGTTGGTGAACTACAATCATTCCAAATTCTCTTACAACATATTTGGCTAACCACATTGACAGACAAAAAAAATAAAGTAGATTACAACTGAATATTAGTAAGTCTTCATAATGTCAAAATTGTGAGAACTAAAACGTTGACTTAATTGCTTCCTTATAATTTCCTCAAAACAACTGAGAAATCGACTTTTAAGGTAAAGATAAATGAAAATATATTTCGTTTTTAAAAATAAATCCTTGTGATAATTACAACATCTCCCAAATTTCTATTTCTATTATATAAAATAGTCTTGAGAAGGACAATTAATGGCATTTTAGTAATTTCACCATCATTTAAGGAAAAAAATAATTATTATGATCGAAATAAAAATCTAAAAAAATCCATACTTTTTTTTTTAGTTTTGTTATGGGCCCATAAAAATATTTTTGTAATTGTGTTAAATTGAACAATTTCTTTTGATTAACTTTGACTAGAACCATCAATATGGATTATGCCCGTTGGGCAAGCCTCGCTTAACCCAGGAATATAATAGGCTCGGCCTGAGTAAGACTGCTTATTTGAGGGGCTTGAGAAATATCATTAGGGCTGACCCGTGATTCAATAAAAATTAATTAAAAATATATAATAAAAATATTAAAATTAAAAATTAAAGAGAGTCCAAACTCAAAACAATTATATGAATATTTCTATTTATATATTTATACTTTTACTTTTTTTTAAAAAACTTAATAAATATTATAAAAATAATTTTTTTTGTTGATTTGATTAACAAGTAGTAACATTAATATCATGTAATATTGTTTTGTCGATATTTATGATAATATTTTAAATTTAATCTAATAATTATAAAAAATTATTTTTTTAAAAAATAGGTTGACCTGGCAAGCCTGTAGTCCACGTAGTTGTGAGTTGGATCGACCGTTTTCTGGCCCCCACCAAAAACAAGTTAGCCCGCCATGACCTGTAAATGTCAAAGCATGTATAGATTAGCCCGGATGGGGTGGGCTAACCCACACTGACAACTCTAACTTATATGTTAAAGCTTATTTTAACATATTTTAGAAACAAAATTTTGAACAAATTTAAAATAAAATGTGTATGAATAGATAATATTTTGTTCTAAAAATTCATATTTAGAATTTATTACGTAAACATATTTTTAATATTATGTTACATAATTTGACCACTAAATGTTTGTATCTTAATTATTGAAATAATCTTTAAATTGTTGTTTCAATATTTTTTTAATTAATTTGATTGAAAGAATAATAAATATATTGATTTTTCATTTCTTTATTACATATTTTCAATATAATAAACTATTTAATAGAGAGTATTTGAAGAAAAAACGCTTAATATTCAAATTCTGAGGAATATTAAATACAAACTAAAGAAAAATGAGGAGTTCAAAAATAAACAAGATCCATAAAAAGAAAATGTCAATAGAAAAATGACTTTGTTAATAAATATAAAGGAAGAAAAAAGCTACAAGATGAATAAATCACGATAGAACAAATGTATTGGTTTATCTGTCGGGATAAGATGCTGAGTTCCCGTTTACGACATAGTATTTCGAGTTTAGTATAAAAAACTTTTATTAATGCAATATGGAATTTAACATCAAAATAATTGTTACTGTATAAAGAAATAAAGTTGAATTCGTAAATGTTTTTATTGTTGTGGAGTTAGAAATTAAATTTTTAATAAAAGTTTCCATTATTAAAATTAGAATCAATAAAAGTATTTGTATATGTCGAAGAAAATAATAAAATGTATTTCAAAATTCATCAACAAGGCAAATCACAAATAAATTATACTTTAGTCGAAGCAACATAGATTTGAAAGGCTTTGAGTCGGTATTTACGAATTGATTGACCAATGGTTAGTATTTTATCATAAGTAAATTTATGGTGCAGATATTACAAACAGACGATAATAATATTTTAAGAAATATATAGCACTTGCGAAAATATATGAAGTTCAATCAACCTTTTCCAAGATAAACATTCTATATATTCATTGAAGTCGAAATGTTCTTACTCCAAATCCAACAAAATTCTCTATTTTCTTGTTGCATGGAATTTTTTGGAATTCAACTTTCTCGATCTGAGTTGTAAATGACACATCTATGTAGTATGAACATCTGAAACAAATTATAAAGTAATAAATTAAAGTGTTTTATCGAAAAAAATAGCATATAAATATTTGGAGGCTATCTACATAATCTTTTCGAAGTTTTTTCAGCTACAAGAATTCAATTTTTTCATTGTTATTGAATACATTCATTAGTTGTGTGATACATTACAAATGATACATAACTTTATGGGAGGGATGGATTAGATGAATGTATGTGAGAAGGGATTTATATAATTTTTTAATTTTTTTAGAGATTATGAATTTTATAAAAATAAATAAATAAAGTAGACGGGCCTTAAATTATGTAGTTAGAGGAAAATAGGGAAGGGATTCAAAGTGTAGTATTGAAATAGGGCCCATTTACTTGTGGAAAGATGTTAAATGGAGGTGTAGGAAATGAGGCCCATTAATCAATTAGTCATTCCAAGTTTTGTTTTCAGCCCACATTAATGTCACTGTTGATTATTAAGTAGTTTTGTAGTAACATAAATATGAGATTTCACTATTTGCAAGTAACAAGAAAGGACGTAAACTAAATTAGTCTGACAACTACGTAGTTTTGCTCATCATTACTAGCTACTTGTCCCCTTTCAATGTTTAAAAAAGTGCAATTGGATTATGAGATTAAAAATAAGTGTTGTTTTTGTGTGTGAAACAACTTACTATCTGAATCAAATTTACACGTTCTATCACATGCATGCATGCTGCAATAACATCGTCACTGCTTTGGCCCTTTAATTTATCAGTTCTTTTTGTTAGAAATAAGATATTATATTCTGTGAAAGGAAAAGAGAGTTTGAATAGAATTCATTTTTCTTGGGCATGCATGTGCAACATTATTAACATATATATATGTATGTTTTAACTGTTATAACAGTAAATACATTAAGGAACTAATAATAGAGATTGCATGTGCTGAATTAATATTCCAATCATGGAATTCCGTACAAACCACTAAAACTAATAAATAAATAAAAATGCGTTAAAGAGATCTTCATTCAAACTGCACAAATGATTTGATTCATATTCATTTTATTCGTGCCAACTCAATATGATATGATATGAACACTTTTTTTTTTATTTCTTTCATATATATATATATATATAACACAAAGCGAATGTTCCTTAATATTATTATAACTACTAACTAAACTGATTATTATAACATGCATGCCCCCAAATATAGCCTTTAAATTCTAAAAATATATATCTCATTATTTATGCATTTGGAGGAATATATACTCCCTCCTACATATCGATCTACCAAGGGACAAGTTGAGATGTTACTTGTAAGTCTAAAAAGAAGAAAATACACAAAGTTATAAAAGAAGACCTTTATTTGGCCTCACTAATGATAATATTCCTACCCACCAATTTCTCAAAATTATACATATTTAATTTGCTGTTTCTTCTTTTTTTTTCCCCAGAGATACATACTCTCTTCTATCGATATTACTTGATTATACTATAAATTTAAGTTTTTTCTTTAAAAATGTATGATTTTAGATAATTTTTTAAAGATTCAAAAGTTAAATTGGCGCAATAAAAAAGTGAAAATTTCTTGTAATAGAACAAATTTATATATTTATACATATATTTATATATATATGTATATATATTCTCTTTTCTTGTCCTTTGCCACCGCCTTTTGTGTATCACGAAGACACATACTTTATTCCTTTCCCCCTTTTTTCAATTTTTGTTTTCTTTTGCAGTCACCCTAACCAAAAGTTTGAAATGATTTTTACTAGCTAGTATTGTTTTTATTCAGTTTTGTATAAGAAAAATAGTGAGAGAGCTAAATGGAATGCATTATTTTCCCTCGATCTTTTTTCTTATATCGTGAAATTATTACTAATTAAGTATGATATTGTTACTGTTTTAATTTTTTTAAAAATAAACAATCAAGTTTGATTTCATTTTAATCAACATACTAGATCATCTTAATTAATTTCTTTAAGAATTGCTAAATCACCAATATAATATTCTTCCAGTTGAATAATCATGCATGCTGGCTGATGAGGACCATTCTCCAAACTCAACTCCATTATTATTTATTTGACTCATTCATACCTTGTTTTCATTTATTTCAAATTTGGATCAGCAATATATTGCGTTAATTACTATGAAAAACAATATGGAATTATTAGAAACTGTCAGGATCATCCACCTAACCTTTTTTTTTTTTTTTTTATTTTTAATCTCACAATATTTAACTTGCTTGAAAAGAGTAGTTGTAAGATATGAAGACAGTTTCCCTAACTCGACGACCAATAATAGTCACAATACAATATTACTTTCGAGATCCAGAAAGGCAAAAGCCTTCTAGATAAAAAAAAAATAAAAAAAAAATGAAGGAAGACGTTCTTATTCTTCATAAATAATAAAAAAAAAATGGAGCTATGGTCCTCTGATAAAGAAATTTATGTTTATGCCTTTCATCTACTCATTTTTGGTGAATTTTAATAATTTGGATCGACATTAAGAATTTTCACTTTTATGAGGTATATTACGGTTTTAGTAAACACAACTTTGCTTTTTACGAATAAAATTTGTAATTTTTAATTAAAGAAGTACATATTCCACTTATCACTCGATTGTTTTTGTAAAATTGAAGAAATTGCCGTACGGCATGGGGTACATATTACTGTATTTTGGACTAAGCGGTCCAACTCCTGCCTCATCAAATTAGGTGTTACTCACTAGTTTTTAGAGATGATTTTAGGTGAGACCATTTAGGAATGAACCTAATACACTTGTTTAACTTATTATACCCTTTCTTTATCATTTACTTCAATCTAATTCTACATTTGAATCCAATACCTCTTACTCTTACTTTACTAGTTATAACAATCATGCATTTATATAACTCTCATCTCCACCCTTTTTAAATAAAAATTTGTCCTTAATTTTGATGAGGTGGATAAATAACTTTTTACTAGTAGTAATTTTTAAGGAATGAGTATTTTTTTTTTATATATAATTTTCTTGGTTAGTAGATATCCTCCCTCTTAATTAATCGAGTTGATTTTTGGAAAGGCTATGAGCGGAGACAGAATCAATATGATCTAATTAATTAAACATATATTTTTGCCTAAATATCCCTACTGTCACACCGGAACGGAAGTATTCATGTGTATGAGCTGGTATTTCAGTACCCCCAACTTTTACAGATCCAAACGCAGGATTGGAATGAATGAAATTACAGATAGGCGTTTTCAAAATTAATTTAATTAGACGATGAATTGCAGCTTGATTGTTAACAAAATAAGTATATGTCAATCACATTTTCATGCTACCTGAAATTCTCCTCCACCTTTTCCATGACAGAATATATATTTACAGAAAGGGGAAAAAAACATGATCTGCTCTACCTAACCGCGCTAGGGGGAAAAAAAAAAGCAGAGCAAATTCATTCAAAATAAAAGAGAAAAAAAATTGTGCTACAGCAAGTCATCGGAGAGAGCGGTGAGAAGATCCTGAAGGTCATCGCCGATCCGAAGAGCCTCAAGTACTCGTTCAAAGATGAGAACATGACAGGGAATGCGAAGGACACCTCTCTGTTCGTAACCATACTCTTGAGCAGATTTATTTAAGAGCTCAACGAAAATTGGATGGTTTAAAAGATCAGCACTTACAATAAATCTCTCCATCTCATCACCGACGTAAACAGGGAGGTGTCCTTCAGGAACTCCGGTGCCGGATCTGAGCTTTCCGGTACGAAAGGATTGGAGGCGACGGGGACGAGAGGATTCAGAACGGAGCAAGGAGTAGTTAGAGGAGGAATCAGCTACACGCGATAAACGTCGAATAAGTTTCTTCATGTTTTTGTTGGAGCCTGCAACGAATGAGACAACTGTGTTTTGAGGGTGAAAGAGTGTGGAGGTTGGTGCTTTATATAGATGCAACTTCCCTTTAAACAAACAAGGGATAGTTGGGAGGTACAGATAGACGTACTTGGCAGGTACAATTATTGTTAGTGCACATTTCTAATTCTTTTTCACCTTAATTTCACTCCATTAATTAATTAATTAAGCAAACATTTGACCACATCCATCCAAAACTTATTTACATTATTATTATATATGTAAAACCGAAATAGATGTTCTTTTTAATTTTGACATTTTTATTTTTACTTAAGATAAGTGGAATTATTTCTATGGTTAGACTTAGAGTCAGTGAAGTAAACAGCGTAGTCCCACTACTTATTCTAATAAACAATTGACCATAAACACATACGCATATTTTGGTTAGAAATTTTTAATTTTAAAATAAATTAATTTTTTTTCATTTTTAATTAAAAAATATAAAAGTTAAAAATAATAATATAAAAGTATCAAATTTTCTGCCCAAGAGACTTTTCCTAATTACTCAATTTTGAAAGAATAATGGTTACTAGGTACAAATGGACCGTATAACTAACGACACCTACCAATACCATAAACAAGACAAAGCTTGGGGGAAAGTAATTTAGGGAAAATTGTCTTAATTGTAGGCAGCATTCACTAATTATGTGTATTTAGACAAATTTGAGATTGATAGAGTACACGTATACCTAGGGATTGGTTTGACGGTAATTCGCACCAATTTGCTTAATCATTAATTAATTAAACAAAGAATGTTAGATTAATTGGAATGAGTAATAGAGAAGCAAGTAAATAGTGTTGTAGACAACAAAATGAAATTACAGCCAGTGAAACTTCGGCATATGGAATACCTATAAACTACGGTGCATGCCAAATTCATGGAATCATATCACTGTCAAATAAAAATTAATCCTCAAACAAATTTACAAGTAATTATTAAGATATATACAGTAAAATATTAAATACTTGTTCATTTATAACTTGGATTACTAAATAGCATATAAAGAAAAACAAGGCTAATCACATTACTAACCAATGCAGGATAATTAGATTTGAATTTGAAAGTGCTTATTGATATGATTAAGGTGATATTTTAGGGGGGAGAAAAAGAACAAGTGGGGTTGCGTGAAATGGAAACCGAATTAAAGAAAAGGAGGAGCCGAAAATAAGTAGTGGAAACGTTGGAATTGTGATGTCTCATGGAAAAGTTGTGTTTGTTAAGGCAACCCTACCCTGCTTGGTATCCTTTTCCAAGCAAAGTTTCCGTGATACATATTTTCCTCATTCAATATAATTATAACACCAACAGAAAGAATAATCATACAATATTATTCATTACAATTCTATCCAATTCTTCTTTCTAAAATTGACTAAATGGTACTAGCACTTTTTGGATATTATGTTATACTTCTTGTTATTAATTTGTTGGAAACAAGTATTTTGATAACAAAAAGCATTGAATCTTTTAATTTACGATTAGGATAAAGAAGCTAAAACTAATTTATGAGTCCCATTAAGGAATTGAAGAGAGAGTTTAATTACAAGTGTAGAAATTAAATGAATCTTGTCTGCAGACAATTCCCCCATTCCTCACATCACAAAAGAACAAGTCAACTGAGACACCAAAATCCAAACCCCCTACTATAGATATATATATATATATATATAGGACAATCAAATCAACTATACCAATTATGTATTTATTCATGTCCCACTACTCTACTACGTACGTTCTACACTCTCTTTAGTATGATAACTATTTGCATTTTATTATTTATGGAGTATTTCTTTTTCTAATGATCATCAATTTCACGTATATATTTTAATTAACTCTCGCTAACATCGATCATCAAATCACATAAATATTTTTGTCTTACAAATTGTGAACAAATAATGTTCGTGTAGTAATATATCCATGCCTTGCAGCAGAGGGGCAGCACGTGGCCAACCCAAAAAACCTCAGATGATCAACTGCCATTCTTTAACCCTATCACAATTCAGAAGATATATACAGTGAACTGCCAGACAGCCATGACCAAATATTTTCATCTTTTGGGATAAGAGATCTTCTAGACAAGCTGGATATATATATATAACAGACTATGTAATTTATTATCTGGAAATTAGAGGACATACATACATACATCCAACTACTACGTATAATTAATTAGCTAAACTAATCAACTTTTTGCGAATAAAAATTTAATTGTTATACTATGGTCCATATATAAAGCAAATGCACAACCAATCAAATATAGACGAGTTCGTTTTTGGTAGTTGTTAAGAGGAGAAACTAACATGACAGCACGCCAATAAATGAAATAAATTATATTAGTGAATAAGACAAGTACTGATCAATACAAATTAATTCCACCATCTCTATACAACCTATTTCTTTAAAAACTACCTTGATAGTTTCATTTCACATGAATGTCACGCCACTACTTTTTTTTTTCCTTTAGAATGATATGACGACTATTACCAATTTCTGAAATTTTAACTTGCTTTGTGAGTTTAAGATAAGTTGGTTCTGAAAAAATTTCTTTCCACATGAATTGATGTAGTAAAAAGTACTGTGGATTGTTCAATATATAAATAGTCTTTTTCTTTCTAAATAAGGGGAATAAATAACTAAAAACTATACTTATATAGGAGTAATATATATTGTGATCACCCAAAAAGATATTATAAAAGGTAAGGATATACAACTTTTTTTATTTATTATATCCTCAATTAAATAACTAATTACAAAATTATTGAGTACTCAAAAGTTGGAATGGGACCCATTTTTAATTAGTAAACGAATATTTTGTTCATCGGATTCTTTAAATAATTGTATTAATTAAAGAAACAAGTGGCGTGATTTTTTCTTAGTTGCCGTACAGTCAAATCGTACACGGAAATGTGGGGCCCCCACTTTAATAATTTAATATTTACATTAAAAAGCCAAAAAAAAAAGACAATCGGACGTGACGTGAATATCCACGAACCGCCCTTTCTTTTTGCGTCAGTTACGCTGCTTTTACGTCCCACGCAAATTTGCCCTTTAATACATCCTAAATTAACAACGTTTTTTAATTTTCCGGTAAAAAACAATTTATTTTGCTTTTTATATCCTCCTAACCCCACCATGTTAAAAGATTGTCTTCACTTTAATTTTTTATTAAATTAAAAACAATTAATATCAAATAAAATATTAATATTACTGAATAAGGGTGACTCGGATTGTTCTTTAAAAAGGGTTCATGATATTCAAAATTGGACCCACTTTTGCTGAAATTTGTATACGAGCCTTGACTCTATATAGTAAAATAGTGAAATTAATGAAAGAAAATAGCTTTCACAATTAATAGTTATGGACAAAACACATAAAAGTAGGACAATAATGGTGATTGTATTTTTCCTTTATTCACATTTGGAGGATCAAGGAAATAAATAGAGGATCAAATATTTTTATTATTATAAATTGCTTACGTCTCAAAAAATAATTAGAATATCGTAATATTCATCCTCTAAAAGAATGTTCAAATAAATTTAATAGTTATATTTTTTTCATGCCACATACACGCATACGCCGTAAGAAAAATGAGTTGTCAGATAATATATTATCTTGGAATTAGCCAAAGTATGACCTACTTTATTGAAGAGAGGTTAAAGTATAAACAAATTAGGATAAAAAACATTATTGAATAACGATTTAATTTGAGGGGTAAAAAGTGAATGATGCTCTATACTTTTTTTTAGCTTACGAAATGGTTATGCATTAAAGTCCATGGATTTTTTATTATATACTAATGAATATCGAAATTATTCAATTAACACTCTTTTTCGATTATTTTTAATATATTACGTGTATATATTATTCTCCTATCTCTCTATAATAAGATTTTACTATATTATTAATGTATTTGATAATGATTTTCTATACATATTTTTTATAATAATTAAAAATATCAACACAAATAATACACTATTTATATCTTTGAATATAAAAATGTTTGACGGGAGTCTGTAAATACTATTGAATACGTTTATAACTATATTCTCACTTTTCACTGCTGAAGTCCATTTGGTCAAATTAATTAAGCTAAGGTGTGTAATTAATTTTCCTTCACTTTATTTTTTTTTTTTGTAAAAGTTGGTCCGCAGTGAAATTAACAGTGTCATTTCCTTTACGTGTTTTCTGTTTTTAGGATTATAAGATGATCGATCATGCAACGTCCAAAGATAAATATAAATGACTCACCAAACCACTTTTGCTTACGTTGTAGTCCACTTAACTCATCTCTTCACTTTTACAAAAAGCCAAATAAGATAAGATTTTATTTAATCTGTACATCTATTCATTATTATAAAATTATATTAGGAATGAGCTTGCTTCTTCAAATTCTATACTAATAACTTTACCATTTGAAATTCCTTAAATGAGTAATTAGCTAGTTAGCTACACATCTCTCGTACTGAACTAATTACTGGTCTTGGTTCAAAGTAAATGATATCACATTATGATAATATCAGTGTTATAGTACTAGATTAATTTGACGCCTTGACTGACAATTGAGTCAATAGTTACTAATTGGACGGTGAAGTTTTAGTTTGGGAAACAGGTAAATGGCCAAGTGTTTTTGACCATCTTCCGATCGATTTACTATATTTATTCAGTAGCTTTAGATACACGTAAACGAAGCTAGTGGGCTCCTATCTATATAAGTTTTAGTGATGGCTCGCAATTCATTAAACTAGGTTACAAGGTAATTGATGAATAATATCTATCCTTAATTATTTAAACCAAATAATTATTAGGAAAGGATATAAAATGATTGAAATCAAGTGTCTAAGGAAGTCATATTTATTTATTTATTTAATAATAAAAATTGGATTATACATGCATGTAATCAATATTACAATTAATCTAGAGTCTTGTATAGTGTTGACTATTTCTAAGAAGATGAAACACGAAATCAAATGAGAAGACATTTAAATTGAAAATTTGAAACTCCTATTTATTTATTTATTTGTGAAAGTGAAATTGGGTCACCATGTTGGGAAAGGGACATGTTTTTGTGTTGAATGCTAACGACGCAATTTAGGTGAGACTGGGTCCTCTTTACTTAACATATTTGTTTCGCAAGGATTTGGACCAGAAAAAAGCTCTCTATGAGACAAGAAAAAATCTAGATATTATTTATTATAGTTTTGTTGTAATTCAATAAATTTCATTTTAAATTTTAAAGTAATAGTGACCGAAAGTCAAAATTATACGCTACCAATTAGACTTAATTTAACATACTCTTTTGTCATAATCAATGGAGTCAAAAAACTTTGTGGTTCTAAAGGTCTTAAACTCTAACTTTCTTTGGTATTTAGAAAGAATTATTTAGGTTCTTAGTAAAATAATAGATAGGGAATATCGAATATTCCCATTTACAATCACATGATCTGTAGCAATAGATTTTTTTATAAAACAAGTCCTCTCTTATAATTAGAGCTAAGTTTTAATTTCTAATTCAAAAGAAATAAAATTCTAAAATTAATTAGGGAATGTGAATGTGAGGAGTTTGTGCATTGACGATATATAAGAGTATCTTCTTTTCGCTTTCATCAGTGGAATGCTGACGACGAAATAACAAAAACGTTATAACCATGACCTCATTATTATTTCACTCTTTATGATCAATTAGGTTTCAGTAATATAAAAAAATGTGTGTTTTATTATGCCTATATATTTATTTTCAACTTCCCCTAGAGATTTTGTTTAAAATGAAGAGATACCGTATTATCACTCCAATATGGTTTTGATATATTACCCTTTTATTACAAGTAATTAAACACCTATAAATCAGTTAAGACTGGGATAATTGGCCTTTAGTTATTACAAAATTTTAATTCTGATCCTTGTATTATGTGATTAATACATTATCTTCAATTAATTAAAATGTATAACTTTTGCTTATTTTATATATGAATTATGTTTATTATTTCTAGGATCTTGGCACCCTGTTTAACTATAAACCAATTATTTATAATTTAATACATATCAATAATGATATGATATAGTACTACTTAATAATCATTAAGTTCGTGAATATTCACAATTGGATGTACGAAAGACTCAAAAAAAGATAAATATTAGAGTTAATTGTCGGTTTATGTATTTAAGGGACGTTTTTTCAAAATGGTCAACTTAAATTTCATTACTTTAACTTTCTAAGTTTTAACTTGACAATATTTTATAGGGGATATTATTTTTTTATCACATATAAAGAAGTATATATTTGTTTGACGAACGGTACGCTCTACAACTCAAGTTATTCGGGAATAATTCCATGATACCAATTGATTTTTCGTGTTTTAATAATGTTCTTTAATCAAAATTAAGAAAAATCTTCGTATTAAATTTACATAAAATGACCGACTTGAACAAGTCAAACTGAAAATAAACTAAAAGTTGAACTTTGAAACATCAAGGATATTTATATAGTTATAATCATAGGCATATATAACGGTGTTTATAAAAATATGTCATGATTATGATAATTTTATAGTAATGTACACACTAGCTATTAGGATGATGCAGAGGTTATCATTGTTTAATTTGACTGACATCATAAAGAAGAAGAATTAAGCACAGAGATTATGGTTCCTTTACAGATAAGAAAAAGCCACTAATTATATTAATGTGTTGTAAACATCATGGATCTTGGAAATTAATAAGCCACAACATGTGAACACCACTTAAACTATATTGACTACTCATTTAAACATTTGTTTACTAATTTTATTTTTTTGTTTCATTAACGTGTCTCCAACTCATATATATAGTCACGACCTGTATAGTTAGTTATATATATTATTTGGGCTTAAACGACCAAAAGATAAATTCCATAATTTTGTATACAATTTTCTCTTTTTCGGGGGTTAAGGAAGAATATACTCCATAATTGCATGGGACCTCTTACTAATTAAGTATCGGTTTTCTATAATTTTGTTTGACTTTTCTCATTTTTAGGGTTAAAGAAAGAATATTATTTAACAGACATAACAGTAATAACTAAAATTATATTGCATTATAATTACTTATATTGCTATCATGTGTTGATTCACTATTTAATTTCTATGTTCAAATCGTATGACTTGATGTTTTTTATTTATTATCTCTCCTTTCTTTTTTTCTTTTAATTATAACAACGTACTTGTATGGCTCATTAAATAAGAAGGCATAAGATTTTCTTAATTTTCATGGTTCAAATCCACAAGTTCTCATCAAGACTTGGGCATGACAAGGCTAAGCCCAACAACTTATGAGATGGGCTTTTTGTGATATTTGGGTCAATACGAACTTTTGATCTGTCCCATAAAATTGTTGAGGACCAATACATTGTTAAGAAAAATTCAGAAATAACTAACATAAATATAATAAGAATAAATAGCTATAGGTTTGATATTTTGCGCTCCATAGCTATTTTGTCGTTTCCTAGCAATTTGTATATTTCGCTAATATACAAATAGGGTAAGTATATACAAATTATGTATTTATCCACTTAGGATTTTTTTTGAAATCCATTATATTTTGCTTGCAAATATACAAACAAGGTAATTTATTATAATTTCTCCATAAATTGTATATAAGAAAATTATGGATTTAAACAATCAAGTATCGAATTATATAAATTTTAATTTTATACAAAACCGACGAATAACAACAATTGGAGAAACTATAGCCACAAATTACAATTTTCTTTAAATCGTAAATATTTGCTTTTCAACATAACTTATGTTTTCATGGTCCAGCAAATACATAATTTCAGACTATAACATCGGCCATTGATCTTTTATAGTGTAAAAATTATGTAAAAAAGTTGTATCCTAATTCCTATGCTTGGGTAAAGTTTAATTTGGAAAAATCTTTTTGACTTTAATTGTTTTTACATGGAGTTCCTGTGTATATTTCCGAGCTCGTTATTTAGCTGTTAATATTAGCTTTGTATTCGTTCATCCCTTTCGTGGATTAAAGATTGTTTCACAGATGGACCACTTAAGGCCCAAAGACAGGTGGCATCTCAAAGGCCCATCAATTAGCCCAAAATCATATCCTAAAGGAAAAATTACGCGGTTAAATTCGCAAGAATATACAAATACATATGTATAGTATACAATTATTTAATCAATATATATATACAATTCACCTCTCTCCCACTATCTGCCCTCTCTTGCTCGCCTCTCTCCTCCTCTCCAATCTCACTCACCTTGCTCCTCTCTCTCTCAATCTCGCTTGTCATATATACAAAACATATGTATAATATACAATTATCTAACCAATATACATATACAATTCACCTCTTTTACACTTTTTGCCCCCTCTCTCCTCTCTCTCCTAATCTCGCTCACCTCTCTCCTTCCTATAACATGTAGCTACGAATGATAATTATCAAACTATTGCTAAAGTAATTAAGTTATTTTAATGGGTATTTGTGAAAGTTTCCCTATCCTAAATCAGATATTAATAATGGTGTCATATATTTGGACAACTATGTTCTTTAAAAGGAACTTTTGCATATAATTGAAATTTTTTCAACTTCGATCTCATATACCTGAAATTGATAAAAAAAAAAAAAAGATGCTTATCTTAGATAAACTTATAAAACTTTAAGTATAACGTGAATAACAATCCTCGAATCAAACTATTTATGTATTTGTCTCATATGTTGCCTAAATAAATTTAATTTTTTAATGAATTTGAATTAAAGGGATCCAATTTTTTTGAGTCATCAAATAGGCATATCATTAACTCAACAAGACTTGAACGGAGTGGACAAATTATGTATTACATGAGTTAGGGCACGTTTGGCCATAAATTTTTTAAATAATATTTGGGAAAAATTTGACAAATAATGTTTGTCCATACAATTTGTCATTATTTGACAAATATTTTTGGCAAATATCCCAAATTTCCAAATATTAGTTTTTTCTAGTATTTGGGTCAAATATCATTATTTGGGATATTTTAAAAATTAAAATTTTATTCCAATCTTTTATCTTTTACAAAAACACCTTCTCTAGTAGTTGCTTGCGTTGTATTATATCATTTTTTACGTGAACACTAAAATAATGATGAAATATTTAGTGAATATTAAATAATGATATGATTGTTGATGAAAAATATTAAAAATTGGCTTTAGGTAACAAAGTCATGTACTTTATCTACTTCACGATGTATGAAATAATTCTTGCTGCACTCACTCTAAATTATCACGTTGCTTCAGTGTCATGGACATTATTTGTTATTGTTGTAACTAACATTCAATTGACTTGTAATACAAACTTTTAGTTAGTTTTGATAGTTTTTAAAACTTGTGTGTATAAATCATATTTTTCTAAAAAGATGAAATATATTTCTCAAATTTTATGGGCAAACACATGGTGAAATTTCACTCAAATTTAGCTTAATTTTGTCATTTTTACTTTCGGATGACAACATGAGTTGGAAGTTTAAGAAATTATAATGTGAACAAAGATCCTGTGCATATTGTTGATCGACTATTTCCATATATAGAATTTTCGTGTACTACTAATAATATAATATTCTTCAACAACTATGAATTAATTATCCTGCACACCAACTCTGAGTTTTGTTAATTTGAATGTTTAAACATTTATTGAATATTGATGGCTAGCTACCTCGCAAATAATATTCTCCTTTCTATCTTTTGACTTAGTTTATTCAATTCAATGGTTATGTCTCTATCAAACTTTTTTGACTTTTTATTACTTTCGATTATTATCAGCCTTTAAGTTCGTTCCCAGGTGTTCATTTTACCTCACCAATTAACGCAACCTCTTATTGGTCGATTATAATTGCTTTTATATCCTACTACATCCATCTCAAAATAGCGATATTATTTTTGTTATATAAATATTAATTTTTGAAATTAAATTTATTTAGGTGAGCTCAATAAGTAATGATAAAATTTTAGTTGATCAAATTTATTAGTATAAATTTCTATTATTATTTCATCAATATGATAAAAAGTATATTTTAAAATATTAAAATTTATATCATTTAAAACTCAAAATAATTTGACGTAAAGGGGTAAGAAAAAGAAGGATGATTATATTTGATTAGAACCAAAAAAATATCAATTTTTAAATATATGAATATAAGATATATATCAAATTAAACTAGACAAGTGGACTATTTGAACAGATAGATTTCTAGGAAAGTTGGCTAATATATATGATGATAGCATTACAGATATATATATATTAAAAAAAGAAAGCTTTTCTGCAGCCCTTTAGTCCAAGGTGCAATTATATATTGTTTGTTCATTTAGCAAGTGCCTCTCTTTCTTTGGTTCTGCTACGCAAATTAAACATGAAGAAGGCTGCGGTGCCTGGGGCCTGGGCAAGCACAACTCTTATATTGATGTACATGTTTGAGATAGCCGTAGCTCAAACAATTGCCACAACTGATCCTTCTGAAGGTCACATCTTTTTACTTTCAAACAAATTATGATGTTCTTTTAATTAATTAATAAATTATGCTACTAGTTGTTATGACTAATCTAGTCTCATAGTTGTGCAGCCCGTATATTGAACTCCATGTTCCAAAATTGGGGGATTTCTGCTACAGAGCGTTGGAATATTAGTGGTGAGTTATGTAGTGGAGCTGCCATTGATTCAACTTCCATCCTAGATTTTAATCCTTCCATCAAATGCGACTGTTCTGCCAACAACACAACTCCTTGTCACATCACTGGCTTGTAAGTCACTCTACTAGTTGCATGTTGGATCCGCCGATTCTATTTTACAAAATATATCACTTCTATTTCCCAGGAGAGTTTATGCATTGGACATCATCGGTGAAATCCCAGAGGAATTATGGAGTCTTACCTTCCTCGATGATCTGTACAATCTTCCTCCTAACTTATACTTGTTTCATCTTTTTATCTCCCAACTACTCATAGTTTGCTTACAAATTGCAGCAATTTGGGACAAAATTACTTAACAGGCACACTCTCCCCATCCATTGGCAACCTCACAAGAATGAAATGGCTGTAAGTCTACTCTATTTCAGTTATGCTCAATCATCATATTTTGTGTTTAATATGTTTGGTGTCTTCAGAACCTTCGGCGTCAATGCTTTGTCAGGGGAGATTCCAAAGGAACTTGGCTTGTTGACTGAGTTACAATCATTGTAGGTTCTTATAATTATTATGTCCTTGCTTTCATGATATATCATCTATCCATCTATCAAGGGCATCATCTATGCATTTTCAGGAGTCTTGGCACAAACAACTTCTCCGGGCCTCTGCCTTCAGAGCTTGGAAACTTAACAAAACTGACACAAATGTAAGTTATGATGCATTCATGTTTTAACATTCAAATCTTAATTGTTACATTTTTGGAGTTTGCATGAGAAATAGGTTATTTGTTCGTCAATATCATACTGAATCTAGATGGTGTTGCATTGTTTCAATATATATATACACACACACACACACACATCAAATGCAAAATCTTCAAATAATACTAGTAGAGAAGGAGTTTGTCAACGCTCTAATGCAATCTATGTTCTGCTTGATCTATTTTCATGCTAGATGAGGAGTATAATTAATTCAATCCTTCTCTGGTTTCTGTATAAAGTAATCATTCCTTGTCTGAAGACTATGATAAGCTATATTAGGTTGTTAATATTTGTCACATGAATCATAAATATAGTATACAATCAACATGGCTAAGACAATATAACTCTCATTTTATGTACGTTAGTATCGATCTTCCTTGCCCATTTTTCTTTTTGTTTCTCATTCCATTCTACATGTTTCAATCCTTAAAATTCTAATTTAAACATGCAACATACAGAAATAGAAAGGAAAAAAGAAATAGGATAAATTGAAATATATAGCACACATTTCAGACATACCAGATGCCAAACAATAAAACTTAACAAATACATGAGAGTTTCTTTCAAACTTAGGAAACGAAAGTTAATTTTTGAGGTTTATAAGTTATTTTCTCCTGATTCGAGACTTCTTGATTGTTGAAATTTCACATGTTCTTAGGATTTTTGCGATGTATGAAACCGTTTTTTTAATTACAGAAACATCTTTATATTTAATTATTCTGTCATTTCTGTAGCTTGATGTTCTTTTTTTTTCTGAAAAAAAACTACAATTTCGTTGCTTAGTTATCTCAACAGCGCTGGTGTTAGTGGACCAATACCATTGACGTTCGCAAGACTGCAGGAGTTGGAACAAGTGTAAGAGCTCTTTGTGAAGAGTTTCTTCTATAGCTTCCCAATTTTTACTTCGAGAAACTTGTGTATAATAAATCTAACTGGAAAACGAACTATTTGTGTTTCAGGTGGACTTCAGATAATGCTTTTACAGGGAGGATTCCTGATTTCATTGGAAATAATTGGACAAAACTTACTGTATTGTGAGACCACAGTTACTTGAACTATGTCCAGTTTTTATTTCTTGAGTTCTTTCGAGAATGGCGTGTCTCTTTTTTCTTGCAGCATTGCTATAATGCTATTGCTGCATCTCCTAGCATAGTCTGTGACTGAGCTTTCTATTGCCACAGGAGGTTCGAAGGAAATGCTTTTGAGGGTACAATACCAGCTTCCTTTTCCAACTTAACCACTTTAACCGATCTGTGAGTTCTTGCGTCTGTTTTATCATTTTTGTTCATAGTTTAGAACCCCCTTTTACATTTAGCAGAATCTGATATTTCATCTGCTGCATAACTATCAGGAGAATAAGTGATCTATCCAATGGGAGCTCTTCACTTGACTTCCTTAGGAATATGAAGTCTCTAAGCAAGCTGTAAGGAACAATATGACATAGCACCACATGCTACAAATCTTGACATTATATTTTCTTTCTTCTTCTCTGACCAACTAAATTTGGTATTTCCAGGGTTTTACGAAATAACAATATTTCAGGTTCCATCCCAAGTAATATTGGAGAATATCAGAGCCTGACACTACTGTGAGTTCTGAGCATGATATTGTTCTTATAAACATTTTTAGTCCTCAGTCTTTTGGATTGAACTTTAATTATCTCACTTATATGACCTATAGCATCATATGTGAGCATAAACACTTGTAAAAGTGTCGTGCTACTATATCAACTCAAGTTCATGTGCTACTATATTGATCAATTACTAGTTATACCCCTTTGGTCTAACCTTCATTTTATTTTTTTCTTAGGGATTTGAGCTTCAACAATTTGACTGGGCGTATTCCAGATGCACTTTTCAATCTGACTTCACTGACTCACTTGTAACAGACGATTTAAATTGTTTATATTTGATACCACCTTAACTATGTGTTCAGGTGCTAATTCCCTTTTCGATCATCAGGTTTCTTGGTGATAACAAGTTAACAGGCGCCCTGCCAGCTCAGAAGATACGGTCTCTCCAGACTATGTGAGTAACTCTTGTTTTTGTATGATCGATATCCTTTCTGTTGGATCGAGTATGCTGAACTTTCAAACATATTCACCTTCTTATTAAGGAGAATGAAGAACTACTTCTGTTATAAGTTATTTCAGCATCTTCATTACTGAGACTTTGAGGCTTTACTAGGTAATACTGATAGGATAACACCAGAGGCTTTACTAGATTGATTCATAATATCTAGCATATAATTGTATGTATAGCATCTAGTCTTCAAATTATTTTTATCTTATGGCCTTCTTGAACTGATGCTTCAATTTCATGCAAACTCTAAATTACTTTCTCCCTTTTACATATAAATGCTTGACATGTTTTATATATTTGCGCACAAAAATATCTGAAATGCTTATAATTCCATTTTTGCATGTAGAGATTTATCTTACAATGAGTTATCTGGAAACTTCCCTTCTTGGATCAATGAAAATCTGCAATTGTAAGTATGAGAATAGCTGAAGTTTATATAATGCTTAACCTAATCTTTTTTCTCTCTACGTTTTGGTCTCAGTCTTGACTGTGATCAGCATGCTAACACTGATACTTGGAAACTTGCAGAAATTTAGTTGCCAACAACTTTACAACAGAACAAATAGATCAATCAGATAGCAGGTTATCAGAAATTTAGTTGACAGCAAAATTATAGTTGTCTCTTTATTTGAAGAACTTAAACGGGTGATACTTCCTTTGTCTTCAGTTCTTTGCCTTCGGGGTTAAATTGTCTTCAACGGAGTTTCCCCTGCAATCGAGGACGTCCAATATGTAAGTGCTTCCTATAATTACTTGAGGACAAAAATCCTACTCCAAGTTTCTGGTTTCATTAGTATGAATAAGTTTAAAATAATTGTTCTACATTTTGTATCTATAAACCACAATATCAGAATGGGTCAATATCCATTTAGTTGAATTCGTCCATTTAAGGTAATATACCTAATTCTGTAATATTTGTCCAACATTTTCTCTTCTTATGACATGTCGTTTACCAAGAAACTAGGACATCTGCTACCCTATTCTACTGCTTATGTTCTAATATTAAACCGTGTACTGGTTTCTTATCTTCTCGTACATGTGACTTTTCATAATTTACAGATTCTGACTTTGCAATTAAATGTGGAGGAGGACGTGCAATAAGATCCAGTGATCAGATATCGTATGAGAGTGAGAATGAGACTCTGGGTCCAGCAACATATTTCATGACTAATACAGGGAGGTGGGCTGTTAGTAATGCTGGTCTGCATTCTGATCGTCCAAATCAGAGCTTCACAAGCTTCACCTCATCTCAGTTTACAAACACCTTGGACTCTGAGCTCTACCAAACTGCACGAATTTCCGCTGGATCACTCAGATACTATGGTTTGGGCCTTGAGAATGGTAATTACACTGTGACTCTCCATTTTGCGGAGTCAGAAATCTTAAATCCCCCAACTTGGCGTAGTGTTGGAAGACGTGTATTTGACATTTATGTACAGGTATGATTGTTTTTGAAAATAGAGAAACATATATTATTCATAATCAAAGAAATATTGGAATGATTTGGGTCCAAAAAGAGCATCACTTTAATAATTTTATGGTTATCATTTTCCAGGGAGTTCGGCAGTTGAAAGATTTTGACATAAAGAGGGAGGCTGGGGGAAGATCCCTCGCAGCTGTTCAAAGGCAATTTACTGCTCAGGTCTCTGATAATCATCTTGAGATACATCTCCACTGGGCTGGAAAAGGGACTTGCTGTGTACCTATACAAAGCACATATGGACCTTCCATATCAGCAATCAGTGCAACCCCAGGTATTACATACAGCAACTAGATGCTTAAACGAGGCACTCAGAACTGTACTCACAGTGCTAAGCTTTTCTACAGATTTTGAACCCAGTGTTAGCAACCAGCCTCCTACTACAAAAAAGAACCGGACCGGTCTGATTGTGGGAATTGTTGTAGGAGTTGGAGTCATAAGCTTGATTTCATTATTTGCTGCCTATTACCTAATTCAGAAAAGAAAACAGCAGAAGGCTTTGGAAGATGAAGGTAAGAAATGCAATCTGATATTGTATGGTTTTTCCGTTTTCGACTTTCAAGTGATATATCTATCTTTGAGTTTAACTGCTACTTGGAAAGTCGGTTAGCAACACTTCCATTTCAAGATTCTTTTTTTTGTTCTTGATATTGACAATTTGGTTTAGTTGAGCAAGAGTTAATGCAAGGAGTCAGCATATGCATTCCTTCAGTATATTCACCTTATGAAATATTGTATAATGTATGTTCTAGGGTGTAAGTCTCAGAAATTGATGCCTTTGGCTTATTAAGGACATTTTCTCTTCAAATTTGCAGAGTTCATGGGGATAGATACCAGACCCTACACTTTCAGCTATTCAGAACTTCGAGCTGCAACTGGTGACTTCTCTTCTTCTAATAAGCTGGGAGAGGGAGGTTTTGGACCAGTTTACAAGGTAATCTCTTCTTCCACATGAAGTCCCGAAGTAACTAGTGTTCCCTAAATTGCAAATTTTCTCCAAAATCAAGAAATTATGTTTCATGACTAAATACTTGTGCTTTCTTGTTTGCTATGAATAGGGAACACTTGAGGATGAGAGGGTTGTTGCTGTTAAACAACTGTCTGTGGCATCACACCAAGGAAAGAGTCAGTTTGTGGCCGAGATTGCTACTATATCAGCTGTACAACACCGTAATCTTGTGAAGCTCTATGGTTGCTGCATCGAGGGAGACAGGCGATTACTTGTTTATGAGTACCTTGAAAACAAGAGTCTTGATCAAGCATTATTTGGTACTAATGAAATACAATATCTTGGAATTTCTGCCTTTCCTCATATAAGAGATGAAAAAAATTAAACTTGCTGATATTTATACAATGATTATTGAGATTATAGCTTCAATTGCGCAGAGAAAGGATCTCTATATCTTGATTGGCCAACACGCTTCCAGATATGCTTGGGAGTAGCAAAGGGTCTAGCGTATCTTCATGAGGAATCTCGAGTCCGTATTGTCCATCGAGATGTGAAGGCCAGTAATATCCTGCTTGATGCAGATCTAAACCCAAAAATTTCAGACTTTGGATTGGCAAAACTTTATGATGACAAACAGACGCATATAAACACTCGTGTTGCTGGCACAATGTAAGATCCTGAAAATGGAAAATGTGTCATATTCTTAGACTCCTTTTCTTCTATAGTTTGGTTTCATTCTCATTAGCATTTTCTTGTAGAGGGTATCTTGCACCAGAATATGCCATGCGCGGACATCTGACAGAGAAGGCTGATGTGTTTGGCTTTGGAGTTGTAGCTCTAGAAATTGTCAGTGGTAGAACAAATTCTGATGAGAGCTTGGAAGAAGACAAGATCTACCTTCTTGAGTGGGTAAAGTCCTTTCCTTCTTTGCTTTTAGTAAAGTATTAGAACAATGTGCTTTCATTGCTGCTCCAAGTGCTTATCAGGAATGATATACCACTTGGATTAACGAAATGGAAGAATATCTTCCTTTGCAATTTCTATTTCTTTTTTAATCTTGAAGGATGCTCTACTGTGGTTCCTACATTTATTGTTTAGATCTAACCATATTCATTGCTCTTCTAGGCTTGGCAGCTTCATGAGAACAAGCGCGAAACTGAGCTAGTGGATGCAAATTTATCTGAATTTGATGTAGAAGAAGTGAAAAAAGTAATAGGGATAGCTCTACTATGCACTCAAACATCCCCAGGATTACGACCCTCAATGTCCCGTGCAATAGCAATGCTTACAGGAGATGCTGAGGTTGCGGCTGTGACTTCGAGACCTGGATACCTGACTGACTGGAAATTCAAAGATACAACAACCTTCATGAGTGGTCATTCTTCGCAAATGCCAGATTTATCAGTGGGTACAAGTAGAGCCCCAACTACAGGTTATTCACCATCAGGTCAGGACACACCAATGCTCAGTGACATCATTGGAGAGGGTAGATGAAATCTTGCATTTTTCAGTCAGAGATAAACTTTTACCCTTTTGTTTGCATGTATTATAACCATTTGTGTATAGCTTAGATTCTTTCTGCATGTATAACCATAGGTTTTCGTTGATTTTAAGGACTAGTAGATTGCTATGACTAAATATTGACAAGTCTTTTTGGTGTGGCTATTGATATAAAATGCATAATCCACCAAAATGTTAAAAATTCATTGCCAAATAAGAATCAAATTAAAATATAAAAAGCAGAAGAGTAACTTCCCCACAATTAATTTTCCGATTCAGTTGTAGTAAGTATCAATTACACAAAATGGTCCTGGTTAAAGCGAGTACCAGGCAAGTAACAGAGAAGAAAAACAGAGACACAAAGTCTCTAGCTGACCATTTTCGAACCACCTTAGCTTCAACCCTCAAGCTCTTAGCCCTCCTAAGAGCATCAACTTCCTTCAACAAATCAAATTCCACCCCTTTTCTCTTCAGCTCCTCCACACACTTTGCCAGTAATTTCCCATCCTCTTTCTCTCTCTCCAACAGTTTCTCTAAGTGACTCTCTGTATCCGTCTTGTACCTAACAGCCCAAATAATACCCATAGAACAGAGGAGAGAACAGATTGACGGGATCCATGAACGGTGGCAGAGCCCAGTTCTCGAGGCCCATTTGGAGGAAGCACTGAATAAAAGCATAAGGGAAATCGAATGGAACAGGAAGAAAATGCAGTAGAGCTGAGTGATTTCATTGCGGACGGAATCGATTTGGGTTTCTTTGGTAGCGATTCTGTTGAGGATGAGTTCTTCTTCTTTCAGCCATTGTTTGAGAAGCAACTTGTGAGTTGGGGTTTCTGCAATTTGGTGAAGTGGGTGTGAGGGCTTGGATTCCATGATTGAACTGTTGCTCTCCATTGGAGATTTGGGATTTGGGGGAGAATGAATGAAGAGGAGCCCTCCTTCTTAACGGTCCTTTCGGATTTGAAATTATGTAACGGTCGATTTCGTCAAATGTGACCGACTCCTCTATATTTATTTACAGATCTACCAAATCTTAGCTGGATCTGGATTCATTATTTTATTTACTACATATATATATATATATTTTTTTTTCTTTTTTCTTTTCTTTTTTTGAGAAAGTAGGAAAAGGTACTAGAATTATTTATCATTATGATTTTTTCCCCCTATTTCCTTTTGAGGTTTTTGAATAGTTTACAAGTTCAAGAAGCTAATTAACATTATTTGTTTAGTGGCAAAAATGCTTACTATATCATATTGATATAGTTTTGCTTTTGATGTCCAAAGAGAATTATAATAGTATAAGATATTTAGGTGAGAAATATTTTTATTTTGTGTATTTTTTGTCATTAAAAAAAAATGTTTAAGCTAAAAATGACATCTATATTACATAAGAAGATTTTTTGTGATTTTTTGGATGAGAATCGAAGTCAACTCTCTATTGCCGTTCTGTTTAACAAAGGATCAAAGGTTTCATGGTCACAAACGCAAGACTGTTTATTCGAAGAAAACTCTTGTAGATTTTGATACTAGACAGACTACCTCGATTAAATTACAAAAATTATATAATTTTTTTTGTCTATTGATTAATTTCGTAAGTATGTATCCAATCACCAGATGGTTATGGACTTATTTATTCTGATAAAGCAATAAACTGAAATAATGTTACATATATTCAATTAATTGTGATATTGAGGTACATCTATAACATAAATATCAATTATATATTCATTGTTTGAAGAACATCAATAATATAAGTACATCTTTTTCTCAATTGGAAATATTAATATATGACGAGTCACACATTATATTAGTCTTATCTTTTATTTGAACAAATTTAGTTAAATAATAATATTTGACTTAGTTGAGTAATTTCGTACTCGTAAAAGTTGAAATAACCAAATATGTTATTATCGTGGTTATTAGTTAATAGTCAAAATTAAATTGTGCTCCCTCTCGTACACACAATTGCAGCTCCGCTATTTGCTTTGCCCTCATCCATTTTCTTCCACCTCAATTCCCCCAATTTTTCAGATTCAAGTTACTGTTATTCGATTAAATTTCTTCGAATTAGGGTACATACAAACATGGCCTCATCAGCTGCCATCAACAACATCGAAAGAGCTCACCAGATGTACAGGGAAGGTAGATATGCCCAAGCTCTGGGTTTTTATACCGATGCTCTTTCTTTGGCTAAAACAAACTCCCAAAAGATCGCTCTTCACAGTAATCGTGCTGCTTGTTTCCTCAAACTTCACGATTTCAAAAAGGTTACATCTTTATTTATTGAATTACATCAAACATTTGTTCAATTCGACCTCTCAAACTTTGAACTTGATGCTTTGACCTTTCTGATTTCGAATGGCTAGTTGATATATAGTGCTGTGACACCATCACAGTGGTAACAAATGGTTGCTCTTTTGGAAATTCAATCTTTTACTCAATTCAGCATGGGTTATAAAGTTTTCTCTTTTCAGCAATAACATGGTTCAAATGAAGCAAAAAGGGTTATCCTTTTTCCTTTTTAAACTTAATGTTTACCCTACTTGCTTGGACTTTAAGTTCCAAATCAATAAATCAACTTTCTTTTTCTTGGATTGGATACCCCCATAGATAGCAAATCATTGAATCATCTTTTTTGGTTTTCTAGGTTCTTGGTTTTCCTTGTTGGTTGGCTCTTTATATCTCAAAATACAAGGACTTGGATGAGTAGCTTAAGATCTTAACTGATTTGCTCATCATGAAGTGAATATTGTATTGGACTCTAGCAGAGGCGTAGCCAGGATTTTAGTGAAGGGTGTTCGAACTTCGAAGAGGTAAATACAAAAAAATAAAAGAAGAAAAATCATGAAAGGGCGCAATTTTTTTTAGTGAAGCTACATAATATTTAGCTAAGTCATAAAAGCACTTGTTATGATACTAACAATTGTATAAATTAAATTAACTTAAAAAGAGATGAAGTAAATTCTTCTAGTGAAAGCATAATCCAAATAATTATTCAATCCTACTTGAAAAGATTTCATATCTTGAATTTTTTTAATCGATAAACTTATTAGAAATAATACTAAATCTCTCTTCATTACATTAGGCACTACGAAATCGCCTAAAACATTATCAAATTGTATTTTAAGTGTTGAGTCCCATATCGGTGAGATGAGAAGAATTTGGACTCTTCAAGGTTTTGGGCAATACTTTCATCATGAGCTAGCATTTAGGGTTGAGTTGGGCCTAAGGTCTATTTAACGTGATAGCAGAGCTAGGCCCATTCCAATTTGTGGTTTACCGATGTTGGGTCCCCTTATAACTTGTCCATGCTCCAGGTGTCCAAATCTAAGTGTGAGGTGGGTGTTGAATCCTACATCAGTGGGATGAGGAGAATTTAGACTCTTTATATGGTCTTGAAAAGTTTTCCTTTCATGAGCTAGCTTTTGAAGTTGAGTTAGATCTCGAATAATGAAATAAGAGAGTATGTCTTGTGCTTAGTTTTGTGATGCCTATAAATAATACTCCACCCGTTTCAAATTATATGATATTTTTTGCTTTCCGAGTGTCAAGTTGACTAATCTTTGAAGCTAAGTTGGATTAAATCAACACTATGTTTGAACTCTATGAAAATTACTATAAGTTATGATATTTCTCATGTCAATATGATAAAAATAATACATTTTAAAATATTGGTGAAAATTTACATAGTTTGAATCTTGAATAATGAAAAATACTTCCCCTTTTTTTGATAGCAATAAAATATTTCTCATTGTCTTCTTGTAATAATAACACAAGAACCCGTTAAGAAGAATATTTAATATGAGAGTATATTTTCTCAGCACAAGCAGCAAGAGTTAGTGAACGACTCATCTTATTTGTTCTATTTTACTTTAAAAAAATGTACGCAGATAATAGCTGTAGGAATCGAACCCGTGCCTCTTTAGAAAGTCAGACCAGCCTTGGCCGCTGAGCTATCACTCTCAGTTGTGTCAAGAGTGAATGATTGTATGTTAAAAATGATATTTCAGCTCTACAAACAGTGTTCAGCTGACACCCTTCCAAGGCTGTAGCTCCACCAGTGGATGTTAGTAATTTGTTTTCAATGACCGGGCTGTGTACATAATTGATAACTAGGTAATTGTGAAGTTTTATGTATCCAAGATTTGCTTGATACCCGAATACAGCCAAATTTTTTTGAATACCTTGTTCGTTAATTACTAAAACTAGCATATTGTGTTTCCCATTAAAAAATAGAAATATCTAAGTTAGCTCGAACAATTTCTTTGTATTTTAGGTTTCCCTTATCGATAATGTAGTAAGCATATGAGTGAGCAGAAGAAGTAATCACTCAGTCTCATTTTTTATAAACCGTTAAACTTGAAGCAGTTGTTGATGATGATCCTAATAATGGACAGTACTCATTCTCAAAAAAATGATCCTAATAATGGACAGTACTCCAACAGCGTTGAACGTGTCTCTTGTCAGATATTTATGGCCTTCTTTCTGAGCATATTTTATCAAAAAAAAATGATGCCTGGTTGTTATAGTTTGTGTTACTGCAGTATACTGTGTGTTCCTCTTGTTATTGTTTGAAGAAAGATAAATTAGAGAAAGGAGGGAGGATTTATCTGTCCAGTGCTTTCTTTGAGCTTACTGTTGGTTATTATCTCATGTTGCAGGCAGCAGATGAATGCACATTGGTGCTTGAACTTGATCAAAAACACACAGGCGCGCTGATGTTGCGCGCTCAAACCTTAGTCACCCTCAAGGAGTACCATTCAGCACTTTTTGATGTCAACAGGTTAATTGAATTGAATCCATCATCAGAAGTGTATCAAAACCTCCATGCCCGTCTGAAGACACAATTGGTAGTCATTCTGCCTTTCTCTTGGGTTTTCTTTTTATGTTTGTTTACTTTTTTCACCAACTCCTCTCTATCCTTTGTGGCTCTATCTATGGCTTAGCTTTAATGGGCCTATGTTCCTTTCTACTTACATTATGGTGCTGCTTGAAATGTCATAATTAAGCATTTGTATATCTTTGCTAATTCTTAGGGAAATCAACATCAACCAAATTAGGACAGACTTCTGGCATAAATTGGTCAAGCAAATGAATTGACTCTCATTATATTCTGATTTTCTTTCCTCCTTTGTAGTTGAGTCACCATATAGTCGAATTTATGTGATCATATAGAGTAGTGGTTTCATGATTCTTTATTTCTTGGCGAAAAGTTTTCAAAGTAAACGAGACTGTTTTCCTCGTCTATCTGACCCTTTTCATTGATGGTAATTTAGAGATGTTTCTTCTTTTGTTCAAGGAAAGTCCCTTGCTCGAATACCTGAAGATGAAGCAGAGCTTGAAGAAGATGATGATGATTGGGAAGAACAATGTACAAATAGAGAAACCACTGAAGTTGATGTAGGAGAAGACAAAAGAGATGTTGTGGAAGTAACCACAATAAAAGCTGAGTCTGGAAGTGTCAAACAGACAACTGAAGTCAGTGATGTTCCAAAAATGGAATCGTCTGAACAACCGTCGTCTAGCTGGGAAGCAATCCCACAGCCAAAAGGACATTCACGGCTTGACTATTCAAGATGGGATAGGGTTGAAGATGAGTCTAGTGAAGATGACGATGACGATGATGATGACAATGATTCTCAACCTCAGTATAGATTCCGTGTCAAAACTATTGGTGTACGAGCTGTTAAGTAAGACGAAGAAAGTATTTAATGCAAATTGCATGAATTGGGCCATACAATTCTTTGTTGTTTCCTATGAAGAGTGCTGAAAGTCTATTGGGCTTCAAAATGATGCTAATTTTGTTTCATTCAGCATCAAGTGGCTCATGTTGATAGAAACCTTATACTTGTGAGCATAGAAACAATGTACATTTTATATGAAGTGAGAGAACCACAAAAACTGGGATATCCTCTGCCAGAGTGAGATGGTTCTGGCAGTGACTCTAGCTAGTGCTGTTTTCCATTCCGGGCGGAAAACTGGTGTCCAGGCTGCTGGCTGTACAATTCTCTGGTGGTGGTACATTGTAGATTTACGTCTTTGGATGCATGATTCTGTTGAATGAATGAATTGTGAGACCACCAACAGTGCGTTTCTCCGTTAAAATCAATGTGAAGAGGAACATACCTTTCTTCTTCTTTTGGGGATTGTGTTGTATCTTTTTATATTAGCAAAGCATATTTTGTATTGGGAATCACATCATACCTTTGGTTTCTTTCTTTTCTTTTTTTTTGGGGTGGGGGGAATAAAGTTCAAATTGTAACATTTGAAATTCAGGTTTGATTGCGACTTTACAGGCCAATGTATCTATTTAGAGATAAAGTTCCAAGTACACCAACTTGTTGTTTAGACAAAGTTAATGATCGTTTTAGTTACTAAATTCACAAGTGAAGTACATACATACACACAGTAGAAATTACTTCATTTTTTAAAAGACAAATAGCTCCGCTCGTTCGTTTGTTCGTAAATTTAGCCAAAAGTCCGTATCTATTTGTTTCCTAGTGTAATAGAAAGACATGGACTGGGCCCAAACAGAAAACCTTTGGAGGGAAACCCAATTAACCCACCACAGCTAGATACATAGAACGATCCTTTTTGAAAAAATAAAAAATACAACATCGTCGTGCTTAGCTCTCACACACATTTCTCCATTTCCAAACCCCATTTTCTCAGAAATTAGGGTTTGGAGATGTCGGACAACAGCATCATTGAAAGCAGTCGGAATGCCGGCCCGGATTTTTACCTTCCCGATGAAATACTTTCTGTTATTCCGACGGACCCATATGACCAATTGGACCTTGCCCGGAAGATCACCTCCATGGCAATCGCTTCTCGCGTTACAAGTCTGGAGTCTGACATGGACAGGCTCCGGCAGAATCTTAACGGAAAGGATCGCCTCATCCTCGACCTCGAGGATAAGGTCTCTCAGCTCGAAAACGCCTGTCACCAGGCCGAATTGCGATTGAACATCACCCTCCAAGATAATGTATTTCTGCAAAAATCACTACTTTTTCATTCCCTTAGCTTTTGCTTTTCATTTCCATTTAAAGTTTCTTTTTTTCTTTTTCTTTTTGGGAATTAAAAGATGAAACTGTCGAAGGAGAGAGATAATCTGGCTATTACTGCAAAGAAGCTTGGTCGTGACTTAGCAAAGGTTAATGCTTTTCTTCAATTATTATTGTTTTTTATACTTCTCCTGCTCAATTCTAGGGATACTCTCTCATGAATCATGATTTTCATTCATCTGTTTATGCTTTTAGCCTTTCTAAGGGTCTATTCTTTAGATTAACTTTTGAGGGTTACTTTCAATTGCTGATTTAGATGATCAATTCACCAGCAAGGCTAGTGAAACAGATGTTCTTTTTCTTGTAATATTAAAAGTAACTCTTACTAGGCTAAAGCCTCTGGAAACTAGTTGTAGTATTACTTAAGCTGACCATCATAAAAATCTTGAAGGGAAAAAAGGACCATTTTAAACATCTGTGGATATGTTTGGGATTGCAATGGAACAGAACGTTTGCTACTTGCTTAGTTGATTTGGAAAAATCATGCAGAACTACATGCTTGACTACATGTCTCCCTTCACACATTTGGTCTAACATGTTCTTGGTCTCAATTTATAAACCTGAGATAATTTTTGGGGAGAGGAGGGGAAGGGGAGGCATCCATGCTTCATTTTTTTCTTGGGATGCTAATGAAGAACTTCAGCAGTTAAATTAATTTGCTCTTGTGTTATATGGAATACAAGCAAGTAAACTGCTTGCTAATAAGTTCATTTGAATGTTTAAAGTAGAGCTCATCTCATGATGATTTACTTTTCCTGGATGCCTGATGACAATGTAAAAAATAAGCACACAGTTTGTGAGTTTACTGTTATTGACATTTATAGTACACTTGGAAGGGAAGAATCCTTTCCCTTTATTTCAGCTAAAATTGTTATTATACTTGCTAAATACTGCCAGCGAATGTGAATGTGTTAAAAAATTGAAAAGCAGAGGCTTATGGTTACTGCTTTATATGCTTTCGGTTCTTTCGTAGTGCTTATTTCCTGTATTGGACAGTATTCTTGTCATCCCTCTTAAGAAAGAATATTGAAAGTGGAAATTTCATAGGCTAATCTGCTAATTTCATTTCAACTGCATAAACTTACTTCCTTTTTTGTTTAAACAGTTGGAGACCTTTAAAAGGCAATTGGTGCAGTCTTTGAGTGATGATGACTCATCTGTAAGTTTCATAATATTCATTTTTTGGCATTTTTTTTAGAGTATTATTAGAAGGTCACCAGCACTTGCAAAAAGAAAATTTGGGTATAATCTGTAATATTATAAACAAGAATGAACGTGATTTCCATTGACTTGTAGGACAGTACAAAAAATTGAGGCTCAAGCTCTTCTTTTTAGAAGTTTTGTTTCCCTTCAAGAGATTTCTTCTTTTCTTTTATCGACTGTGATGATCTTTTCTTTTTTGACCATGGCAGCAAGCTGAAACTGTAGATATTGGCATTTATGATCAATCTGTTCATAAGTCATATCCTTTAAAAGGTAATTTCACCATTGACATTTTAAGTCCTTCGAATTTTGTTTACTTTTTATGTTTCAGATATCATGTGACTTTAGCTGTTTCAAGCTATCGAGAGCTGATGTTGTGAGTTTGATTTTGATAATTCTATCTTGCAGAGGAGGTGAATAGCTACACAGTGCATCATTCTTTCAGTGGTTCTGTAGACGGAAGAGGAAGTAATGGTGACGGTATTTGACTTTACATGTTCTTACATGATAATATTAGAATGTTGTGAAAGCTGTGTAATTATTATATCTTTTTTCTTGGATCCAGCTTCAAAGCACGCTTTGCAAAGGTTTTCCAGCCCTTACATAACACCACTGCTTACTCCAAGTGACACACCAAAAATAGCTTCTGCTAGTGTATCCCCCAGACGATGTTCTGCTGCAGTATCTCCTCGGAGGATATCTGGCAGTACCTCTCCAACAATTCCTCAATTTCAACGCCGGACATCTGGCAGTACCTCTCCAACAATTCCTCAATTTCAACGTCGAGTTTCAATGTCATCATTCTATTCTTCGAGTCAACAGTCGAGTCAACAGTCCTCAGCAGCTAACTCTCCTCCAAGGGCACGGCCAAAACCAGGTTTCCAAGAGTTGTCTTTTTTCTTTCCAATTTCCCTGTATAAGCTTATACAAATGTTACTGCTGTAGATGTCGTTACACACATTGAGAGTCATTCTTTATATGAGATGCAAACTTGTGTTGACTCCAATATTTACATTATATACACAATTTTGCTTTAGTGTAAGAATGATTCTATACGTGTGTAACAAACACTCAACAACTTTTGCTAGCTGATATTGTTTCCTTTTGGACAAATTGTTTATTACTAATTAGTTCATGTATGTGAATTTTAAGCTCAAACTCCTCGAGCTGATGGGAAGGAGTTCTTCCGTCAAGCCAGGTATCTAAATCTTTGACTTTTGTTCTTTTTAATTTTTTTGAGTAAACGATCCTGATGACCAGCATGTGTTGACTCAGGAGTCGTCTGTCTTATGAGCAGTTCAGTGCGTTTCTAGCAAACATAAAGGAACTAAATGCTCAAAAGCAATCTCGTGAGGTGATGAATATAATCTTAGTTATTAGACTGTCCTATGATTACCTTGTATTTGCTTAATTCAATATCTAAATGCTTTTCTGTTTTTTCTTTTTGCACATCGTATTATTTTAGGAAACTTTGAAAAAAGCAGAAGAGATTTTTGGAACGGATAACAAGGATCTCTATCTATCATTCCAAGGGATGCTTAACCGTGGTGTTCGTTGACAGTACAAAAAGTCATCTTGGGTGTATATTCCCATCTTATGGTAGCTTAAACATTTAACATAAGTCTTGCTTAGTGATCTAAAGTTGACCAAAGGACTTGTGGAACTCTTGATCTATGTTCCAATTTGAGGTGCAGTATCGCTAAACATCAGCTCAAAATCTTTTGAGGTGCAACCTTATAGATTTTCAAACAATTGAGATTGGTACAGATTGTGCTATTGCTAGCTGATGAGTCGATGATCTCATGTTTAAATTCTCATTAAACCATGGATGCATGCTGTAAATTGTTCCCTTCTTTTTCTCTTGTTTCAGTTTTGCATTTTCAATTTTACCGTCACGTGTAGCACATCTGAGAGGAGCGGGTGGTGCCAGCAGATGGCAGTTGAATCAACTCGTAAGTTGAATTTCCTTCTGTTGCTGCTCTCGCTCTTTCATTTGCACGTGTATGGGTATGTATATTTTCTTCTGCTTTACTGTCAGCAGCTTGAAATTTTCTTCTGTGGAGAAATGAGTATCTGCAGTATTGGCACTAGTAGTGTTATCATGCAGACATTAATATGTAAATTGAAGGGTATACTATTGATACTTAGCATCCATAACTAGGAAACGAAAACTCTGATGTTGTAGTTGTATCTGCTGTAAGAATCTAATACAACACACTATCAATTCATTGAATTGCAGGATCTCTGTTCATATCTTAACTTCTATCGTTGATTGATACTTATCAGTATTTTCTCCTCACTATACATAGTAAACACAAACTATTTGAAGTTAAAAATAATTCAATGCCAAGCTCAAAAGCAAGTAAGATGAAAAAATTAACATAGTTTGCATGTGGGCTGCAAAAGCAATTGATCCTACTTTTCAACAAGAGGATAATCATGCCCTGATAATAGCATGCAAAGAATTGGAACATGTAGATTCTCAATATATATTTGTTGAACAAGAATACTGCTGTATGATTTTTGTTGATCGCTTTACCAAAAGAAAGGTGGTATCTTTTCTATGATCGATGTGAAATCAATGGATAACCCAATAGCTGCAGCGATCTTATAAAGACTAGAAGCTTTTTCCTTTTTCTTGTTCAAAGAATAAAAACATATCAATAAGGAAGTGATAGGATGCATTAATTTGACCCCATTAAGGTCTGAATTCTATAATGGAGATGAAGCTTTACATTGGGAAATAAAAGGAACGTGTAAAATCTGAGAGTAAAGAACTCATTTTCTTTGATCTGAGATCATATGCTTAATTCTAGGATTAGAACTGAGGAGGAACAAAAACTAGTCAAATCAAATTCTTTAAGCTATGATTGATTACATGATTAATGAATTTACTGATAGAACATATATATGGCTAGGCAATTTGGAGCATAAAAACTGGTACAATTTTTCAACTTGTTCTTTCTTCCTAGTCTCTTTTTTCTTGTATAGTTAGTCCTTAAATCGTAGCACCTGATACTTTCCCTTTAACTGCATGCTTTTTGCGGAAAATAGGCTGGTAAAGAGAGAAAACATAATTTCCTCTCTTGTGTTTTTATATTTTGTTTTTCTCTTTTGGTATTGGGAACAGATTCTTTATATCCATTTTGATTCCTTTCTAAGATTACATACACATGTTATTGTTTCCCCCCTTTAACTATTTGCCTACATTATATTGTTTTCATTTTACACTATGATTAAGATCTAAATAGCACATACAGATGAGTACATATCTTATGATTTTGTTTTCACTAGATTCAAATGATTATGGTGTATAATAAAGTAAATTCATGTAAACATTTTTGACATATCACTTGTTCGCCTAAATTGTTGCCTCATTTCACTCACCAGGATCAACAACCACATTGCTGTCAATCAGCCATATTTATATTTCAATATGGTATTTAGATTTAGACATATGTTTTTTAATATTAGGATTTGTATTAAAATTCATTATCCGAGTAGAAAATAAAATGATAGTGTAGACCAAAATGAAAAGAGAGGAGACATATATATATATATATATATAAAAGAAGTTTGATGCAGCATGATAGGAGGTATATATTGTACGTTGATAAATCTTGATCTAGACCCATGTGTTAGATTCTAAGTCTATAGAGTAGGCACAAAATTATTAGTGCTAAACCTTTCAACAGCATCAGAATAGTAACAACATGACCCCCTCCCCTCTCTTTTTCCTATTTCACCTTTCTCTCTTCTTTTTTTTCACTACGATTCCTTTCCAATATCATCATATGTATGTATCACTAATAACACATTTGCACTAAGATTTGAAATTTATAAATTTCTATAACTTAATTTATGATGATAATTGAATTTACACTTGGGTATTTTAATTGTTAAAAAATGTTATTGAGTCGGCCATGCATTTTCCCTTTATCAATTAACAAATTGATATACCTTAATGAAAGTTTTGCTTATAGTAACACAAAAGCTTAAAGGAGACACTTCAAATTGAAACTATACCTTCTAATGCTTCAAACAGGAAGATAACTGTACTGTTGGTGAATAAATAGTAGCGTAAAATTGGAAATAGATTAAAAAAAAAATTGGTAGAGATATGATCACGAGCTACAAGAATATTTATCTTTTTTTTCCCCATTGGTAAAAGGTTATATATATCCCCTCACTATTTGTTTTTGTAGTAATATTGCAATATATGTATTCCTATCAATGTCACTAGTAATTAAGATGTATTTGTGGATAATATTACATGGAACACGTTACACCATATATATAAACGAATCATGGACGTGAATACGTTTAAATTAGGAGCCGTATTAGAAGGTAATAGAAGTTATATTTATGCACACCTTTTTATTTCATTCAAAAGTTTAAGACATTGATAGGAATACATATATTGCAATTTAAACGTATCATTCATATAATTATGTTTCCATAAACTCGCTCCGTTTATTTACCAGAGAACACACTTTGAAAATGTGCACGTATGATTTATATGAAGCCAAACACATGGATATATTTTTCTGGTGAGTTGATCATCTCATCTAAAATTTTAAACTACTAAAAATAACACACTTTTATTTACTTAATTATATTTTCAAAGTATATTGATCTTTTATGTGTTTCCTCTAGCAAAGACTAATTATGATCATTCTTTTTTTTACTTAGAAGCTTGACCGAAACAATTCACAAATCATAAACCAAAAATGGAAAAGTTTGGCTAACATAATTCATAGAACTCACACATATTACTCAGATATGTTAAGCTCAGACGTGGTTTAATATTAGTCAGTAATTAAAAAAATCGATAAAGAAAAACTGAAAATTAGACAAAAAGTAAGAGACAATAGAAACATAGAGAATAGAGCTGGAGCAAGTTGCCAAAAAGCTTTACTATAGCTATAAATAGTTAAGAGCACAAAATCCATATCGACCACCGAAGCCAAAAATTGACTCATCCTATTAAAAAAACACCAAATTTCAATTTTTTTAAAAAAAAATGGCTTTCACTCCTCATGATCATGACTACTATACTACTCAAGGTCTTTTTTCCAATGAATTCATCAATTCTTCTCTTGTTACTACTAATCCTCTCCCACAAATATGCAATTCCCAAATAAGCCCTTATGAACATGAACAAGTAGTGATGAATATAAATTCATTAGATCATTATGTGCCACCCTCCATTTCAATGATGCCATGGTTCCCTGAGAGGCTAGGGGTTTCCGATATGACGGTGCCGGTACTACCACCTGCATCGTCTACTACTTATGCAGTCGAAAACAACAACAATAATAAAGGATGCATCGGCCAACACCACGAGGGGTGTGAATCTTGGGATGAAACTACTGATCATTCTTTTGAATCCAACTTCTGGTCCTCTTGTCCTCTCGCGACCTCCAATAATTGGGTAACTTTGTTTTGCTGAAGTTATTAGAAAAAAAATATACATCTTTTTATTACTAACTTATGTTTTCAGCATGATCTTCCATGAAACATTAGAAAGAACATATTTTATTTACTTATTAACTAATATATATAAATAGTCAACATATTAATTTTGTCATAAACTATCTATGCTAGTGTAACATTTTGTGCATGAAAAGTTGAGAGAGAGAAAAAACACGTCAGTAATGGATTGGGGAGTAGTATTTTTTAGGCTCAACATATATATTATAATAACATGTATTAATGTTATTGACAGGGTTCTCAGAGAGAAACAAGTCCAAAAATCAAAGGAACGCCATCAATGAAGATTGGGAGGTACTCAGAAGAGGAGAGAAAGGACAGAATTCTTCGATACCTCAAGAAAAGAAATCAAAGGAATTTCAACAAAACTATAAAGGTATGTATATATATACATTTTTAATTGTTTTATATATATATATATAATATGATGACGACGAATTAATGTGTGCGTAAGTACAGTATGCTTGTCGCAAAACCCTAGCAGACAAACGTGTTCGAGTTCGTGGAAGATTTGCTAAGAATAATGAAGATCATCAACTCCTCATCAACGGAAATATTGTTAATTATCACCAACACAAAGATGTTTGCTATGATCAAATCCAGGTTATGATAAATTCATTGATCCTATTAACTATATATATATATATATATATATATATATATATATATATATATATATATATATATATATATATATATATATATATATATATATATATATAATTAATAATCTCTCTAAACCCTTTTCTTACACTAAATTCTGTAATTTGCAGATGAAACATGGTGATCATTATAATGAGGATAACTGGTTAGAAGAGGCAATCACAAATTTTATGTATATACCTTGTAGCTCCTATGAGGGAAATTTCATAAGCTGATTTTGTCACCCATATATTACTTAAGTCTCTCTCTAATTATGTACTCCCATCCATCATTTATGAATGAATGCTTGAGGTCTTCCTCCTCAAAAACAATGATTGCATAAACAATATATTGACACATTGAAATAGGTTAATATAAATTTATCACAAATGCTACATCACACTTTTCCTTATGTATTGTCTAGTTATACTGAACTTTCCTTTTTATGATCTATATTAACACGAACTATCAAAATGAATTTATATATGAACATGGCTCATAAGAGATTTAAAAAAAAAAAAGGAGTATATATAATTAGCTAATAAGAAGGTCGTCCAAGTATGTAAGCAGAAAATAGATGTGGACACTCCGTAGTTATTACTAAAAGGTTTAATTTATAGGAATATATAATTAAACAAGAGTTGTTATTAGGTTAGGTATAGGTAATGAATTAGTAATACGTTAGATGTGATCCAAATAGTTAATAGTAGATTAAAAGGAGATAACAAAAAAAGGGGTTTGATTACCTTAAAGAATCAAAACAACAACTTTATTTTCAACGTTAGCATCGAATTCTATATCCAGCGATTATTTGGAGTTACTTTAGTAAGGTACCGTTAGTAGCATCTTTTGGTACGTACTTATTATAACTAGAATGAACATCATCATTATAACGTTGAATGTATTAAAAAGGTAAGAATTTAGATTATTTTTATTCCACTAGCTAGCTTTCTTTCTTTCCTAGCTAGCTTCGATAATATAATAGGGGAATAATTCTTAATTATTTCTTTCAACCTATTTATATTATACTAAATCTTAGGGCTGCTCGGTGTTTTCTTCTTTATTCCTCTGCATGCAATACATTACGAACCATTTCAATTTCAAGTGACAAACAACAACTTCCCAATTTTTAAACTACTCAAGGATGGTTATTTATTACACAGTACAAGTGTACGTACAGTCATGATTGATCAGTCTTGTTTATGTCAAAAATGAGAATTAATGAATCAATCCAAAAGAATTTATTCTTTGATTGATCGATCGATCTCTTGATTTTATATTTAAAAATGATATACAGGACGACAAAAAATAAAAATATATATAGGCAGACCTAGCTAGGCCAAGAAGATGGGGATCACAAGTATGCCTTCTTCCAATCGTAAGAATGCACTTATGAAGTGACCCAAGTATGCCCCATTATCAATGAACTGTCCCAATCACCACCTTCCAAGTCTTCAAACCCCACTCACTAATCATAAGTCCTTATTAATAAATGATAAAAATTATAAAGACAAAATTTTAATAATTTTATCATAATTATTTTATCTTTGATCCTCTTCCTTGTGTTGTCAATATTAATCTTTTATTTTGACTACCTTTTTAGTGAATTTTGATTTATCATTCATGATTACAAAAGTAACCAAATGGTGTCCTTTGAAGTAAGGGAAGGTTATATATATATTTAGTAACAAGCTAAGTTTGTTGGTGGGATCAAATCAAATAATAAATAGTTATAACATGATATATGCTAGCTAATAACTGTGGATGAAAATGGGCAATCAACATCATATATTTGAGAAAGAGATGGATATATTACCCCCTAAGATTTGTCGGTGATATAATTATATATATTATTAATTGTGACCAACACACATATATTATATACAAGCTAAGGTTGCCAATAAGTTGACCCTCTCTTTCTTCATATATAATTATATATAATATTCCAAATTGGGAAGGTGGGGACTCTTCTTCAAAAGCTACTTATAAATTAGCTTCTTCATCATCATAACTTTGACTATTCTATGTATACTACTTCATTTCAGATAGATATGTGGTCACAAATTAGTTTTAATATTGAACATTAATCATATTCAATTAATTAACTTCATATAACATTTAACCTTTAATTAGCTAATTAAATGACCCAAAAATGGCATCCATTATGACATTTAAAACAAGTTTTTGCTATTTCAGGCTGCTTTTATTTTATTTTTCCTATATTTATTTAATGAAAATTTATAAGTCAAAATACCAGCCTAATTTCACAAGGTAACTTTTGCTCCGTCCCACAAAATTAGTTGTGTAGTATTTAATTCACAAACTAGAGAACTTAAGACATAATTTTGTAGGTTTTTCTATCAACATAAAACTAAGTTATGCCTTGTAACCTGTAACCGTAAGATATAACTTGTGAGTTATGAACTCTTAAAACATAATGTTCTTAAATTGAACTTAATCAATATAAATTTAATAAAAACTAAATTACCTCTGGCAAGACATAATTTGTTGGTTATATATATTACATCACATCCAGAGGTTTCTGGAACAGGTAGTGGGTACCGGCTCGCCGAAGACTCATTCTTTCCTCGGGGATGACTTCTTGCTGACCTAAGCTCAAAGAGGTGAGAACTCTCAATCGAATGTGATCATAATTTGTGCATTATATATAAAATTTATGTTTTCAACATCATAAATTTTGTGAAAATTAAGTGATACGGTAACTTGTTTTGCCTTATAAAACATCACATGAGTTATATCATGATACTTTTACTTTGCTATTATTTTTTTAAAAAATCAAAAATATCATGATCGAATTTTTTGTATAAAAATAACACTACACACACATTTAAGATGTTAAATATCAAGTTATAAACAAACTTTTCAATATTACACTACTTATAGCATATTATTATCAAGTTATAGCATATTAAGAAATATTATACTATTATCATTAATTTTTTAAAATAATAATTAACTTATTTTAATAATTCAATTACCATATTTAAACCAATGTAGTTAATTACACTTATTATTTTAAGTTACCTTTTTTAAACAAAACTCTTAATTAGAGTTATTTAAATTAAATATTATTTAGTTACCTTTTTTAAGATAACTACAAAATTATAGGGTTTTTATCAAAATTTAAAAAATTACAGTTTTAAAACTGTAAAACAATATCTAAAAAAAAAAAAGTATATTACCCAAAATTTTTGTTCTTCCCCATTTATTTTCAAAATCATTACAAACGCACGCCTCTCGAAACCTTTCAACATTTTCACACGCTTTCACCATCTTAGCACGCCTAATTCCTCTCTCAAAATTCCATCTCTCTTAACACTATTCTTCAAGAATTCTCAAATAGTTACATTCAAATCTTAATTTTTAGCATTCAAATCTTTAAATCTTGCTATAAACAAACCCTACAATGTCTAAAAGAAGCAAAGAAACACCAAGAAAAAGTAGAAGATTGAATGAAGAAGCAAGTTCAGACGATTTTCATGCTACATCCTTCAAAATTTTATCACAAACACAAAATCCAAAGGAAAATGAGAAGAAGAGAAAAGGGAAAGAAAAAGAAAAGAGAAGATGAATCTGAGAAAACGACTAAAGAAAGAGGAAAGAAAAGGAAAGGAAAAGAAATCAAGGAATCATCAGATTCTGAATCTGATTTTGTGGAAGAGTTGATAAAATCAAAATCCAAAAAAACAAGAGCAGAAGAAGAAGAAACTGATAAACCCAAAAAAAGTTCAAAGGTTAGTAAAAGTTAATTTTTTAATATTTTTTTATATTCTGTTATTTTTTTTTCTTTTATTTGGCTATAAAATAGTTAAAATACAATTTTTGTGTAAAATAAATAATGTATGAATTGTGTATGATTCCCTATATGAAATTTCTGTTTAAATAAATAATGTTTTTTTTATGTATGATTCACCGTATGAAATTGTGTATGATAACTGTATAAATTGTGTATGATTCAATATATGAATTTTGTATGATTCATTGTATATATAAGATATGTATGAATTTTTTTTATCAAGTTTTTGGGTACTGTTTTTCAAGTTTTTGGGTACTGTTTTTCACTGTATGAATTTTGTATGATTCACTATATGAATTTTGTATGATTCACTGTATGAATTGTGTATGACTCACTGTATGAATTTTGTATGATTCACTGTATGAATATTGTATGATTCACTGTATGATTCACTGTATATATAAAATGAGTATGAATTTTTTTTTTTGCAAGTTTTTGGGTACTGTTTACTAGTAATATTCATAATTATTTTATATTTTATATTTTGATTATGTTTTGTATACTATGTAAATGAATTAGTTTTGTATTACATGTGTATGAATATGTGTATGATTAATGTATTTAATTTTTACAATTTTGTTAGGAGAAGAAGACACACACACATCTGTCTTCATGTATTAACATGAACGTGTTTGCGGATTTGTTGACCTTTTTAGGTCAAGATAAGTTTCAACAATTCCTAGATGAAATCCCTTTTGGATTTTTTTATAATTTACATCACATTAAAATTCAATGTCAATTGTTGAGGCACTTATTTATAATGGAGAATGAAAATGTTAGGGATGACAGTTTGTCATTAAAGTAAATGGTAAAGAGTTAAATTTTGGTCTAAAAGAGTTTGTTGCTATAACTGGTTTGAAATGTGGACCTGTTTCTGATTTTGTTTCAGATCCACATGTTCAAAACAGACTCATTGCTGAAAATTTTGGAGATTTTAATAAAGTATCCAAGTCTGATTTTTACTACAAGTTTAAATTGCAAAATTTTTGGGAAGAAGATGATAAACTAAAAATCGGGATCCTGTACTTTATCTCTTCATTTCTGACTGCATCAGACCCTTCAAAGACAACAGTTCCAAAATTGTATTTTGATTTGGTAGAGTCTGGACAGTATGCCACTTTCCCTTGGGCAAATGAGTGTTTTAATTTAACACTCAAAGCTTGCAATAAAAAATTCAAAAAAAATTCATCGTCATTCAAATTCAGTCAGTTCCACATAGCACTGCAAATATGGTTTTATGAGTGTTGTCATCCATTTGACAACACCATTGCTATACGAGTTTCAAATCGCACACCGAGAATACTGAACTGGAAGACACCGAATGACGTCATTTTTTTTGACGATTTGAAGAAAACAATTTTCAGAACTCATGGGAATCAGGTATTTTTCTTATAATGTTATTACATTCAATATAATTCATTATACATTATACATTTTTTTTTATGCAGCATAAATTCAGAAATATTGTCTTATCGGAAGAACAGTTAAATCTAATGGACGAGACCATTATTAATCAGTCCAGCAGCCACCAGGATTCAGAAAATCCAAGATCATCGGAAAATCGTGCTGTTGACAGTGATCATAAAGTTCAAGAATTGAAAGCTGATATTGCAGAGGTACAAGTAAAATATTGAAATAAACATAATTTTTTTTGAAATTACAGTACACATATCAAATACTTATTTTTTTAATTAACAGGTTAAGGCAGAGTTAAAAGAACTCAAAATCACTGTAAGTTCCAACATATTTTTATATAATTAATATAATGACTTTATAAACTATTAATGTATAAATTTTTTTATGTTCACCGATAAGGTTCACAAGCACATGGCTGATATAAAGATGTATGTTGATAACTCCACCAAAATGATAATTGATGAGATTCGATTGTCAAGAGGAGAACAAATACCTGAAGAACAACCAGAGGTATATATATCTATGTATACTTTATGTATGAATTTTGTTTGAAAAAATTATAAATTATGTTATTTTTATTTTCTGTTTTTTGGGTATAAAATATTTAATATATAAATTTTGTGTAATTAAATATTGTATGAATTGTGTTTGATTCACTGTATGAAATTACAGATTTCTTCATATTACAATATCAATTGCTGAAACATGTATTTTTTATGTATGTTTCACTGTATGAAGTGTGTATGATTAACTGTATGAAATGTGTATGATCCAATGTATGAATTGTGTATTAATTAGTATACTATCATATCACTGTATATATAAAATATGTATCCATTGTGTATAAATTTTGTTGTATCAAGTTTTCTGATACTGGTGATTAGTAATATCCATAATTAGTTATACTTTATGTTTTGATTTGTATATTGTGTATGAAAGATTGTTGTAAGGTTGTTTGAAATGTGTTTGATTATATTGTATCATGTTTTGTATACTATCTGTATGTATTATGTATTTCTCAATATTATGTTGTAAGTTTATTAGAATTGTGTATGATTCACTGTATTAGTTGTGTATTATATGTGTATGAATACATGTTTCAGGAAAATGTCAACCATCATGCTGCACAATATGATCCGACAGATATGCCTACAGAGACAATTCCACAACAAGTCCAAAGTTCAAACACAGCTGGTACGATATATTCATTTTTATCACATAAATTCAAATTTTAGAATTTTTTTTTATTTAACATTTTTTCATGTATATGCAGCTCAAAAATCAACGGATGATTGTTTAAATGTTGATGCATCTACAGCGTCAAAATCAAAACCACCAACATTGGACGATTATCCTGATTTTACCATGACACAAATAATTGCCCTGGATCCGATTCTTAATGCCACAACGACTCCAAATCTGCGAACAAGAAACAAGAATGTGGGTAAATACGACTCTTCTCCTTATATCAGAATGTCGGAAGGAGAAAGCAGTTCAAATAGAGTACCTACATTCTTTCAAATCAAACATCCATTCCAAAATCACAATGGGTTTGATGTACCAGACGAAATGATTGAGGAGTTCAATAAATGGATTTTCAAAGATGTGTCGAGCAGACGTGGCAGGTAATTTGTACGATGATAAAAAATGTTTTAATTAATTTCTAAACTACTAAATTAATATAACACTTTTTTAAACATATACAGAAAAGCAGCTTATTCCAAGATTAAAAACTCATTTCATCCTCAAATGGACTTTGGCGTAGTCAAAATCAGAGAGAAAGATTTTTTTCACATAATGAGTCAACCGGGCAGACCTTGGGAGGACGGGGTAAGACCTTTTTTTTCAACTAAATATTATGTTTTTTGAGTTGCAGTGATATATGTATGTTTTCTGTATGTATATTTTATGTATGAAATATGTGTGAGCAGTCAATGAATTAGATATGTATTTTTTTTTAAAAAAAAATAGCATATTAATACAATTGCAGTGATATATGTACTATTGCAGTGATATATGTATGTTTTCTGTATGTATATTTTCCGTATGAAATATGTGATATATGTATGGTTTTTGTATGTATGTTTTCTGTATGAAATATGTGTTATATATGTGATGTTTTCTGTATGTCTATTTTCTGTATGAAACATGTGTGAACAGTGAATGATCACATATGTATTTTTTTTTGTTAAAACAACATATTAATACAATAATGTATTATCTCCGAAAGAAGGCAAAATACTCCCAAAATGTCACTACTTACAGTACTGTTGATTGTTGGTTTATGGCATGGGTTGATAACATTGAGAAACAGTGGAGACAATCACAATGTGACATGAGATGCATATCACCGGACCATGATGTTGGACAATGCATTAGAGGATATAAGCTACTTGCTAACATTCCGTGAGATAGGGTTGATGAAGTAATCATCCCAGTCAACATCAATGACAAATTCCATTGGTTTCTTGTTGTATTCCGAATCAAAAATAGATGTCTATATGTATATGATTCGATGATGGGAGGATCTGTTCATTCAAGGAAAGTCAAAGAAGCCGTTGATAAGTTTGCAACCATGATTCCTTTATTTCTGACGAGCACAGGGTTTTATGGCAAAAGACTTGATTTGTATGCGAATAATCTCCCTGATTATCAACAGAAATCTCACTCTGAACCTCTAAGTATCAAGAATGTTACACATGTTCCTCAACAAGAAGAAAGTTCAAAGTATGTATATTTCTTACATTATTTTTTATTCATTTTAAATTGAAATTGCTAATATTCATTACAAAAAAAAATTTCAATTTGTTTACAGTGATTGTGGTTTATACACATCTCTATTTGCTGAATACATGAGCAATGGTGTTTTTGATATGTCACATATTGATATTGATTCAACATATCATCGTCAAAGATATGCAACATTACTTTGGCATTATGGAAAATCAAAGAATGATGAAGGCGCAATCAGTGAAAGTGAAGTTACAGGAACAGTTGCTAGCAAGAAGGGTGAACCTCGAACTCATAAAGAACAAGTTATGGACACCACCAATTATCCTACTCCAAAATTCCGTATCAGGAAGTAGAAATCTTCATGGCACATAGATAATTTATTTGAAAGACTTTTTTTTTTAATTTATGAACAATTTATGTATTTTCAGTTTTTTTATTATGAATACTTTGATGGTTTTATATAAATTATTACTGGTTATTATTAAATGTGTCTCAGTTTTAACATATATGAACACTGTATGAATCATGTACGAAAATAATATGAATTATGAATGTCATATTAAAATTTGATATATAGTACATAGTAATATTGAAATTTGTTTTGATTGAATACTATACACTTTCAAAATACAAACAGAAACTTATATTAATTATATTACTGGTATGAATACTGTATGAAAAATGTATGAATTATATCATACAATTATACATTATTAAATGCGTATCACCATCTTACATACATTATTCATACCACTAATATACATACAATTTGTTTCTGTTTTTTTTTAATTTTGACTACTCATGGTTTTATATAAATTATTACTGATTATTACTAAAGGTGTCTCACTTTAACATATATGAAACTGTATGAATCATGTATGAAAATTATATGAATTATGAATGTCATATTAAAATTTGATATATAGTACATAGAAATGATATATGAAAAATATATGAATTATGACAAATTATAAAATATATTTTTCAAAATACAAACACAAACAAATTGTATGTATATTAGTGGTATGAATAATGTATGAAAACTGTATGAATACTGTATGACATTTGTATAAATATTAATATTATTCAATAAAAAAACATATTTATAACAATGTAATGCCTCAATAACACAGATTTAACATTACGACATCATTGTTTTTGTACAGGATAATTTGAACAAGTCTTCCTATTGTGTCCAACCTGATGGCATCTACTGCATGTGCTTTTTGTCTTCTTGAACTTCACATCTGCGAATCCCTTCCACCGTTCTAGTTTGGGTCTTCCTGTTGCTCTTTTTGGACCAGGCGGCATCAATTTAGGATCTGAAATATAACTTGGTATATCCCATGTACTCTCGCACGGGATAGGCTCGACAGAAATGGCATAAGCATCTTTGAAATTCTTGAGGCTATAAAAAGCAGAACAGAAATCTGCTTCATGTAACTTCCTGTACCGGAGAACAGCAATTGCATGACCACATGGTATCTCATAATGGAACTACACATCCTTGTGTTCAAATTTACTATGTATTTCTTTGCTCCTTCAGCTACAGCATGCAGATCAACAGTTGAAGGTATCACCTGTGAAAAAAAAAATATTTTATATATGCTGAAGATTAGTATGAATTAAAAATACAAAACAGTGAAAAACATACCCTCATATTGCACGACAATGTAATACTTTTCTGTAGATAAACATCATATTTTTTTGTCAGATTAGATGTAGTCTTATCAGCCTCCTCATTATGCTTGTGAATCCACCTCTGAATTGTCACCCTCATAAACTCAAGAAGTGAAATCACCGGTAACCTCCGTGCTAATCTGTTAACATTATTCAATGACTCTGCGATGTTTGAAGTCATCGTCCATGTGCGCTTACAATTCGAGTAAGCTCTTGACCATTTGCTATAACCAATATCAAACAAGTATGGCCGTATTCGCGTATCTATCTGATCTATTCTTCCCATAATTGTCTCAAACTGTTGTTTTGTATAAGCTTTTGCCAATGAAAAGAACAACATCTTCAAATTTTCAGTATTTCTATTGAAATTCTTCAAAACATTGACTGATAAATGCCATATGCATGCATAATGTTCTGATTCAGGATATACATTTGTTGTCCCTTTCCATATGCTTTCATTTCTGTCTGACATAAAACACATATTTTGTCTAACTCCATATGCTTCTCTAAATTGCTCAAAGAACCATGTCCATGAAGCATCATTTTCAGAATCTACTATCGCATACGCCAACGGAAGTATATGACCTGCTCATTAATTTTTTTAAAAAATATCACACAAATAAAAAATATCATTCATATACTTTTTCATTATATTATATAATTAGAAAATTATATAGGCTAATATTTTACCTCCCGGATCCAATGTGCTTGCAGTTAACATTGTACCACCATATGAACATTTTAATGCAGCGCCATCAACAACCACAATTGGCCTACAATATTCCCAGCCCCTAATACATGCTTCTGAAGCAACAAATGCATATAAAAATGTATCATCTTCATTCCTTTTTATTTTCAAAACAGATCCTGGATATGTTTGCTCCAAAATGTAAAAATAACCTGAAAATAACAGTCCAATTCATACATAAAAAATACGTAGTTCATACATAAAAAATACACATAACTGTTACTGTATAAATTTATTTTGAAATTACCTGAAAATAACAGCTCAATTCATACTTAAAAAATACATATCTTATACATAAATAATACACGAAACTGTTAATACACAACAAAATAAACAAGTATTTATATTTATCATTATATTCGAAATTACCAGGTAATCTTGCATAAGATTCTGCTGGATCTCCTCGCACCAATTTTACTGCTTTTTCTTTAGCTCTCAATATAATTATCCATTATCAATACAGCTACAACGTCAGTTATCCCTTGACGTTTGGCATAAACTCTTTCTCTAACACAACATGTATGCTGAGCAATATACTTCCGTACTTTGAATAAACTAGATTTATTCAAACTAGATGCCCTCATCATCCAAGAACAACTCTTAGAAATACAATGCAGATGATAACTGTTACAGAATTTAATAAAATATACATTAAAATATATATACATTATAACAAAACAAAATAAATAAATAAATAAATTTAAACTTACTTAGATGCATTACAACGTGCAACCCGAAAGCTGAATTTCTCAACAAGTCCATCATGCCTCATAACCTCCTTAAGGGTTTCTTTATTATTATAAATCTGATTTTCAGCTACAAATAAATTAGAATGATCACATATTATATCATTATCTACTTCACTATTATCATTGACTACTTCGTCTAAATCCATTCCGATCAAACGGATAGAATTGTTGGTGTATAGATCTATGTTATTCTGTGATAATCTAACATCAGAATTTATTATATCATTAACTATAACTCTATGACATTCGTTATACTGCCCACAATCTTTCAAAGTGATGCATAAAGGATATTTTGTAAAAAAAATCCAAATTCACCCTCATTTGATCTAGATAAACCTTTACCCCAACATCATTATGAATTTTTATAAGTGGACACATTTCGCTAACTATATACTTTATCTCAACAGAATTTAGATTTTCTTCTATGTTTAGCTGAGTTACTATAGAATTTACTAAACCAGTATAAAGAGTAGAAGTATCGTATAAGATGCCCTCCACTTCAAAGTCGACGTATTTCTCTGTTTCACAACATTAAAATTACATTCAGTGCATCCCATAATAAAATTAAAAAATTATTCATACACAATTAACACAGATTTCATACACAATTTATACACTTCATACAAAAAATAATACTACACAATTTATACACTTCATACACAGATTTCATACACAATTTAATACTCAATTAATACACTGTTTATACACTTTTGTAATTTAATAAACAATTAATATATTGTTTATTACACACTTAATACCATTTTATACAAAATTAATACACAAATCATACAATGTTTACCACACATTTTATACAATTTGTACAAAAAATAATACACACTTTATATAGAATTTAATACACAATTACCACACTGTTTGTACACTATTATAATTTAATACACAATTAATACATTGTTTACTACAAAATTAATACACAAATCACACAAAATTATATACAAGACACGTATATATACAATAACAAAAATTTAAATCAAAACAAAATTACAACAATTTTTATACATACTGCATACTACACAACTAACTACTACATACAATCTAAAATACAATTTCATAGTCTTTTATCCAATTTAATATAAAAAATAATATACAGTTAATTCAATTTCATACTCAATTGATTTTCGTATATGTTGTTCATACTTTATATATATACATTAAAATACAAAATGTATACATTGTTAATACAATATGTATATTATTTTCTAATGTTTCAAAAACAAAAAATTTGCTAAATTTATCAAAAACTTTAAAATATTAAATTTTAACCAGTAATCACATTTACCATCACTATTCGTTTTAATTACACATGAAAATACATTTAACATTACGAAATTTTTATTAGTAGAAACACTAAATTAATGTTTCAAAAAAAATATATCAATTTCACATATGCAATATATAAACTAACCTGATGAAAACGACAGGAAAAATAAAACGACACATTACTAAAATATATAAAAAAACTAACCTGATGAATTCCATTTGCCACCATGTTTAATTAAAATTGAAACAAATTTCTCCATCAAATCAAATCTAAACTTTTTCAACCTTCAATTTTAATTGTTTTATGAATATAGTCAAATTTTTGGAAAAAAAAAATTAAAACACGTTTATGGAAAGAAAGATAACAGAATAGAATTTTTTTAGGATAAAAAATCAAAAAAAATTACCATTAAAAACGAATTTCGCTAATTAAGGTACATATGTTTAATTAATATATTTAAATTCTCTTAAAAAGTGCAAATTTGGTAATCAGTTAAAAAGTGTAACTACAGTCACGGTAGTTATCCAATTTTTAATAATAATTTTTAATTTTTTTTTCTTCCTGATTTAACTGAATAAATATTTAATATATTTTAATTTAAAGAAATGTTATAAGTTGATATATTATATGTTATTGAATGAAAATCAAAATCTTGTGCCATAACTTGATAATATGACTACATAATATGCTATATACCTAATTTACACATTTTTTGTCAGTTGAAGGACAAAAATTCGTGACCCGATATAAAAGTTAAAACGACTCATGGGCGGTATATCATTGCCAAATTTTGTTGTGTACACTTTTGGGCTTTAGAGCAACCCAAGTACGTAACAACAATCATGGCTATGTATCCCTAAGCAAAGTGTATTGATAAATTATTGTATAATTTATATAAATTTCGTACTATTATTAGTAAATTATATTAGTTTTTTAATTTTTTTTTCAAATTGCAAGATCCCTAAAAATTTATAGATTTCAGGCACAACATTTACATCATTGGATTTTCGGATACATTAACAGACGTCTAGATACAAAGGCGAGTTATGTATTCGAGAGGAGAATAACGTATCAAAGAGGGGATAAATATTCGGATACATATGGGAGAAATGTACTGAGAAGGGATAGAATCCAAAAAAACAGAAGAGAAATGTATTCAAGAGGGGAGGGATGTATCAGAAAGGAAAGATATGTGTTCGATAGGAATATGAATGTATCATCCGGAGGGAAGTGATGTATTCAAGGAAAATTTTTAAATTGTTTTAAATGGTAGGAAAATTTAAAAATTATAATAAAATACATTATATATTAAGGTAATTTTGTCATAATTATTTTTGAGTAGCTGTTTAAGTTTTACCCAATGGTCGCAAATTATTTAAAATTTAAATAACATTTGAAATAATAATATTCACTTATATATATATTCAGTTTCACAATCCATAAAATTTTGACTTAACAAATAGAGCATTGTATAAAACGAAATATATAATTATAAGTGTATATGACGATTATATACAATTTGAATTTGTATAAAGGGAGAAAGACAAAAGAGATTTGGGCAGGAAATGTACAGTTGAATCCAATTGTATAAAACGAGAAAGACAAGAGATATTTGGGCAGAGAAGTACTTTTATTGTATAATTATAAGTGTATAAGACGGAGATATATGTATTTGCATGTGTATATACAATTTTCTCTCGCTTTATACAATTAGAAATACAATTTATACAATTCTATTGTATAAAGTGAGAGGAGCGAGCGAGAGAGGAAGAATGACAAGCGAGAATATGAGGAGAGAGGAACTGACAAACAATTTACTATGAATCACAAATAAATCAAACGATAGCTATTATATTTATTTTGTATTATTAATTTGCTATTTTATCCCAATTTTTATCGAATAAAATACATTTTCTAAAACTTTTACCTTATCAATCAAATACTAGATCATAATCATTAACCACACGTAATACTCGGAACAAAATAGGGCTAATTTGTGAAAGGTAGAAGTTATAGCGCAATATTAAACAATTTGTAAATAGAGGTGGCAACGATTGCCATTTCCACGTGAAAAATGTCTTCAAATCTGACGACGTGCATCTCGCCGGTGTCATATTATAATGAATTCTTTTTGCCACCATAATATATCAACTAATTTAGTTTCTAAGAATATTCTAGTAGTAGTATAATATTTTTAATCGGCTAAGTAAGAGGACATAAAAAAGTGTGTTTTCTTCTTCATTCATTTGAGTTTGTTCCGGGCTTGAGTAAGAAATTCCAATCGCAACCGCTGCAAAATGAACATCGAATCGGAGAAAGAGCAATTTCTGAAGGAATTTGGAAGCTATTATGGTTATGCCAATTCCCCCAAAAACATTGATGAAATTAGAGCTACTGAATTTAAGCGCTTAAACGGTAAGATTTTTCATCTTCCAATTTCAGAATTTTGTTGAAAAATTGTTCCGTTGACTTCACTATTTATTTACTTGTAGATACGGTATACTTGGATCATGCTGGGGCGACTCTCTATTCCGAGTCTCAAATGGAAGCTGTGTTTAAGGACCTCAATTCTACTCTTTATGGAAATCCTCGTATCCTTCCTATCACTTTTCTCTATGAACTTTCTTCAACATGTTTGATTCTGTATTTCTTCACCCTGCATAAATTTTTAGCTGATACCTTAATTCTGTGAAAAACAATAGATAGCCAGAGCACTTGTAGTTTGGCTACCGAGGACATTGTTGGGAAAGCACGCCAACAGGTGAACATCTTCTTCTGCACTATTTTTATTGCTTCTGTTGTCATCATAATCTCTGCATTAGTCCACAATGCTCTGGAAATGTATATTGATGTATGCTGCATTGATATTATCTAAATGCTAAGCTGATGAGAGTCACTGCACATATGTTCTGTCATATTCAGTATTTCACATGTGATAAAGTTTCTGTTGTAATACTTTCTCTTACCATTGAATCACGACTCTATCCAGGTCCTTAGTTTCTTCAATGCATCACCAAGAGAATATAGCTGTATATTCACTTCTGGGGCAACAGCTGCACTAAAGCTTGTCGGTGAGACATTCCCATGGAGCAGTAACAGCAGTTTTATGTACTCAATGGAGAATCATAACAGCGTCCTTGGGATTAGGGAGTATCCTGAATGGATTAAACCTTTTCATCAAATTTTGTTACTTCTGCTGTCGATTACTTTATGAAAGCTTTCCTCTTTAGCAGTGTATTTAGTTTCTTAATCTACGGTACTACTTCCTGCTTCAAGTGCTACTCTTTTTCACTGAAATACCGGTCCACCTAATCAAAGGCTCCCGACGATTCTATAAATTATCAATATTTTCTTCATGAGGAAGGCATGAATCTTTCCGGCTTTATATTTCAGCAAATGATCGCATCTCTACCTGTCACTGCATCGGGACCATGCTATCTTTGGACATTTGAAAGAATTACCACGAATTGTATGTGTTATCGATGATGTTTCATATATGCAGACCTGATCTGTGGATACGTTCAACACTGCCATTGTTGCTCTTATCGACTGATGTTCTGATGCGTTTAATCATGGTGGTTCTTTTTGAAGTTCTATGATTCCATTCACTTCAAAATCACTTGTTCCACACTTGCTGCTGAAGTGAGGTGTAGAACTCTACTGTTTATCTCATGGATATGATTATACATGTTTCTGGTAGAATTCACTGTACCTCCAAGGGTAACTTTTTATTCTTGACAGATCCTAGTTCTATCTAACCAGCCACAAAATTTCTGTTCTTGTTATTGAAGTGAGACCAAAAATCAAGGACCCAATTCATCTCTAAGTTTGTGTACTATTATCTATGTGTTAATACTTGCTCCGTACGGATAAACCTATTAAGCCAGATAATTGGAAGAGAAAAAACCTTTTTACACAGTAGGAAGAGTTTGCAGAAACAGTTGAGTAGATGGAAGATTTTGCATGATTTTTGATCTTGGTTCATTTTAAATTTGTGTGTATCTCAAGTATTCTTTTCCTTAAGAGTTACTAGATATGCTCTCAGTAAAGGAGCTGCTGCTTTTGCAGTTGACATTGAAGATACACATGTTGGTGAATCAGAAAGCCCACAGTCTAACTTAAAACTAACACAGCACCACATTCAGAGAAGAAATGAAGGTGGCGTTCTGAAAGAAGGGATGACAGGTACCTTTTTATCAATAGTTTCATCAACTTCTACCTTCCACCCCCTTCCACCCACCAAGTCTATAAAGGTAGTTAGCACCTTCAACTCAAATTAGATGTTGTCTGAGTTAATTAAACCCCATCAATCAAGAGAGCCTGTATGACCTTATACCTGTTAGATGGATTATCTTTTTCCTTTTGTTAGTTTTAGAAGTGAAGTAGAAGCTGCTTCACTAATGAAGCACATATTACCAATGTCTTTATCAACTTCAACTCGTTGTAATCTGACACTGTAGTCTTCTTGTTACAGGTAACACATACAACTTGTTTGCATTCCCATCAGAATGCAATTTTTCAGGTCGAAAATTCGACCCTAACCTGATTAAGATTATCAAAGAAGGGTCTGAAAGAATCTTAGAAAGCTCCCAGTATTCCAGGTAAAAGAATAAAAAACTTCTCCAGTGATTGAGAATAGCCGAGGTGCTAAAATTCTGACATTTATCTGAATAGTACTTGTAAGATGTACTCCCAGTAAATCTATAAGAAAATAGACCCTCTTTCAAGCTTGGTTGAGATTTGAGAATAGATTTTAGTGCCTCAAACATCCACCAAAAAAGATATTTCTTTTTAGGCTGGTTCAAATTATGGGAGTATCTAATGATTTTGATATGTTTGACTACAAAAAATTTAGAACATGGCGCATTCCTTAAGTATAGTGGCGCAAAGAAGATTATTTGTTTGTTATAGCTACAAGAGAATATGTTACATTTTGAACAATGTATGCTGATTCAGTCAGGGTTTTGACTTGAAACATCCATTGGTCAACCTTTTGTCCTCAATGTGGTGCTATTCTTATCTCCTTAGCTGGCAAAGCTTGTTCATATATCTTCGAAAACTTTTTATATCTCCATCATTGAGTTGGTCTTGCGCAGATGGGCAGATATAAATTTTCTTTTCTGAATGCAGAGGTTGCTGGTTAGTTCTGATAGATGCTGCTAAAGGATGTGCTACCAATCCACCAAATTTATCAATGTTTAAAGCAGACTTTGTTGTGTTCTCATTCTACAAGGTACTTATATTTTGATACCTGCTGTTTAAGATTACAGGAGGTACTTATATCTCATACCTGCTGTTTTAAGATTATGACTAACATCACGGAGCTTGAAAAGAGTTTTATTTGTTTCTTGTTTAGTTATTTGGCTATCCAACTGGCCTTGGAGCACTCATTGTTCGAAAGGGTAAGCAGCTAAATAAGAAAGCCGATTTTTGTTGTGTTTCCTCACTTATTCTTGTTTAATTTTCTTCTTCGTGTAGTTTACTTCTGACTTGTTTCCCTCTCTGCCTCTATCCCTCTACTTCTCTGTTTATGGAGAGAATGTTGGGTGGAAATGGTGGCAAAGATACCTAGGTTTTTATGTTTTTTCTAGTTGTGTAACAAGATAGACTTATATTTCTCCCCTTTTTTCATCAATGTGAGAATTAACAAAATTTCCTGATCTCTTTCTATTGATCAGATGCTGCTAAGCTGATGAAGAAGACCTACTTTAGTGGAGGTTCTTTTTTAGTGCCTTCTCGTGTTATGATTATATAATTGAAAACTCTAGCAATTTAAGTTAACCTGGATTCTTCTAGGCACGGTGACTGCAGCTATTGCTGACGTTGACTTTTTCAAAAGAAGAGAAGGTGTAGAGGAATTTTTTGAGGATGGAACCATTTCATTCTTGAGCATAACAGCAATTCAACATGGGTTCAAAATAATTAATATGCTAACGACATCTTCGATTTTCCGGTAAGTGAGAGCTTCCTCTCTTTTTTTCGGGATAAGGTGAGAGCTTGCTTCTTTTGTGGGTGGAAGATTCTGAAATTGAATAATGATCAGAATTTTATTGAGATTGCACATATTTTGCTGTCATTACAGATGAACAGAGACATTATATCGTTCACACTAGTGATTAGATTTATTGCGCACTTTTCCGCTTATAGTCTCTTTTTATGATTTATCTAGTGAGTGAGTCCTTCTAATATTATTTGATTAATCCTGCTCATTGCTGCTTTGTAGATGTTGTCGATCTTTTATTTTTTTACTACATAGGTACTGCCAACCTTTTTATAACTAGATGTTACCACAAGTACTGAAATAAGTCAATTTTTGTTTGGCTATTAGGCTAATTATCTTTTGAGTGAACAAGAAAACTTTGTTCTAAAGGTGTAAAATTTTGGGATTTCAAAGTTCCTATGCCTTTTTTTGTCTTCGTTTGATTTGGCAGATAAATTCCTCTTTGTTTAGAGGATATATGGGCATAGTTTCCAGTATCTTTTTTGTGGGTAGAGAAACTAGTCATTCATTTCTGAATCATCTAATTTAGTTCCAACAGAAATATACCAAGAATTTTACAGAAACTGTTGGCCCTTTCTCTTTCTACCCCCCTTAATTGAAGTTGGAGCCTAATGAAAAAAACATGTTCTGAAATGTGCTTTTCTTTTCTGCAAGGCATACAACATCAATTGCAGCATATGTGAGGAATAAGCTTTTGGCACTGAAGCATGAAAATGGAGAATTTGTTTGCACGCTGTACGGGGTAAATATATCGAACATAGCATTCTCGTGACTGGTTTATGTTTTTGGAATTTGGTTGGAATTAGATTCTCGTGAAGAAATTTCTTTATGTCCTAGGCAAAGGCAAGTTTGTTACTGTTGCTCATTCGTGCAGTGGTGATGCAATGATTTTGTTTTTGGGTTGCTTTTTTTTTTGGGGTAGATTTTGATTTTACTCGCGACTTTTTCTATGGTATTCTGTCAGTTTATGAATTGTCTGGTTTGTTATGAAATTGTCCTATGGTTCCGAAGGTGACCAAGTTAATATGACTTTTGTTTTTTTGAGAATAGTAAGTTAAGTTAATATGACTTTTATCTCAGTTATTATCTAGTGAGATGGGCCCCACAGTTTCATTCAACATGAAAAGACCAGATGGAACATGGTATGGATACCGTGAGGTGGAAAAATTGGCAACCTTGGCAGGAATTCAACTGCGGGTAAGAGTTCAATGGTCATATTGTCTATGAAGTATGAATTTTGTTCTGTTTCCCTTGGGAGATGAGATGCTTGCTACTTTATTCTGTTGGAACATAACCCCAGAGCAGATTGATGCTGCTGTTTCTGATATAATGTGCTACTTTCACATGTTATCTTTTTTCAATGTCAAGGAGGATGATATGACTTCCAAGAGGTGTCTTTTTATGATTTATCATTTGTCTTCATTTATATCTGAATGCTTTGATATACTTATCTGGATTTATGAAGTTCTCCATTTAAACTTCTGTTAGCTTGTCTTTGATTTGTGAATTTTGGTCCTTCAGATGCATGGTCACTTACTCTTTTAACCGCCTTCACCACTGTTAGATGCGTTAACTGCCACATTTAGAGGAGTTTTTTAGTCTTCAGTTATTGCCCTCCACAATACGTGCAACTTTTTTACTTTTTGGAATGAGCAGATACCCCATCATGTAATAATCTATGGGAGACCAAATAAGGGATGACTTGCATCCGTACTAACACAATAAGGTCACTGTCTCCTTTTTATGTTTAAGCTTTTGTCCACAAATACCGAGGGTTGTTGTATACATTTGGTTATCAGTAAGCCTATTTGAATATGTAACATAATTTTGGAATAATAGTAAGTAATAACAAATTATCTTAGCTGGAATTGTCTGAGAAAGAGGAGTTTGCAATACAAGGAAATGTTAAATATTTTATGAGAAAGCCCCTAAAGAATAGTCTATCTTAATTCTTAAAGGAATGGAGGGAGGATTAGTCCACAACTTTTGAAACTGGTAATTGAATATCTCAGATATATAATGCTGTTATATGATATGACTAAATTCTTGCTTCTTTTTCCCTGTATTTTTGTATAGACAGGATGTTTTTGCAATCCTGGTGCTTGTGCTAAATATCTTGGTTTGTCACACTTGGATCTTCTTTCAAATATTGAGGTATGTGTTTCCTTTCCCCTCATTTTAATCTGTTACATGGGAAAAAGGGACCACCAATGGCAACAAATTCAAATTATCATTTCATTTAGGCTGGGCATGTGTGCTGGGATGATCGTGACATTTTACATGGAAAACCAACTGGAGCAGTCAGAGTATCTTTTGGTTACATGTCAACATTCGAAGATGCCATGGTAAGGGAACCCACCATTCCCAACCTAATTCCCAAAAAATGAAGTGTAGTTCTATATTTTTTATAGTACAACATGCTTCTTTCTTCAAGATTTTGATGTGCCAAATATTGAACGGTTGGAGTTAAAAATTTACATTTCAACTTAAACGTGGGGCAATCTCTTTATACCTAATTTGTCTTGGGCAATCCTCACTTCGTAAGCTAATTAAAGGTTGTGTTAAGCCTAACATGCACTTTCATAATAGAGAGAGAAAGGAAAATATGTAGCTTAATGGTCACATAGAACAATAATTGCCAACTTCCAATTTTTCACTTTCACTTGGCCATTAGACAGGCAAGCTGAAAGAGAGAAGGAATAAAGAACTAAAACAAAGATGATCTCTTTAGTTCTTCAAGTTTCTATCTGAAGAAAGAGCAACCTTCTAGTCATTTGGATATAAAAAGCTACAAGCTACTTTTCTTTTGACATGGTAAAGAATATATCTAAAACAGCAATATGATTTCTGAAAAAGCTAAATTGTTGAAAAACGGAATATGGTTTGCTACTCCTATTACTTTTTGGTTCTTTTCTATTTCTATATTTCCCTTTTCTGTTGTTTGTTTAGGATGTTGCTGGGCAGAAGCTTCAATTTCTATGAAGTTATCTTGTAATTGCCTGAATGATTGATTAGCAAACTAATCTTTGCTCTGGATGTTCCTCTGAGAGCTAGTCTTATTTACTACTTCATTCCGTTCTACTTGTCTATGCAGAAATTCGTCAACTTCGTGGAAAGTAATTTTGTGATATCATCTTTTAATCGGTGTGCATTGCAGCCAAGGTCCATCTCTCTGCCAATTGAAGGTCAACTTTTGTATCTTTCTACTATTAGGCATGCATTAAATCGATATGTTGAATTGGCTTCTTGTAGACCAGAAGTTGATTGCAAGTGTGGAAGTTTGTCATTTTAGTACCATAAAAGAAATTGTGCAAACTTGTTTAGTCAACCCATGCATTTCATTGACCAATTGCAGGGATTGCAGAAGCTGCTGCACGGCATTTCCTCACATCTATTACTGTCTATCCAATAAAGTCTTGTGCGGGATTTAGTGTGGATCAGTGGCCTCTAACATCTACTGGTAGCTATTCTGCTACATCTCATAGGAAAATTCAGTAGTTCAATTTTTATGGCACATATGATTTTGTCAAAATCAAGAGATATTTGCTCATTTCCATTGCATATAAGAAATTGATCCATGTTTTCTTTAGAATATCAAAGTATTTTGACTTTCAATGTATCATTCTTACATGTTGTCATTCCGTTCAATATGAATTTAGGGTTATTGCATGATCGTGAATGGATTCTCAAGAGCACAACCGGTGAAATTCTTACCCAAAAGAAGGTAGAATACTTTATAATTCACATCATGTGTGTTGATGCCTGTTATCCATGTGCAATGCGATGGTAAAACTACCTTCATTCACCCATTATAATTTAATTTAGTAAAGTGGAAAACATAGCATTGTTGTCTATCATTTGATCTACCCATCCTTCAATGTGTTTTGCTTTTAACCTTTTTAATCTCCTAGACAAGCCTTACTAATAATTGACTATTTTCTCAAAGTAGCATGCAACTTCTTAATGTGGGTTGTGTGCATTGTCAGGCTACATGAGGTCTTTTTTTCGACCTTCCCAATGAAATTATTTATTTTCTCTCTTTTCTTCTAATTCTTTTTTCTATTTGTTTGAGATCGAGGGGTAGTTGGTGTTTTCTAATTTGATTTAATGTATTTTAGCTTCTTTTTTGAAGCCTTACAATGCTCATTATATAATAGAATTGATTAGATGCCATCCTTTTTGTACAAGATATTCAACAATTCATGGTCTTAAAAAGAAGTTGAATAGCCTATAATCTGTACTACCAATAACATTTCAAGTCCTTTGAATAACTCTCCATTATCTCAATATATAAATCCTATTTTCTCCTGTGTTCCACTACTAACTTTGAAGTGTCTTAATCTCTACACTCCATGTTTTAACCTGTCATCTAATTTACTTATTTTTTGTTTTTCTCGAAAACATTCTTGAAAATATGCAAAGTGTCATGCTCTCGATTGGGATATAATCTCTACTTTTATATCTAGACATGTATTTTTGTATGAGAAGCAAGTTACTACGGAAGCTTATATCTTTGAAAGATAATTAATGATTATTCAAAATTTACTAGCTATTGCCTCTTAATTATTGTTTCCGATCCAGTGTTGATTACTTCTGCATCAATATCTAAGTCAGGTGTATTTGCGTTCTAGGTTCCAGAAATGTGCTATATCTCCACGCTGATTGATCTCAATTTGGGGAAACTGTTTGTAGAGTCACCTCGTTGCAAGGAGAAATTGCAGATTGAACTCAAATCCAGCTCACTGGTCACTGAAAGAGATGAAATGGATATCCAAAATCATAGGTTTGAACTTCATCTTCACTTCTTTCCTTTTGATATTAAATACTTAAAAGTAGCTACCTCTTAAAAAAATAAAAATAAAAAATCACGTGAATCAATATGTAGAGCTTTACAACTCAACAAAGAGATCCACATAGCCGTCAAAAAAAATTCAAACGGCTTTATGTACATACATTTACAGACATAGTATAGAATCTTATAGTACCTACATATTCTTAACTTGGGTGAGCATCTATGTTTTTTCAGACTATTTTATTTGGTCGTATGTGTAAGAGCCCAACTTTTCTTCTATTCTCGAGTTCAATAATTTTTCCTGTACCTATGTTACTCGGAATCTTTCAAAATGTCAAAGGGTGTGTGTCGGATTCTCCAAAGTATTGTATTTTTGGAGAATCCGACACGGGTGCAGCATCAAAAGTGAAGAGCTCGCTCAACTTAGTCCTGTAGCACTAAAACTTTGTATTTTGAAGAAACTTTTTTTTTGAGAAGGATTTGTATTTTGAAGCTTAAGTTGTTAAAACTTTGTGATCGTGTATCTGAACTGACTTAAACAATGTTGTGTTGCAGTTTCATATATGGCTACCATTAAGTGAAGGGTTCTTTCTTCACTTTTACAGTTGTACTTATTTTTTAATCAGAAAGGTGAAGTTTCATTAAGATAACACGGTTTACGTACAGTAGAAAAAGTTAGAAAGGAAAAATAGTGCTCCTTAAGTTTGGTCTAATATTTATGAAGAATTTTGTTTGTGGGCTTGCATGTGAGTTTCTAAGTTCGAACCACTTAGATGTAGTGGTTGAAAAGATGATTAGGGTATGTGCGTTGTACTGATGTAAGTTCTGTTGTTGACCGTCTGGTATGGTTGCCTTTAGTGAAGCATGAGAAGTTATAATTCTTGACAATGTTTGCCCTAATATTTTTGAACGGTGGTGTCCAGGCCAACTTGTGCGACCTGGACTGTTCCATTAGGTACCAACTGCCTCCCACCCAGCAACACTACTATCGGGTAACTTTGTCTACCAAGGCTTAGGCAGATAGGAAGAAATCACCTAGTGTTTCGTCTCTTCTGTGGTTTGAACCTTATCTCTAAGGTTGCACGCACTTCATTGACCACTAGGCCACACATTTCGACCTTCACTGTGTTTGCTTTTCAAAGATTGTACTCATTGTTTTCCTTGTATGTTGGAGACTATAATTATGTTCTTTGTCATGTAATAGAGTGTTTGATTAGGATAAAGTGGGTGTATTTCTCATCTGAACAAAGAAATAGTTTATGGAACTAACTGTTTTTAAAGCTTTGGCTCATTGTCGAGCTTCAAACTTCAATTTATTCGTTCCAAAGCAGATTTTAAACAGTTGTGGTTTAATCAGTTGCTTTATTATACTTCCCAAAAGACAAAACCAAGACAAGAAGAAACTAAAAAAGGAGTGAACAGTATTTTGAGAAGGATGTCATTATTTTAGTCTGCATGTTCTTAAAATAGCTACCGTTATCTGTGACTACTGTGGTAGTTCATGTGGAAATGAAAAAGAATCTAAAAAGAAGTGTAGTTCATGAATACAGTCTATGTAAGTGGTGTTTTTGAATAGCAGTATTATAGTAATGCTCAATCATTTTTCATGTCTTTTTGATTTGGGTAGATATGAAGTCACAAGTTACAACAATGAGGTTGATATCTGGTTCAGCAGGGCGATTGATCGACCTTGCACTCTACTAAGAAATTCCGATTCCCAGAGTCACTCCTGCATAAATAAGAACGGGAGTCCTGGCATGTGCAGGGATGTTGGTGCTAGATTGAATTTTGTTAATGAAGCCCAATTTCTGCTGATATCTGAAGAAAGCATAAAGGACCTCAACTCTAGGCTGAAATCTAGTATGTTTTCTTTTCTTTTCTCTTTGTTAGTAGTGAGCAAACTCTCTTTCTGGTATTGAGCTCTTCTGAAATAGGAATATAAGGAAACTAGAGAATGCACCCAATACAATTGGCCAATTTGAGGCTATTCCTCTGAGCTGAATGCATAACAACTTTTAAACCATGTCTATACAATATTAGTGCAATAACTTCTGTTCAGAGGATACAAATGCTTTGCATTACTTGAATCTATGTTAGACGTGGTGGTATTTCTGTTTTTAGAGGAGACTTGAGTTCAGAAGTCTTACCTGTAGTAGCATGGCTGTTGCGGCTGTAGGAGGATCTAAAAGGAATTAAAAGTAAATGTATTTGCTGTCTGTTCAGTCTTGTATAGTCCACTATACTTGAATTATTTTCCTGCATAAGTCACTTGTATCACTTAATATGCTTCCTCTGATGGTGGTTAGTGATTTTTACAGAAAGGTTTATGTATAAAGCAAATAGGTTCATCAAAAATTCATTCGACCTTTTTTCTTTAATCTTTTTAGATGGACGAAGGAGAAATGGTGGACAAGCAGTACAAGTTGGTGTAATGAGATTTCGACCCAATCTTGTAGCATCTAGTGGTGAACCATATGCAGAAGATGGATGGAGCAATATAAATATTGGAGGCAAATATTTTATGGTGAGTTCTAACTTCTAGCTCGTATAAAATCAAGATATGGGAACATGAAGTGACTGTACATTCTGTCCTAAAATTATAGATGAGTATTCTTGTATTCAGTAAGTCAACAGAGGTGCTAAAAGTTCCTCATGTGTTCATACTTAAATTGTTTAAGTGCAGTCATTGGGTGGTTGCAATCGTTGCCAGATGATCAATATAAATCCAGAGGCTGGGGAGGTGCAGAGGTTTACTGAACCTTTGGCAACTTTAGCAGGTTACAGGAGAGCAAAGGTTAGAACCCACCTAAAAATGAAGAAACCCCCCCAAAAAATGCAGTTTGCTTGCTTAGTTAATTGCTTCTTACCATATCTCCCTTGCAAACAGGGGAAAATAATGTTTGGCATACTGCTAAGATATGAGAATAATACGAAAACCGAGTCAGATACATGGATTCGTGTGGGAGAAGAAATAATTCCAAATGGAGATAGGCATTGATTGTTTTTCGTGGAAGTTCCTATTTGAGACTTGTAAGTAGTCACAACAGAGGTGATACAAGTGTTCAATATTGTGAAGCAGCGCAAAAAACACTTGCTCTAGCCAGGTCAATACATCAAACTGTACTTTGTTGCTGTTCTCTATCTGCAAAAGAGTATGTTCTTCTAAAAGAACTCGCTAAGATCTTCATTCTTTGTAACCAGTACTATTATAAGCTAATAAATACCCAATCGTAATATTAACTTCTTTGGGGCTGCGTATAGTTTTATGTGTAAGTTTTTAGTTTGTGTAGTGACTCGGTGTGCAAGTACAACCCATGGATGATGCAAAAATCCTCAGGACATCGCCATGATCTTATTAACAGTGCTTTCTCGAGAGTTGAGACCAAACGGGTGGAAAAGATAGTGAACGTTGAAAGCTTTATTCCTCTCAACTATGAAGGTTAATTATGAATGTACATGTTAATACTTAGCAATATTGGTGGAATAATATGTTTGTCATTTTGTTTTCACTCTTCGCAAAGGAACAAAGAATCCATTGCTCAAATTTCAGAAGTAAAAGGATATACTACTATCAATTATGTCTTGACTAAAGACTTTGACCTTTTCTTTATTTTCTCATTCCTTTATTGTGTTTTTTTGCGTCTCAGTTTTTATTCACTTCCGTAGATGTTTGACTTTCAGGTTGCTGTTTGGTACTAACTTTTCCCTGATTGGATATATATATGACAAATTTGATATTGGTTGGAAGTTGGAACCGTTCATTTGCTGCTTCTAATATGGACTACCCATTCTGCCATTACTAAGTAGCTGTGGTTTAGATTTTTTATTTGTTTTAAAATATATAATACATACAAATCTATCAGAATATAATGACTTTAATGGATTCTTCAAATTTAACTAAACAACGCAATTTTGTTTTGAGTTTGACAATCCTTTGGTCCAACCTAAAACGAGCAGAGTCAAAAAAAATATAGAGATATTATGAATAGGAGAAAAAGCTATAGTGGCTAGCACGAAGTCAAATCAACTTGGTTGATGGGAAGTCGTCCACCTTCGAAATGTGTCCACGCAAGTGATTTTAGTATGAAATGAAATAAGGGCGCGTTTGGTATGATCTATGAAAAATATTGGTTAGGAGAATAAGTTTTTTTTTTCTTTTTATAAGGTTGGTGTATGTGCCAGTTGGTATGCACAACTCGTCTAATTACATGCTATATCCAACCAAACATGTATGAAGTAAGCATCAAGATTGAAATACAAGGGAAGAATTAATTAGTTTATGATCTTTACATAAAATACAAAAAGAAATGTTTAGCGTGGATCAGTGTGGGAAGCCGAAGATCCGGGGGATCTGGTGGTTGCAGAGGGGGTTGGAGGGAGAGATGGATGATCAATATTACTTATGAAACTTATTTTTTTCAGTAGATTTTATTTTTTAAAAAAAATTATTCTTAACCTACTAAACATAAAAAAAATTTTAAAAAAAAGTAAAAAAGCATTTTCATAGCAAATACACCCTAAAGGTTGAAAAGGTAAAAATGGCGGCAGTTTTAGTGGTTAAAGATTACAAGCAGAGTAGTCCAACTAATTTCATAAGCTCGATTATTAATTAATATTTTTGGATTATGAATGCTTCTAGAGTTAAAATTACAAAAAGAACACTAAAATAATCATGATCTCCAAATTTAGATTTTCTTTGTTCTCTCCCTTTGTGCGGAATCAATATATATTTTTCTTTTTATTCTAACATATCCTATTCTGATATATAATCAACTAAGCCTAAAAAAAATCAACAATAAATTATCTACTATGATGATAAGCAAAAGCATTTACATTAATATAATGTTATTAAAGACTATGACTATGTATGAATCTCCATATAAAGTAGCACATCAAAATGATAAGATAATTAGCAATAAAGCTAAGTCAAATGAATTAGTTGAGGAGTGTAAACCTTATTTTCTAAGTAGTTGAAGAAATAGGAAGTGGGATATAGACTTTGTTATATATTTAGCAATTAATGTACTAGTCTCTCCCAATCATATGGTTTTATTTGCAGGAAGTTTGGACCGTATGTAGAATCTTTAAGCGAAATGGTTCATATAAGTGTGTAGCTGCAGAATGGAGATCAATAACAAAAAAGAGAGTTGAGAATTCTTCAGATTATATAGACTGCTCCAACTGTCAAAGCACAATAATAATATTGTTCATCAATCAACGAATAATAATAATAATATTAACCAACGGATCGGAGCTCATCATCATCAATACTCATGTGTAGGTAGTATTGAATTGGGATGAACTTAGATCTATTTTAGACCTTGATCCTTATTGATCCATCTTCATTCTGGTGTATGTGTCTATATGAAATTAATAATGATATACAGCGCAGCTTATTACATGTACTAATTTCCCAAATATATGCCTACTTTTCCATTACTTCAACAAATCGGATATTTATGTGAATATATTATATGCTCATTCAACTTTTTATTATATTTTGATTCAAAAGAAACAAACAAATTTGGATGATCATCCAATCTATATATAAATGACTTATGAATAAAGTCAACTTTGTTTTTTGAATGTCAATGAAATAGTCAATGTATTTTATCAAATTAATTATATATTATCCCACAAAAAAGAACTCTTAAATGAAAAATATTTGAAAATGACATCAATTATGCATGCATATTAGATTCTTTAGTCCAAATATTTTTGGAAATATTACATTTGATAGGTAATGGAATAACACATATTAAAAGTAGTTGATGATGGTAATAAAATTAAAATTTGTTAAATAGTCGACCTTATTTGTTAAAATAAAATAAAAAACATTTTGGTTTTCTTTTCCTTTCCTTTTGGATGGTGGATTTGATTGAGGTGCAAAGGTGAGGTGGCAGCATCTTAGTGGTTAAAGACACGGTAAGTGGGCCCAAAAGCCGCTTGCTGACATTAGCTGGATGAGGATAAGTAGCCAACAACAAACAACACCTTCATTTTCTCTCTAATCAATTCCTTCGGAAATGGAGAAATTCGTCGCTCTAAATGCTTCAAATTTGAGCTCCGGTTCCCTTTTACCAATTGGGTTTTCTTCGCCTTGCCGTAAATCTGCACTTTCACTTCAACGCCGGCGGGTCCACGTTACCAGGGCTTCCGTTGCTCTAGAACAGCAAGCTCAAACTAAGGTCGCTGTCATCAGAGTTGGAACACGAGGAAGGTACTGTCAATTATTTACCCAATCTATTTGTACAAAAATACCTAATGGGCTTTATCTCAGCTTAAAGTTACAGTCTTTCAACTGAAAATTCGGATGTAAAAAGATTGCCGCTTTTACCAATTAATTGCTGTTTAGTCTTAGGTTTTGATAGATGATTCAAGATTAAATAATTGATGCTTTATTCTTATGTTTTTCTCTTGAGTGATAAAGTAAATATGGAAAAAAATTGTATTTGAAGTACATGAACAAGTATTTATCATATTATTCACTGAGGTGTCATTTAGTTCAATAGTCTCAGAACATTTAGTAATCAGAAATTAAAATGTGGGGTTAATGGCCCCATAGTTGGACAGAATCTAGATTTCTCTCATATCCTCCAAAGTAGTATAGTTTTGAAGGATCTGACACCCACCCGTAGGCAGTTTTTAAGAGTAGAGACATAATCTACTAACCTTTTCTGCCCTGTAATGTAATGATGCTAGTTGGACATATTTCGGATTAGCTTTATCCCAATTTCTTTCCACAATAGTTAACGGTCATCTTTATGCTTTTATCGATTATTTGTTGTATTTTAGTTATGATGTGTGCTAGTGTTAGTCAAAATGTAAGCTTTTTAAGGGGATCTGGCATTATGGAGAAAACAAAAATACAACTTTGTATGCTTGACTCCTCTTTGTGCTTGCCTTTTAGAAATTAACTAATGTTAGCAAGCAGATAAACCCTTTTTTTCTCCTTGCATTTTCCCCCTGGCATATATTTTCTAGCCAATCTATGTTCTTTTTGATGAATAAAAATATCTTGTTCATACTTCCCTTGTTCCATGAACATATTTGGTAACAACCATGTAATGTATATGGGATGAATTTCAACATTGCTTTGGATTAACTCTTCGTTCTATCTCCTTCTTTGCGTGTTCGGGTGGGATGATGGAAACTGACTGATATATCTATAAAGTGCTTTTGCTAAAACTCTTCTCTTATGGATTACAATGCAATTACTTGTGTAGGACAGCCCCCTAGCTCTTGCCCAAGCTTATGAGACTCGAGAAAAGCTAATAGCCTCGTTTCCTGACCTGGCTGAAGAGGGAGCCATTGAGATAGTAATAATAAAAACCACAGGTGATAAGATATTAAGTCAGCCTCTTGCAGATATTGGTGGAAAAGGGTTGTTCACAAAAGAAATAGACGAAGCCCTCATCAATGGCGATATTGATATTGCTGTCCACTCAATGAAAGATGTGCCCACATATCTGCCAGAGAAGACTATCTTACCGTGCAACCTTCCACGTGAAGATGTGAGGGATGCATTCATTTCTTTAACTGCAGGTTCCCTGGCTGAACTTCCATCAGGAAGCACAATTGGTACTGCTTCACTGAGGAGAAAGTCCCAGATTCTCCACCGCTATCCCTCACTCAATGTAAGTCTATTACCTATCACATCAAAGTCTCTGAAGAAGACCCATTGATCTCTGAGTGTGTGTTGATATCAGAAACAAAGTGAACTAAGAGTCTCCGTAAATTTTTCCATCAAGCTGCAGCCATAATTTATTTGAGTCATTGCTTCATGTATTGTGTTGGTATATATATGCCTTCTATGAAGGTAAAACCTTGAAAGTTAAATAGTTTACTTATACTACTACTTGGAGATTGTTTGCAACAACTAGGAATATGTTGCAATGGGCCAAATAATAAAAGAACTTCTGTGTGCTCAAAAAGATGGGTAGGATGACCTACGAGTGGAAAAAGAGTAAATTGAGGATTGTGTATTTCTTGTTGTGATATGTTACATAGCTTGGTATGCTCCAGGAGCAGTAATTGTTTTCTTGATAAGCCAAATGCGAAGCTCAGGTTTTCTATATCTGAATATCTTTTAGATGAAGCAAAATTTGTGGTGAAATTTTTTATGGTGGTTACTTCTGGCCTGAATTTTCTTATTTAGCTCAGCTCTGCCAATCTAACAACTTTTCCTCTTTGCTTTTATTTAGTTTGACAAGTCATGCTAATTATTTTATGTGAATTTTGTTTAAAGGTGTTGGAGAATTTCAGAGGCAATGTCCAGACAAGGTTGAAGAAACTGAATGAGGGAGTAGTTCAAGCTACATTATTGGCACTGGCAGGGCTTAAGCGTCTGAATATGACAGAAAATGTATCATCGATCCTTTCTATAGAGGATATGCTACCAGCTGTTGCTCAGGGTGCCATTGGTATTGCCTGCAGAAGTGATGACGAGACAATGGTATTTAGCACTCTTCTCTGTTATTACAAATACATTTCCTGCTCTACCATTGCTCATATCTCCTCTTTCGAGGGCTTTATTTCGCTCATATTTATCGGATGCAATTATAGGCCAACTACATTGCTGCTTTAAATCATGAAGAAACCAGATTAGCAATAGTTTGTGAGAGAGCATTTTTGACGACCTTGGATGGGTCTTGTCGCACCCCAATTGCTGGCTATGCCTGTCGAGGTGAAGATGGAGATTGTATTTTTAAAGGATTAGTTGCCTCTCCAGATGGAACGCGAGGTAAACGTTACTTCTTAGTTACAGAATTCTGAGGGATGTGTGAGTTACCTATTCTTTATGTTTATTTGATGTATAATCTTCAATTTCAGTTATTGAAACCTCTAGAAAGGGACCTTATACGTCTGAAGACATGATACGGATGGGTGAAGATGCTGGCCAGGAACTACTTTCGAAAGCAGGTCCAGGATTTTTTGGCAACTGAGTAAAGCTTATGCTCTTATGGTCGACCTCTGCCTATGAAAAATGCAGAGATGTATCGAATAACAGGGATAGAGATCGGAATTTTATATTTCACCCCTACTATAGGATTATGAGTCTACTTATCCTTGTAACTGTATCGGCAATAGAATTTGAATACTTTGTATGTTAGTGTAGCATTTCCACTTCAATTTGGAGTGTATCCGAGGAATGGTGAATGTTTGCAGATTTGTAGAAAAGTTGTACTGGCGGATTTGGATTGTTTTTAATCACTGTGAGTAATTTGTGCAACTGTTGTAAGCTAACGAAAGAGTATTTCATCGTTGGCTTAATTTATGCAAGGGGTTTGGTCCAAATGGAATATTTCGTTTATAATTGGCTTTATTTTTTGTATCGCAACTATTCATAAGACGGTTCCCTCCTATTAGATCTTTGAGAAAGAGTATCAAGTTGACCCTTGATGAACTAACTCTCCCTTCAACTCTTGGAGTGAAATTCGGTAAAAGAAAAATTCATGAATTAACCAACCCCATTTCCACCTCCTAAGGATGCTTCAGCATTCAGACCAATCATAGAACCTTTGTTCAGAAACATATTAGTTGTTTTACTTTCATGTTGGACAATCACGATAAGGACCGAACTAATACCTGTAAGCCAAATAGTAGTCATATTCTTAACTATGTTTTAAATTGAGGTTTCTTTTTTATTCATCATATTAACCATTACAACATGGTTAAGAAAAAATTATACCATAAAAATGAAGTTTGTGGATGCAATATTTTAGTTCAATATTTATTGGAGTTGACACTTTGATACACCTAATGACATGAAAGTATCCATCTTATCCAAAATAGGACGAAAATATTAAAACGAGATACTTGTATAGGAAGGGTGAGAAGATAGAAAATTTATTTGGTTCAAGCAACTGAGTTTCCCCATACAATCCTCTCTTGTGCAGTATCTTCTAAAGTTGAAATCTCGTATAGAAAAATGAAAGTACACTCCTGCATTCATCCTCTTCCCTCTACTCCCTCCACCGGAATTTTGGTCTCTGCCGGTCCTGCGGAAGCTAAGCTTGCTGCTAACACCAGAAAGCTTTATTCTTTAACTTTGAATTCCTCTAATTATGTCCCATTTCCTTATAAAGATCAGAAATTTTCCAGAAGCAGCTCTACGGATTTTTCTAGAACGGCTATCGGTTCGGTATTCCCTAAAACTTCAAGCTTCCGCCCCCCCCCCCCCCCTTTTTTTTTCTTTGTGAAGCTACAGCACTATTTGCAAATTGTTTTGCATTTTGCTGTTGTATTTTGTTGAAAAATTATCCCTTTTGTGGTTCAGAAGGGCATTCTTGTGAATTGAACGCCAATTTCTTATTTGAATTCTACACAAGAACCTGTTAACTAGCCGTCTCAAATTTTATTTTTCTAGTTGCAAAGTATGTTTTGTTGGATTTTCCAGCTAACTCAAATTATAATCTTGTCTTTGCTAATAGAAAGAGGAAGAGTTAACTGCATTTCACTCTTAATACAACTTTACTGCTCCTTCTGAAGACATTGATTAAGAAAATCTGTAGTCTTTGCCTTTATGTTTGGCTGTTGGATTAGTTGTATTAGATATGATAAGGTCTCTGTAAAAGTGAGTGAACTTGGAAAAAGAGATAGTTTATGCTCAAGAAAGTGAATTGTGACATCTTAAGGTTTTTGTATATGTCCAAACTATCTATCTCTCTCTAAAATGTCTCACTTAATGAACACTCCACTAATTGGAGAAACAAGGGTGAATTTTTGGGAGAAAAAGCAATAAATGCTTATTGTTTTTCTAGAACATCCAATATTTTAGAACAAATCCTTTGCCAAAAATGGCAAATATGAACCGGCAGTAGTACTATGTACTTCCCAGAAAAGAGTTTTTTTTCAAGGTGAACAACTACCATAAACTAGCCGACCTCAAGTTGTTTGGATTGAGATATAGTTGTCTGTTTGAACAACTACCTAAACACTGAATATAGTCTTTAGTAGTCTTAGTTCAAAGTCTATTCTTGAGGCTCGTTACGTGTGATTTCTTCTGGTTAGTCTGTGATTCATTATGAATGAATGATAATCTTTCTGCTTGATGCTGCACTTAACATGAATACCTTTGGTACAGAATGTAAGTGAAGATACAGATGACATGTTTGATGATCTCCTAAGAACGCATGGCAAAGTGGTATACAAAAGAAATGACCAAAAACCTGCAAGTGAGGAGATTGATGATGATGCTGAAAGCCTATCGTGTAAGTTGTTCTAAATTGTTAGTTGGATTGACTACTTCTCAGTTGCCGAAGCTTTGAGCCTCGTAGCTTATAGTTTTACTTTTCATGTTGGCCTGTACCTCTTAGCTCATAGTTTTATCTTAGGAACATCGGTTAGTTTTATGATATCCAAGAACGTGTTGACCAACTTTAATTTCATAACTCATGAGCATCTATGTTCTTGTTTTTGTTATTTTCCTTTGGGGAAAAAAGAGTATTTTCCCCTATGATTGATGTACTTACATTATACCTCTATGTAGTGAAAAAATAAGCTGAGAACCCTTTTAGCTTAAAAACCATCCATTTTACTCTCTTAATCAATTCCATACATGTCTCATTTTGTTGTTCCTTCAAAAATCTCATTGAAAATGTCATGAATATCCTCCATTCTTATGTGTAGGAACTCTTTGCATTAAAATGTTCATGTTCTTTCATTGCCCTTCAATCTAGTAGTAGTTCTACCAGAAGGTTTTTGAGATAATATTATTTGTATCAGAACTCTCTAACATAATTTCAAGTTTTTTTACATTGATATAGTTGTTAGTTATATTATAGAATTTAAGGTAGTATAGCCCAAATGTAATCGTAATTTGATTCGCATCATTTTGCTTAATATACTTTTGAGTTGTTTAGGTGACATTTACTGATAATGTTGCTTACTTTTAATGTATATTAGTGGTGAAATATTTTTACCTAAACTACTGAAGCATCATAAACAAACTATAGAAAATTATACAAGATGAAACCCAAAAAAGCACTTTAGAATCTGAGAATATGAATATGATGATTGACTTTAGGCAGAAGTCGTTGACAGTGCTGTTCCCTCTATGCAGTTGCAATGGCTGTGGCTAAAGTTGCAAGTGATGTCAAGGCTGGAGATATAAAGGTCCTCTTTGTCAAGCCTCTAGTATATTGGACTCGGTTTTTCATTATTGCTACTGCATTCTCTCGCCCACAGATTGATGCCATTGGGTATGATATCATATTCTGAGGTTTTCTATTGAATATTAACCAGCAGCAGTATAAATAATCGCAAATGAATAAATAGACGAAGAGGATTGACGATTATTTTTTGTAATTCTGAATTTTCTCTAAATTTCTCATAAAGGACCAGAGTAAGAGATATGGCTGAGGAACAATATGGAAGAGTTGCTTCTGGAGATTCAAAACCCAACTCGTGGACACTACTGGACTTTGGTAAGTAATTCATGGTACTTTAATAGTCCTGCTATTACTTGTGTCATGGCTGAAGAATTTCACTGGATATGAATTTATTATTGCCCTTGTTCTTGATTCACCCCTATTTTTTAATTTCATATGTGGACAAGTGCTGTTAAGGGGCAATATCCTTCTGCACATTAGGATTAGAAGGGAGTAACTTTGTTGTTGACTAACGACTACTTACTGTAACTGTGTTGCTTCACATTGTCCAACATAACTTACCCAAACATAGTGCTTAACTGTTACAAGTTATCAAACCATCAAGCAACTTGCAAAAATCCGTTATTATTCAGTTGAGCAAGAAAAGGAGGTTTAAAGGTTCAAAGCACAGAGATCTCTGACCCAGCCAGAGAAGCATTAGTTTATATCGTGCCCTGCTTCATATGGGTAGTGCTTTTCAAAAATCATCCCATGCATAAGGTTAACATCTGGTTTCAACATGGACTAGCTATCCCAGGGTGGCCAAACATGTTATGGCCAGGGTCAGAAGAAATGTTACCTCCAAAGCTATAAGGACTAAACATGAGTGGTTTGTTTTGATAAGGCGATGCTATATTATGTGCTACTATTTGACCCTTGCAGCAACCATGTACTATGCCATGAAATGTTGTTCTTCTTGCTGATATGTCGCTCCATGCCTCTCTTAATTACAGGTGATGTCGTTGTTCATCTATTTCTTCCTCCGCAGCGTGAGTACTACAACCTGGAAGAATTCTATGGCAATGCAGCATCCATCGAACTACCATTTGAGAACCAACAACAATTGCGAGGACCTACTGGTTATTGAAGTCCCAACAGTTATGGCCTCGTGGTGATTAACAGAAAGTGTAGCAAATTATGAGGCAATCACAGTGTTCCCCCGATTGCTGACAAGGAACGATTAACATATCTGGGCAAACTCTGTTGATCCACTGGTTGCGTTATTTTTCTTAAATTAGTAGTAAGATAAAGCTCTCTACTAAGTTGTCTCTGTAGAAGTATTGGTTAAGAAATAGTTTACAAGCATTCTGAACTAATAAGGGCTCATTGTCACGTTTGATGAAAGAACCTAACATCCTGCTTCTTTTTCCCTTGATGTGAGTTGAGTTTAAATGAAGAATGAGGATTTAAATATTTTTGGGACTGAGGCGTAATTGCAATTGTTGGTTTTATATCCTCTTACAATTCTCTTCAGTAGAAGAAACATGTCAATTAACAAAAGTTTACAAACACCATCATATATGGAATTAAAGAAAAGGCAATGCTAATCCAACAACATAACGTTCCAATTGGTTGAATAAAATAGCAAATAGAGGTTGAAAAATGAAAACGGGAAGTTAAGTTAGCTTCTAAGATCCAACCACTATATAAATTCAAACTCTTTGGCCAACATAAAATGCTCCACAAGAGCTAAGATATGAGAGCCGAGAAAACTAGGAGTACATTCGGAATTTACAACTAATATTCCATCAAATTTTACAAACTAATATGTACAGGGACAACGATTACGATAAACAAAGGAACAGTTCATTGTGCATTCATATCTTAATTGAAGTTCATATACAAATTAGCAAGATCTGCATGAGACGAGCATAACTAAGCAGACAAATATTGGTATAATGAATCCAAGCACTCATCAGGCAGCATTCTGATAGCAACATAGATTCCTGCAGAACACATTTTTGCTTTCAGTATATACAAGAGCCAAAAGTAAAAGTAAAAGAACAGGGAGGGAGGGTGTAAACTTCTAGAATGCATGAGTAGATGAACAGAAATGCTTCTTCAAATGGATTAATGTTGTTACTAGCAACATGGCCAATGCAGAAGATAGGAAAGATGTGAACTTATACGCCATCTCTCATGCATATGCAACTAAAGAAACCAGAAACATCTACTGCTTAAATAAAGATACGGATGCAGAAAAACAAGGATAATTAGGGGAATGATAGTTACAGTTAGAAGTGTGTTGACTTGGCTGTCCGGGATCGATTAGGCTCAACTCCATATCATGAGTTGCAGACCAACCAGGTTCATATGTTTCAAGAAATCCAATCTTAGCCTTATTTGGGAGATCATGTGGGTGAACAAATGGAACTCCCGGTGGCCATCCAATTTCCATTCTTATGTTCGTACATGGGCTATCAAGTGACTGGATGTGACTTTCACAATCCTTTAAGGTGCAGAACCTCAGCTTAATGCCCTTTTTATCAGCTATGTCTTGAACTCTCTCTTTGAGAACTCTTTGTGCCTCCAATCTCAACCTCTTTGAAGGTGGAAGAGGTTTAGATCTTGAGTTACTCTTCCTTCTCCTCATCATGGGCTTCATAGATCCTGTACCAGCATTTCATCGATCCAAGGACCTGTTGTTAAAAGCTTCTTACTAAGGAATACTAGCAGAAAAGAGCTCAATTCAATGTTAAAAAAATCCAGCCAGTAATATATTGCTTAAGGAAAAGTAAAAAACACCAAACTATCAATATTACGAAAAAACATGGGAGAGCATTTAACACAAGAAAATGTAAAAATAAAAAGGCATCCTTCTTTAGTTCCATTACTTGAAACTGCAAGTAATTCGGCTTCTAGATACCTCCTTCACATTGATACAGAAAGAAACTTACAGAATCTGAAACCTTTTGAACTCATGATTAAACCAATAGAGGCTGCTTTATCTACTTTGACCATGTTTGAAAGTCATTTCCAGATATTCGAGATAATAACAGTCCTTCAGGTCCTCAACAAGCAAAACTAAGACCTTTCACTTTTAATTATGAAAAACGGCTAAGCTTGTCACAAAACTTTTCATATTTCTGACCAATCATACGTGAGACACCAGCTTCAGTCAGCATTTTGTTTTTGTTCTAAATAAATCTTCAAAATTAACACCAAGTACTTTTTTCGGATTGGAAGGAAAGAAATTAAAGATATTTTGAAGCTACAAACAGCTCCTTACAGAAACTTAAGATGAATTGAATCCTTCTTTTGAGTTTTTAGTGCATAGATGATCCTAATACAAGTCAAGATGTCTTAGATTCCTCGTAAGAAGAAGAAGAAGGAATGCTGTGTTGAGGTTCTTTTCTCTGAAGTAACACCCGTGTTTTGGTTTCCAGCACAATCTTTGTGCTTAATATGTATGTATACATTGCCATCCTAAAAAAATAAAATCTGTTCGGAGGTATTAGTTGTGTGGACTCATAATCATGATAACTCTAACTAGATGCTACTTTAGACTCACATTTTTCAAAAAACCACAAAAGTTTCAAGATTATGAACAACCTACTTTCCTAATCAAGTTGTCAACTGGCCCTCCAACTGAAAACATTAGGGAGCACCATCCATGAAAGCCAATTCTAAGTCACCTTATCCTTATTGTGTCTACTAATTCATTTAAATATAAAAAAGAGAATAGAAACAAAAACGTAATAATTCTAGATTTTCATTTCCATACTGATAATGCAAATAGGAAAAAAGAAAAAAAGGATGTCATACCATCTTGGACTGTTGGAAAGTTGAATGTAGGGAAATTGCTCCTGTTAAGCAACTGATCAGTTGATCTCTGCATGAAGTCATCAACTGGTACGGGAAGCTGGAATTGAGCTTCAACCCCATGACCAGCAGCCCGCATTTCTGAACAATTGAGGTTGGTCATGGACTTGGGCATAAGTTTAAAAGAGAGAGAACAGCGTCCATATATGCTACCCTGCTGATTACCAATGTCTGTCCGATGAAGTGCAGGGCTGATATAGCCCGCAGTTGCCTGATATAATGCAAGGCCAGGATAAACAATTGCTTCTTGGGGGCCAAGATCACCATCCACAAGAACCCAGTGACCATGAAAATCTCTTACATGTAGACCAGGCCTATCCGACTTAACAATTGTAACAAGGCTTCTGTCAACCTGATGCTCATGATCCGAGAACATCCCCAAATGACCATCCTCTTGAGTTGTCAGGCCATGGTGCTGAGCACCCTGAAAAGATGGCCTGGAATGACAACAGACGGATAATACAGAGGATGATGTTTCTCGATTTCTGAGTGGAACATTATCAAGTATTTCAGTAAATGGAGAGCTACGCAGATTTAAATAGAAGCTGATGGCGTCCAATATATCCCTTGCTGCTCTACCAAGCAAAGAGAATATGTCAGCCAAACCAGCAGGAGGGAATTCAATTTCAGTGGTGGGTTCCGAAGGAGTGAGCCCTGGCCTGAAATCATATGTTTCTTGCCATTGTTGAGGATCTGCATGGTAACCAGAGGTCTTACACCACTCCTGAGAATCATCAGAATGAATAACATCCGCTGCAGGATAAGAGGGTTTGTGTTGAAAGTAAAGTCGGGCAGACTCTAGACTAGACCTTAAAAGAGCTCCATCACTTGTGGATAGCTGTATAATGGCAGCTGAATACTGAGCCAATGACTGTGACAAAGTTGAGACAGATAATTTATACGAATCAGAAGGAAGACCTTCCAATGGTACCAAATCACTGAGCTTCACACGACCCAGAGCTGGCAGGCCATTGCCTGCCATGAAATCCTCTAGATTTTGCACTGCTTGTGCTGAAATATATTAACTCGAGACCATACCCACTGAATGACAAATAGAAAACCAGTCAATTCAGAAATTAAAATGAAATAAAAAAACCAACTTTCACAATTGAGGTCGACTATATGAACCCTCAGTATCAATATCCCTACTGGACCAACTTTTTCATTCTATACTCAATAATTTGAGTTTAATTTCTGTATATTAAACAGACAAATAACACTATTAGCAATCAATATACTAACATCACTAAACCTTAAACCCAACTACTAGGCATCGCCTATTAAAAAAAAAAAAAAACTTAGCTATAAATATGTGACAAGTTTAGGAGCATAATAAGGAAAAATGTTGAGGTTGAAGATGAAAAATTTGAGGCTTTTTAACGCACCATAGGCAGACGTTGCACTGCAACCGGTTTCACCAAGCATGTAGGTCTCAATCTCGAGAGAGGAGGAATCCAAATGCGAGAGGAATAGAGCGAAAAAAAGGCACAAGTCGAAAAGGGAGGACCAGTACCGTCGTTCAGCTGATCGCCGGAGACAGAAATTATTGGGGCCATATTTGCAGGCCCATTCTTGTGGGATTTTAAGATACGGCCCTATAGATGGACAATGTTGGACCCAGACAAATTGAACATGTACGCTTTAAATTTTAAGAATCTCATAAGTTTAATATAAAATTACAATTTATTTCTTTTAATTTGTTATTATATTAATATCTTAAAAACTAACACAAATCGAATAAGGTATCTTGTCAATCTTTGTATTACAAATACTATTTCTTATTGATTCATTCCCAAAAAAAGTTTGATTTTTTTATATAGTGATGATAAGTACAAGTAAAGGTTTTTAATAACTGATTTGAGAATTACATAAATAATACTTACTAAAAGAACGCATCCACTTGCAATACATATATATATATATATAAACACTTGGTTTCTTAACATATCCAGCATAAATATACATCAAAGGCAAATTTTTATGTCTACTGCATGGAGCCATGAATCAAAATAGCTCAAGAAAGCAGCCTCATTTTTAGCTTGCATGTATTTTACAATTGGATTTTGCACTACTGAGATGTTCAAATACAGAACTCTTCATACACAGGTTGCCATCAATGGCCATATGATGAAAATTTAGCACCTCAAAAACCAAATTGGACCTCTTTCTTGTTTTAGAACCAAACACAAAATGCATTTCCTTTCCATGGAAGACCTCAAAGTTAAATGTACCAGCAGATAAAAGGAGAAAATCATTCTGGTTCATCTGCGCTTGGTGGAGGCTCTGAACGTCTTCTCTTGGATTCATGACCACCCAACTGCAAGGAAAAGCTGATGTCTTCATCAGAGCCTTTCCTAAGAGCTGAGAGATTCTCGTATGCTGACTTATCACGATGGTCGTCTTGATTAGCCGGAGGTTGCCCATTGAAGCTTGGAATGAATTGATGTTCAACACTTGCATCAAAGTTGATCCCACTTTCTTCCAAGTTAAATGTAGCTTCCACAGGTGAAGAGTTTATATCAGGGCCACCAATGCCATCTTCCAAGGGAATTTGTTGAATGTGAAGCCCAAGAGGCTCTATTTTGTCCTTTGGAAGCATTATATCAGGAGGTGAAGAATCCCCAGCCGTAGAGCCCACCATTGTGGCAGAGGCAGCTCTCTGTTCTTGCACTGCAACTACACCAGTGATAGACACAGACAAGGTTATTACATACCCTCAAAGAATTGAAGATCTTTTTATCGGGAAAAAGAGGAGACTTTGATGAAATGGTAAATTTGTCGGAGTAAGTCATACAGATGTGACAGGATTTAAAGCAACAGAACCTACATCACTTTGAATAGACATTATTTTGTCTCCATGGATTGGGATTAAGAACGGGAGTCAGCTTAGTTCTATTCCATCTTGTGGTGCTAATACTAACGGCTAGCAGAAGGGATGGAATTCACTTGCTTTATCTATCCTACAAACATTATACAAATGAAGAAAGGAATACCGTCTACCCAAATAACGTCAGTAGAGGAAATTGAGCATGTCATTTCAAGGAGGACAAGTCGTGCTTCTGAACTATGAAGCTAAACAGACCAACTGGATGCCTGAGAACTAATGTGCAAACAGTGGGATAATAATAAACTAATTCTACAAAGCAATTTATCATGCCTTCTTGGAACTCCTTGCATTCACAAATTTTTCAACAAATGTCAAACTACATACTACTAAATCTAGAAGAGATGGTTTTGATAAAAATATCAACCAATGAAACTTGCTCACTTAGAGAAAGATAATCAGCCAATTGTCAAGTGGCTTCTAATAGGCCAATTTAGTATAGCTAGATCTAACAACTCACTGTACGATTCTAAAGATCTTGACATCCATTGAGCTTCTTAGCTTCTCGTCCACTCTAAATCACACATGTTTTTCCTTCTACAACCACCCCTCTGAAAAAACTTGGGATGTATCACTCTCAAGTCTCAACATCACTAACTAACTGTAAGCCCTATGCCCGATAAACAAATTAGGAAGCACAGTGGTAAAAGATAAATTTAGGGGGGGACACATTGGAGATTTATTTTTTGTGCATGTAACCAAAAAAGAAAAAAACAGCTAGCTTTATCGGCAGAAATCAAGTGCTGAGGACCACAAACCTTTTAGAGCTTCATCTTTGGTAATGATATCAAGTTCAAGGAAATTGAGCAGACGCCCAAGGTCAACTCCACTAGTCCAATTTTCTGGAGATTGTCCCACCTTTAGTTTAAGCCGTCCCCTATTTGCAGTTCCACCCCAAATAATACCAATTGGTCGGGGTTTTTCCCCATTCTCACCCTTCAAAACGATTAAACTTCCACTGTCTCCTTCAAGGTCAAAAGTCTGCTGGTTTTCTCCATTGACAAGAAAATCAGTCAAGAAGCAAATCCCTTTCTCATCATTATATTCAAGGGCATATGCCAAGACAGTGCCTGTAGTCAATCCAGAGCTTCTTCCGACCTTCGTCACTTGCTTTCCGATGAGACTACTAATAGGAGATTGCAAATCTATAATTTTGACATCTCCAATTTCCCCTATGCCCTTAACAGAAGTAGTAACAGAGGTCATATCAAAATCATCTGTGAAAGGAATGAATGCACCATCTGCCCTGACAAATGTCTCTGCACGAGTAATCAATTCCACATTTAGAAATCTTACCAATGCTATAAGAAAAATAATAACTCTAACAAATTAAGAACCTTCAGGAGCAGAGCAGGTAACATGCAAGTGCGCAAAGAATAACTTTTCATCTATCTAAAAACATAGAAAGAAACAAAAATGAAGATTTCTAGCATGGGTTGCACTTGCAGATCAAAGGCGCGCTTAAGCCCCAAAGCGAGGCTCAAAATGTGTTGAGCGCTTCGCCTCGCTTTATATGCGCTTCAGTATCGTCGTCAAGGTTCTAAGACAAACTTTCTTGACAATGAACCTCTTATGAAGAATTGACACGAAACAATTGATAATTCACTTCATAACTAAAAAAATTTCAATTCATTGGTCATATATTTGTCATAATGTTTATAATTATTAGTTTTGGACTAAACATATATATTTGTTTTTTTTCTCCTTTTGCGCCTTTTTTAATTAAAGCCCAAGCTTTATTTGTGCTTTGAGCTTAAAGTCCCCACGGACCTTGGAGCTTTTTTGCGCTTTTCGCCTTTGATAACATTGATTTAATCCATGATATGTTGTGGTGGCAGGATGAAAATATAATCACACGGGACAAAAGAGACATTGTCTAACATATTCTTTTATAACAGGTGGTGTGCGGGCCAGCTTGCACACACCTCGACTAATCCCACAGGATACCTGCTACCTCCCATCAGCACAGGTATCAGTTAACTTTGTCCCCCATTAGCAAGACAACCTCATTTTTATCATTTGATTATATTTCATTTCATACAACACCTTATGGATCAATACAATGGAATCTGATTAGTGAGATCTCAAAGTTTTTACATAACCTTCTTCCATCCAAGAAATGATAGATATGAATTGATGATGGAGAAAGGATTAGTATCACAAGACATATTTACTAAAGCACAAGGCGAGACATCATAATCCACTATTCATTTAGCGAATTTCAATAATGATTTGTAGCATCAGAACATTCTTCCTTCCAACATAAATCAGTAAAGAAGGTAAGAAGAAACACTTAACCTGGATTTATGCCAGCAAATATGCCATACCAAAGGTCGTCTCTGATAAAAGATGTAGCTCTCTCCACTGAACCCAGATATACTCCAGGTCCTAATGTTGGAGGTAAAGGATGAAACATTTTTTGATTTGGGTAATCTAAGTCAACAGCAACATGCCGGTTTGTTAGGAAACCAACTTGTCGATTGCCTGACAGACTCCTCACAATAGCGCCCAAGGTTCCATATGTCTCCTGGCTTGCTACCTAGATGTTTCCAATAAAATGTGGTGAATTAACATGTACGATCAGAGTGATAACCTTAGGGAAGAAAGAAATGACAAGCCAAACAAGTAGTTTACATCTGATTTCTTCTGCAGACTCTTTAATTGTTTATCTTCCTAAGATGCAATTAAAAACGACTGGAGATCTCAACAAAGAAGCTCAACTAACTTGTTGACAAACAAAACCTTTCCCCGAGTCCCTTATAATGTATTTAACCTTTGCTGGAGATTTCAAAGGAACTCAACTGATTTGATGACTAACCAATTCACTCAGAAAGGATGTGAGTCTAACCAAACAATGGAGAAAGGTGTTAAAAAGTGTCTTTGTGCACATATAAAGTTTATGGGCTCTTAGACACATTACAGGAAATCATCATCCATTTCTTCCAACCTTTTCAAAATTAGTAGATGCCTTTTAGTACATAAGACTAACATAAGTTGTCCTTGCTGCATAGTTTCAGAAAAATATGGTAAGCATAAATCCAGTTCCGATACTGAATGATAAGCACTTCAGAAAAATACAAAATGTGCTCAGAAGCAAAGAAGCAGATGGCTCCAAGGATCTGCCACACCCAAATAGTTGTTTTAACTTTTATGCAAGATGCTTAGAGTCGATCTACTAACAAGACTCATGAAAATAGCAATACTTGCCATAAATTTGCCCAACCTACGTGATTTGAAAATTGATTGATACATTTTCTAGGACTCGACTTAGACTTCAACTCTCTTATGAACTCATCAAAACTCAATCAAAGCATCTTTAGAGTGAAAAGTTGTGATAAACATCAAACTACCTGAGATCCTGAACCAATATATGGGTCACTACCCCGCAGGTCATCGACTATCTCTGTGTACAACTGCTCCTTGGGTGTTGGCTCTGGTGCACCAAAATAGGAGAACTCGACCACATCCACTTCACACCACACACCTCCAGGGCCCTGATGATAAGTAACATATTTAAGCATAGAGAAAACTAAGGAATAAATGATGCAAGAATAACATTTGTTAGCAAGTGTTGATTCTTTGGGCTCTAATAATAGTTAAACTCACACAATTGAACAATCCCTATCAGGAAAAGTGACGGGGAGGAATACAGCAAGAGAAGATAAAAGAAAATCAATGAAGTAAATTTCATCCTCTTTTGTTTTTATAAGGAAGTAAAGTCTCGTCATCTTTTTTTGTCCTAATTCAGGAAAATCTTTCACGAGAGGGTGACAGAAATAGGATAAGAGATAATTAGGCATCTTTTTGATCACCTCTAAAGCAGTAGGTAGACACTGGATTGGACTAAGCCATTGTTTGTGAACTTTCCGGGATACAAACACTAGTATTGCTGGTATATCAGTCAAAACACCACGTCGAATACGAAAACCAATTGCTGTACCGAGACTGTAGCAACGCAAGAGTTTGCTATGAGATGCCCTTATAGTCATGAGGTCAAGTAAGGTTGTTGCTCGCTGCCCCTCGGGCAATCGGCCAAGAGTTTCTGGCAAAACCCCTTTCTGAAGATTTCCGAAATAGTTTGCTCTCTCTTCAGCAGCATCATTTAGCCGACTAGGCCAGGAGAAGTATGCAGCATTACTCTCAGAGTGTTGTCCAGCCGATGCATAAGGTTGAAGTGTTGGTGGACTAAGTGAAGGAAGATTAGAATAACTGCAACAGTATTTTTCAAGATCTAAGGCTGACTCCTCTGACGGTGTTGAACCTGAGCAATGGGTTCTTTTATTTAACCTTGCTCGATCCATATTTCTGCTCATAGTTGACAAACTTGTTATTCAAAGTCCAACAGGAAGAAAACCAAAAATTTACCCTAAAGTCTGACTTTCAAGGACAAGATCTTTGCTATCATAGAGGTATGCTCTAGTAATCTATGTCAAAACTGATAAAGGAAGAACAGTGTTCGAACCACAGAGAACGGCCAATGCAATAATTTAGCATAAATTCCAATTTGTTTCACATGTTTCTTTAATTAAAGCTGCAACGTTATTTAAAAGATTTAACAATATCCAGTAAACTCAGTCTCAAAAATGAAAATGGAAATCCATACAGCCAAAACGCACATATCCACTGAATATAATATTGTTAACATCACCAAAGGGAAGACTGTAGAAAAGATCCAAATGATAAAAAGAAACTGTAGCACTGCTGGCCTTGAGTAACTTTATTGTTCCAGTCCAATACAAGTCATGACAATATAGACTGTATAAAGTGAATGGTAAGCAATTTGAAAGCTATTTAGATCCATCAAATGTGTTATAGCACCAGATAAACATGGCAAGATTTTTTTTTCCTTTAGTTAGCCACAGCTTACAACAATATTATCCATCACATCATTTCTCTCAGCTACTTTAAAATCTGAAAGAATGAACTTCATAAGATGATAAAACTGCCTCAACAATCAACATGGCCCTAAGAAAACAGGTATCTTTCTCAACAGAAATAGATAATAAGTTCAACAACAACCATAATCAATCAACAATATGTCAATAACTATGCTTCAATCCCAAACTAGGTGAGGTCCAATATATCCTATTTCTCCAACAACGGAAATAAAAACAAAAAGTTCTCAGCCAAACATATATAACCAAGGAAAAGCAACAAAACCAGGAACAGGAAAAGTGAAAAGAAACACTTGAGAGGAAAAACGGATAATAAATACAGTAATATTGAAAAAGCACTTATTTTGATAACGATTGTGCACAGTACAAATTGAGGGAACAAAATTAATGGGGTCCTGGAAAATTCAAAAAAAAAACATGGGCGTGTGAAGATATCTCTGCATGAAGAAGAGAAAGTGAAAAAAGGAAGATCAATCGCAATAGTGATGGATTCTTCGAGAGGAAAAAAAAGATGAGTTTTTTTACCTCACACAAGCAGCCTAAACTCGATATGAAATTGGGAAAGGAAAACAAAAGGCTGCAAACATAGTCAAACCCACGCTACGCCATGAGAGGCCCCAGTGTTAAGAGTATTATATTTTTCTCTTCACTGCAGGTATTGGAGAGTGTGACAAATACTATGTTGTCCATCGGCAACTTTGGAGAAATGGCGCGGGGGGTGCATCATATGCGGGCCACTGAATAATTGGACGGGTCACCTTATAATCCTTTTATGGGCTCAATTTAAATCTCAGGTCTCATAAGAACATTTTTCTCACTTTTATTTTTGTTTAATTTCAAAGTAAAAATCGAACTCATTTATATAATTAGTAAAAGAATTAATTTATTTTTAACACACGCTCGTATAAGAATGTTATAGATGTTTAAGACCATAATATAAGTTTCCCTATTTAAGAAATCTTTACAAACGTTTAACTATTGCTTTGGAGTTTGGTGCATTAAAATAGACTTTGGTTTTGGTAAATCCTTCCCTTTAGATTACATATTAGCATGGCATAACATTCATTGATTCGCTCGAATTAAGACTTTTAATTAGGAGTAGAGGAATCCCGTCAATTCAACCACAATTCTTAGTGGTGTAAGTCTTTTCCTTAATTCGATATATACCACATTTCATAATTTGGATTCTCACCGTAAAAGCTCTCTAATAAGGGGAAGTGATTTGAATTCTCACGGCAAAAGGCTCATTTCTCGTTCTTGATATCTTTAGCTTCCATCCCTTACACCAATACCACAATCACAATTTACCAAACACAATGGATTTATAATTCTTACATTGGAATTTGGATATCAACAACTTGAATAAAGAATAATGAGAGCTGTAAACCAATGGGAAAATGCATATATACATAATAGAAATCTAAGATCCTTCTCATTTTTTTATGAGAATGTTATCACTCCTCAACACTTATTACGACTAATAAAATCATATTTTTGACTAGAGAAATGAAAACAAATAATAGAATAATAATGAAATTATTCACATTAAACAACATATAGATCAGCCAATTCCTCAAATGAATCAGAATTAAGGTTGATAGGATCAGCATTTTCAAGTAACCAGAGAAGATGATCAAAAAGCACAACTTCACACTTAACGGAAAGATGATCTTTTTCCCCATGCTTTTGCTTTGATTTCTCTATTAGAGCATTCAATAGTGGATGGCTCAAGTATTTTGATTTTATGACATATTTCCTTCTTGAGTTGCCAACAAGAATTGTCTCAAAATCTTCCATATTATCTTCCACATTCCAAAAATCTTCTCTTGCAGATTTTGACCTTAAACTACTATAAGATGAGCTTCTTCCTAGTTGCCTTGACAAAGTCTTACACTTCCTCAATAACAAATTCAGCTTCTTCATCTTCTCTTAATTTCTTCCTTCCTTCTTGGTTTCATTAATTAAAAAAAAACTTAAATATGATATAGAGAAGATGAATATTGCAGAGATGGAAAGATGAATATGGTTGGAAGGTCATTGTTTCATGGTTCTAATTGGAGACCTAAATTATTTCAAATGACAAAGACAAGCTATCTTTCAGATGGGGTCTCATGTGATCAAGATTTTATTCATTGTGTCTTTGGAAGAAAGATAAGTATGGCCTACTATAATTAAGGACCGGAGTTAGCTCTTTAACCAACTAGGAACTTGCCTATGCAATCTAGAATACTTATATGCCTGTTGGGATTAATTCTTTTATAGTGTACGACTTTCCCGGGCAGATAGCATAACTCAATAGCTTGAACCCTAAATTCATTAAATATTGACATCTTAAAATTCAATACTCATAGAGTTACTTTTATGGTTTTATTGACTACAAATGGGGTTTTTTCCCAAACCACCTTCCCATTTCCCCAGAGTTGTCAACTGTAATAGAGCTCTCGTATACCAACGAAGATGAGGTATTGTTTTAGTGGGCACCAACAGATCTTGGAATAGATTACATCCTATTTTTTTAACAATAAAAGTGCCCATGGATTGATAGAATTCACTCTTTGACTGGATATTAATATTGTTAGTGCTTTCATGCGTACATATCTCCAATATCTTTGTCGGTTCTATAAATCCATGTCGTTTTATTTTTTTAAGTGTGTCACTCACTACCTGCATTATTTCCAAGGAATACTACTAGATATTGTCTTCGACCTTTTGTCCTTTTTTTGGATCTCCATTTAAAATGCCAAAGCATTTGCTGATAAGGCAACCACTTGGACAGATCAACAAAACGCAATTGGTTCACTTGTACGACAATCCTACCCAACAAAAACAAATCTCGTCGATTAGGACAGAATTATTTCATAAGATAATACAATCATTATCGTGTTGTCTTAGTAGTTAGATAAACGAATGAGGGAACCAAACACGCCTACTATTTGTCTCATACATAATAAACCCAATAAACTAAAGATGAAGTTACATTCCACCTACAAAATGTCATTGCTATCTGATTATTGAACATTCAGTGACTAGATCATAAAAGAATAGGTACGCCTTACCTGCGCAGTGCTGGTAGAAGGGAAACAAAGACCCCTTTCATCTTAGCTTCCAAGCAAAACTACAACTGGCAATTTTTGTTTATTTCGTTAGGAAAGCAAGTTGACATAGTGCAAAAGAGCATATCAAATGGTGTGAATAATTGACCACAGCAAAAACTAGACATTCTAATTGAAAATAGTAATAGTAACTGTGAAAACAAAAGCAGGACGCCTTATACATTTATCCTTGTTTGGTCAAGCTTCCAAGATCTATTTATTTATGCTCTCACACAAATGAAATCAACAAGAAAAATGAGCAATGAGAAATTTATGCAGCTAAGCTTTCAAGCTATAGAATTATATGAATGCGGACTGTTTGGACAATTCAGAACTCATCAAACTGACAAAAGTTCTACTTTTGAATCTTCTTCTTTCCGTTTATTGCAAAAATCATATTGCAGAAGCCAACTAAGGCGTATTGGGGAGGGTGATAAGGAGTGAAAGAATTACAATAATATTACACAAAGTCGAATGACCTATGGACATTGAATGTTACATGACGAGCCAAAAATTGAGATTTGTAGCAGCTGAGTGAAAACCATAAATCTATCTCATCAGCACCAGTTGCAGTGCCTTAAAATTCACAAACCTGGCTAGCTCATAAATTATATGCTTCACCATTAAACCTCTTGTAGCAAAATCTGCTGTCTCAGAAATCTGAATGGTTCAAACAACCGTGAACACAACATAAAAATTCGTGAAATCTCCTTCACCAACTGTTTTTCAATTAGACATTGAACCGGAACAGCATTATATCCCCTTCTTGCACAACATAATCTTTTCCTTCTAACCTCAACTGCATACACAGATAAATCCTGTAACCAGCTTGATCTATTCTCTTGTTTGCACGGGTCAGTAGACTTAGTGCTCACATAGAAGCACCGTTTACATTCTACTACACAAGTAATTATCTTTGTGAAAGAAAACTACTTACTAGTAAAAGTTACATGAGATTAGCAACCTCATTACAATTTGGGGATAGGGGAGGCAATGAACATTTAATTTTGAAGTGCTGGAGCCAAAGTAAGAAGGTTATTGAGATGATAATGGTTCACTAAAAAATTTAAAAAGGTTCCAATTGACAATAATCAGGAAATGACACCAAAAACAACCATGGATTCTTTATTTGTGTTTGGCTAAGCTTTTTGCTTCGGGAAGGTATTTTAATGTAACCACTGCATGTGCTTACAAGCCAAAGATAGACTCTAAGGTTATTTTAAGGGTTTTTTTTTTAAAATAAACTTTTTTAACAGCTAAAATTGAAATATTTAGCTTATTTACCGTTACTTTAAATATTTATCTATTTTTGAAATTACACTGCAATCACGAGTCTTAAGTTTTAACTGATTCCTCGAGACATTTCAGGTAGCCAAGGAATATCTGAGGGTACCTTTGGCCCATGGGGGAATACCCTATTTAGGTTCAGATATATCTGAAATTGAAAAGAAAGCTAGTTTTCAAATTTCAATCATACACTTGGTCAGGTAGACTATCAATGGGTTATATACTGCTTTACAGTCTCAATCAAATACTACAAAGACATTTTACACAGTTCCCAACATCTGAGGTCAAAAATACAGAAGTAACAGTATCAAGAACCATAAATGATCAGAAAGTGCCAACTTACCAGTCCTTTCTCCCTTGCAGCTGCAAAAGAACCAGCAGAAACAAAGTCATCGTAAGCAACCTGCAAAGAAGTGAAGTCGACAAACCATTTAAAAACATTAAAAAAAGTTTTTTTATTAAAGGGTAAAGGGAAAGACCATTCAAAAACTTATAGTGAAAAAACACTCTGCTAATAACATACAAGACAATAAGAACACACCTAGATGACAAATCATTGAATATGTTTATTTCTAAGGCTCATTTCTCCTAAAAATAACGAAGGATAACTACTATAGTTCCATGTTAGCCATGGTTGAGTCTGTTCACACTTCACAACAAGATCATCCAGTCTTGGATGTGCATATGAGGCTGGATGGGGATGGTCAACTAAGCTGAAATGTTTCCAACATCCAGTTTGTGGCAAGTTAAGCTTTCTTCCATGAGCAAAATAACTCCAAGCACCCATAAGACAGTTCTATTAGTTCCACATAATCAGTGTGGTGAGTTTCTGGGCTACTTGAAATGAAAGACAAAATACAACCACACTATTAAGCATAAAAGGGGCAACATAATGGATCTAACCTTCAAATTTACAACCAAACAAACCAATCCTAAATCAACTGATCTAAGATCCATCCTATTAAGGATTAAAATATCCACTACTACTTGTCTGAATGAAGCTAACTGGATGCTGAGGATTCATGTGAGCAGCCTAGTTAGTTTGGATTCGCTCATATTTGTTGTTAGTTGAGCTAACATCCACCCTATCAAAAGCTACTATTTGAACATCTCTTAGTTATTATTTTATGCACAAACAAACCTAGCAGCACCAAAATAACATTTAAACAGAATATCTATGTCTGGTAAAACGGGTAAATGCAGACTCATGATTACAAGTTATAACCATGTAAGTAAATTTTACATTTCCAGCCGAAAAATAGACTCAATTCTTCATAGTCACTGATAATCACATATCACATAACAAAATAGTTTGATCAAACTCCACCATTTATGTGAAAACTTGCTTTGACATGCTCTATCCATCTAAGGTGACAAACCACTAATAAATCAATCACATCAATTTGTATTCATAAGTACAAAGTTTCACCACTGTCAGCATATCTTCATCATCTATGATCTAACCAATATGAAGCTCTAAGCTCTCAATCATTACCTTCACGATGTTTAGGATATATATGCATGCCTACTAAATTTTATCAGAAATATTGAGTATATGGTAGTCCTCTAAAACAAAAACAATGTACATGCTGAAATTCTTGGGAGTAACCAAAGCATAGTTTACTGTTTCTTGCCCTATTTTTACATGATACTCACCGTCTCTGCCCTGATGAAGCCCTTTTCAAAGTCGGAGTGAATAACCCCAGCTGCTTGAGGAGCAGTCATTCCTATATAATCATAATGGTTAGACAAACATTTTCAGGATAAAGGATGTGAAGGGATAGATACCACATGGTCAGTCAAGAGCCTATCAAATAGTGAAATCTGTACCCAGTCTTAGCAAAATACAAAAGAATTATCATTCTTTTCTAGAAGCTCAAGAGACTCAGTTATAGTTCCCTGTAAAGGAAATTTTTAGAGAACAGTTTTAGTCCCTCTTTTGCAAATTCCAAATTTAGTCTCTCTATTTTTTAAGCACATAAAACTTATTGTTATTCTTAAAATTGACCTAAACAACCATCCAGAATGTTTTTCTCGAGAAAATTGACCCACAACAAGGAAGAGTCCAGCATCAGAAAAAGAAAATGAAGTAGGGAGAAGAAGAACTTTCATGTGGAGGAGCTTGGAAGAGGAAAAAAGTGCTGCATATGGTTGTTTGCAGGAGCTGTCAAACGAGAGAAAAGGCAGCAGCCTGGAGAAGGAGAATAAGTGAGAAGGCTGCTGGTTGAATGAATGAGCCTTGTAGAGACAATGTGAGAGGAGGGATAGAAAACAACAAGCATGAGCATGAAGAATATGACTTTTTTGCGCTTTCCCTTTTCCCACCTTTTAAATGATTAAAAGTAAATATTTTAATCAGAGGAAAAGACACAGGTATTTAATAGGAAAAGCTAAGTTGCCATTTAAGTAAAGCTACTGAAGACAAGGAAACAAAATAGATTCCATTAACTTGTAGAAGTGCCATTAACAATAGAATTAAAAGAGCAAAAACAGGAAAAGTGGAGGTTTTATGTGCTTAGCCAGATAAAAAAGTACCAATATTGGAAAATACTATAAGAGGGACCAGAACTGCTTATTTTTCACTTTAAGAAAAGATTGAAATAGAGAAACCATAGTGCAAACCTGTGAGGATGGTCCATGCTTTGGTTTCCTGCAAGTTAACCAATGATAAACTCAATACTCATACACTACAGTACCCAAAGGCGAAAACTACGCCGACAGTCAAATATCACTAAAGCTCTTTTATTTGTTTCACCTTCTCGCCAGAAGTGAAGTATGTACGCAACCCTAGGAGACCATAAGTTTCTCTGATGAGATTTCCAAGGCCACTTTCATTGACACCAAGCGATTTCAAATATTCTATTCTTTCTTCTAAAGGAAGTTCAGATAGCTCAGACTCAACCTGCAATAGGAAGACCAGAAATATGTAGCAACTGGAAGCAACCCTCTGTTCCACAGAGATTTTTTATCGTGTAGAAAGCTAGATTCACTTTAGCACATCATAACTCCTAATCCCTAAAGGTGGAAAAAGTTAAAAATACATATGGCAAAGAAAACAAGTTGGTAAATAATAGCTCCTCTACCTAAAATGGTTACGAGATCTTGACAGGTCCCGGTTTCCATGAAGGTCAGCTCATGCTTTTCACCCCTTCTCTCATAGAAAGGCAATGTCACACATCCCGAATTTCCTTCTGGTATTTATTTTATCATAAGAGCTTCTAGACTCGTATCACCTTCTTTAACAAAGAGAGTTTCTAGACTTGTATCGAGGACCACAACTAGATATGACAATTAAAGTAATTTCCAATAGAGCATTAGGATAAAGATCTCCCCCTGAAATGAAATAAGCATGAATTTTGATTGATTCAAATACAAAAGGGAAAAGTGAAAGATGTCAACTGACCTGCGCTGAAATAGTTACCACACCAGAATTTAACTCAGCAGCTTTTTTAATTACTTCCTTCACATGAGGATTATTTTCAGGTTCAGCTACCTCTGATTCCGCTACATTTGCCACAAATATGACAGGCTTCATTGTTAGAAGACAAAGTTGTGTTATAGCATCCTTTTCAAACTCCGACAAAGATACTGATCGTGCTGGTTTTCCATCCAGTAGTGCTTGTTGTATTTTCTCCAAGGCAGACTTTTCTGCTTCCTCCTGAAACGATAATATTAAAATAGACATCCCCAACGACAACGTTTGTAATGTAACTACGAGGATGTCAATCATACAACAATCAACATTTTAAAACCTTGCAAGGATGAACTACTCACTTAATCTCCCAGAAACTAATAGATAAGGTTACCTTTACTTTAGCTTGTGAATCTTTAGCTCTACCTTTTTTGAGTTTCTCCATTCTTTTCTCAATCTGCATTCTTGTAAACTTAGTGTCATTAGTTGGTTCGCATACCTAGAAACTTTACAAGGAGAAGAAAGACTACAAAATTACTGTTGAAAAAAAAAGAAAAAATATATCATCCACATCCCTTGTCTTGTGTGCATTTTTCTGACACCATCATGAGACTGTCATGCATGCTTCATAGGTACGTAAAAAGCTATTATTCATATACACCTCTCGTGCAATACTAGCATCATCACATGCATTCGAATCTGTATTTAGTCCATTTTAATAAAAAGCATCTTATGTCCTCTTTTTTCTCCATTTATCTGCATACATCTCCATGAGCTATACCCCTAGTTTATGTTAGCATCCTGTAAATGTAAAGCAGAACTGTAACAAGTACCTGATCCAAATCTGAGAAAATTAATTCCAAGTTGATTACATCAATATCAGCTTTTGGCTCAACCTTCCCATTCACATGAACAATGTCATTGTCCTCAAAACAACGTACTACCTAAAATAGTACACAAAAGCACTTTCAGCAAGCAACAACAGAAAATGTATGACAGAAAATTTTTTAAATCAGTAAGGAACTCAAAGCAAACTGATGGGGCACTCTTCCTTCTCTTTAGTCTTTACATGCTCATAAGCTAGGATGCAATATAACAGCAAAATAAAGCCTTACAACTCAAAAGAGAAAAAAAAGGCCTTGGAATGATTATTTTCATATTTGAAATGCAATTGAAGTATTAAATCGAGTAATTTCCCTAGATAGTCACCCATGTTAGAGAAATTATCTAGGAATATCACTTGTGTTTGTTTTAGGACTACAATATCACCCAACTTTGACACAAAAAAATACATTATTTCTCTCTTAGTGGGATGCCATGTCATATTTTCTAACTTGTTATTAATATTTTTCTAATTCTTTTAAATAATCGGAGGAACCCACATATTTTCTTGAAGAACCGGAGGAGCTCATATTACAGTTCTTAATGTAATTTTTTTACTGGGTATAATATGTGGGTTTGCCTATTTTTTAAAAAAAAAATCTATCTAATATATATTAGGAGAAGTAAAAAGTGTCACATGTCAGCACCACAATTATTCAAGAATTTTAATTTTTCAAAAAACATTTCAAAATATGCTCTAAAAATAAAATTAAAAAAAACAGGAATTTTAATATAGCTATTTTAAATAGAAAATAAGAGTTTTTTTGTTAAAAAAAATTGTAACGGCAAAAAATGGATGATTTTTAAATGCCTCTAATTTCAATTTTAAGGGGGAAAATGAAATTGAACTATCTTTTTTTATAAAAACAGTAATGGCTATTACATGAAAAAAAATGAAAGATCTTTAAATGCTTCAAATTTCAATTTTTAAGGTTAAAAAATGAAAACTGAAAATTGAATAATTTTATAAAAAAAACTGTAATGTCTCTTTATACTTATCACACTTTCAGTGATTTTAGGGAATACTCCAACAAAATGGAATGTAAAAATATCTATCTAAATAGGAAAGGAAACCATAAAAAAACTATAATTATTATTTAAAAAATTAATGTAAAAACTTATATTAAAAAATTAAAAAACTTATTTTTAAAAAATAGTTAGAAATGAGTACTTTTTCTTCACAACTTACCAAAAAGGGATACATCAAGATCTATATTTTATGTAATATTTTTCTCTCGTTTTTATATCAGGATCAAATGACTATAGATTCATCATTACTTCCATGGAAGTGGGCTGGGAACTAACATGGACTTCAACGTAACACAAGATTACAGATAACAATGATAAAGGAACTAGAAAGTATATAAACCTGAAGTATGGAGTCCACTTCACGTATATGTGACAAGAACTTATTCCCCAGGCCCTGCCATAGAAAATATTTAACAAATTGTTGTATCTTCAATTTATAATGCCACTGATGCAATGATACAATAAGTGAAAACATGACTAATAATTGATATTAGGAAACTTTAGGTTATTGAGAATAAACCTCCCCTTGACTGGCTCCCTTTACAAGTCCAGCAATATCAACAAACTCTATCGAAGCCGGGACCGCTCGTTTGGATTTGCTTATATCAGAAAGAACATGGAGACGTGTATCAGGGACAGCGACTATCCCTACATTTGGCTCTATTGTGCAAAAAGGAAAATTAGCAGCCTGAGCCTTTCCATTCTCAACCTGCAAGAATATTGGCAATGGCTATAAGGGCATGTGACCAACAGCAAACATACAAGCAGAATAATCAAAGGAGTTATTTGACAGCAAACTACAACAATACAATGTCAAGTTTCCAGCATATGCTACCATTTTTTAGCCTTTTAGACTGGAATACATGGAGAATGGACCATAGTAACAGATTAATAGTACATATGTAGCTGACACCTGCTAGCAAACAAAAACTTCAAAACTGTTGAACACGTAACCCATTCTGTCAGTTAATGCTAGAGGGTTTCAAAGATACCTGAAGTTTAAGATACAGTGGTGATCTACATCGACAACCATAACAAGAAGAAGCACAACAATTACCATTTTTCTGGTTTACACTTGCACTGAACACACAAATTATTCAGTAATACGATTTTTTATGATTTCTTTTCCCCAACATGTAGAACTAATAACATCATTCATATAGATGTAGTATGCATAATATTGGATATTGGAGAAGCATCTAGGAATTACACAAAATCAACCTCCCAAGGAAATTATGGTTTGCCCCGGCATGTATTACTAGTAACACGTTCATCAACTCAAAACCTCAGTTACAGTCTCTTTAACTAGTGAATAACATCCTCCATACAGATATGCACTATGCATTTATCAAAGAGATGTACAACAATTCGGCTCTCGAAAAGCATCTAAAAAAATATGCAACATCAATTTTCCATTAGTTTCCTACGGGTTGTGCTTTTCCAGTTTAAGAGCTATCCAATTTTAAATTAACAGCATCTACCTTCAATTCCTTCTGACAGAAGGACCAGTAACTATACTTACACTCCAGTAAACATCTAACTCACTACACACTCATACTTGTAGTTAAATTATTAAGCTTCCACGTCCATTTTCTGAGCTTCAATTGCAAGACTATCGGCATTTCTACAAATATATGGGGTAAGCATTCAATTGCGTCTTTGCAGAAGAAAATATATTGTGAAAATAGACTTACGACGGCGTTGAACAGCGTGGACTTGCCGACATTAGGAAGGCCAACGATGCCAGCTCGCAAACTCATGCTTATCTTAGCGACGGAGAAGCGCCTTTTGATGAGTACCACAGGATGCGTAGATTCTGAGAGTCGTAACCACTGGTGAGAAGAACCATTGAGGAAAGAAGACTTGAGCGGAATTGCCATGGAAGGAAGAAGCTGAGAGCAAGCCATTCTCGCCATTTTACCACTAGCAAGTTGAAGTGCTTATTGAGTGGTACACACAGCGTTGCGGCTATCTATCGCCGTGCTACAACTACAAATATTTCTCGGGTTTAACTCAGCGACGACGCTACATGTAAATTAGAAAATTACCCAAATAATTGCACCAAAATTGTATTTGAGCCCAAAAATTTGGGAAAATGAAACAAAACTAGTCCATGCCATTGCATTATTTAAAATCCCTTTATTTAAATGATGAAGTATATATGACCTTTTTATTTAAGCAAAGGAAAATTAGAATTAATATCGAATGTAAACATGATTGTAAAATATGCTAGAGTTAAGCTAAATTAGTTAAATTAATTTGAGTTTCTTTGTTTAAAATAAAAATGATGCAAGTAAATAGAAGATGAGTCTATTCGAGGGAAGAAAATAGCCATATATGTATACCCTTGGTAAGAGTTGTATAAAAGTTGAGCTCAAAGACTTTTAATTGCTCTGTCTACGTTTTAAATTCTGTTCACACCGTTTTATTATTTTACCCTGAAACTTAGAGGAATTCAAAACCAAAATTGGAACTTGGAAGAAACAAAAAACATATACTTGGTTCATTGTCGACATAATTTGAAAGGCTGAAACTGCGTTCAACTTGCTTGTGCTAGATTATCATTATTTTTCAAATTATCTGTGATTTCAGTTCATATGTGTACGCATTTTTCATTCAGGAAAATCGTTGTTTACTAAGCTCTTTTTACGGGCCTTTGAAGTGCAATGACTAATTCATACAACATACACCAAAAAAGAGTGTCAAAGCACAAACACATCATACATTGAAATATCATTATCTAGCCAAGTTCTCCAGGCTCAAGTGAATGATTTTCACCGACTTAATTCCTTCTGCCACGATCATGGTCACGAGGTCGATCACGACGACGGTCATGATCACGGTAGCGATCACGGTCACGGTCACGAGCACGAGCATCATCACCCTCTGACCTTCGTTTTCCTCTATCTTGCTCTTCCCCTCTTCCTCTATTCTGTGAATTGTCTTTGTACCTAACTTCATCTGCATGACCACCATCATATTCCACCTCATCTCTCCGATCCCTCTTTTCTCTCTCCCCCCGATAATCCTTGTCCACATGCCTCACATTATCCGCAGGTCTCTTATCATGGTCTTGTCTCTCCCCCCCAGCCTTACGGTTATCATAATTAGTGTTTCTTCTATAATCCAGATCGTTCCGACCCCTGTAATCCCTTTCCTTCTCTCCACTTGCTCTCATCCCACTTCCACGATGCCTCTCTTCAGTTCTATAATCATTACTTCTATCCTCCAGCCTATGCCGTTCATATCCATCTCTTTTTCTATCCTTCCTGGCTCCATCATCTTCAAGTTCTCTACGTTTAGGATTCTGATTCTCGTAATGTTTTCCACCTTCAAATTCTCTTCCCCTCTTATTTCTTTTTGGACTTCCAGCAGCATCTTCATCAAATACCATCTCATACCTTGAATTAAATGTTCAGAAGAGTTTTAAAAAAGGAGGTTTTAGAGAGAAAAACAGGAGGAATGAGGCGTGGGCTGTTTGTTCCTGCTAACCTTGAGTTACCGTCTCCACCGTGCTGCTTGTTGTCTTCTTCTTTTAGAATGTAGTTCGACTGCTGTTTGGTGGCATCACCAGTGCAGTCTTTAGCCATGTGATCAAGAGAACCACATTTGAAGCAACCTCTTCCTGAAATAAATAAATACCATTGATCAGATCTAATTTGGCAGGGGCTGCAACAATGTTGCTTGCTACCATATGTTCTAAATGTGCAGATACACATAAAAGATGCTGGAACTACTTTAAAACAATAAAGTCGTTATACATAGTTCGCATGATATTTTACTTGAGATTGTGGGGAACATTTCGCTGGCAAGCTTACAGGGATATGCTGGAAAGGTAGCAGAGATGAGAACTTTTATGTGATTTTTTTTTTAATCAAGAACTTCTATGTGAAATCTTGTTATCAGTCTCTGACGAGGAATGCGGCTCGGGATGGTGCTACCATGGACAAATAATTTAGAAATCAAAGCTCCTATTAGAGTAGCTTCTATTAGATGGGTTGCAGCACATGCACTGTTTGACGCAAGAAAAATTACAAAGAAGAGGTTTTAACTTTTGTAGCTGGACCTAAACTTGCAAAAAGATGGTGAGACAGTCGATCGCCTGCTACCACACTGCTATTTCAAGTGGCATATTTGATGTATATTCAGATGTTCCATAGTCTTACGGAATTCAGTGGGCTATGTCAAGCCAATGTGAAGCAAGCCCTCTGTAGGTGGCAAAACCAGAGTTTGAAAAAGGAGGAGAAGAATGTCTGGAAAGTCTGGAAGATCTGGAAGACAATTCCATTGTGCATAATGTGGACTGTTTAGTCAGAAGAGAGAAATCGAAGATGCTTTGAAGGGAAGGAAGAGAATATTGTTTTAGTTAAAAGCACATGTATTCAGAGTTAGAATTATGGTGTAATGCTGACTTTGCTTTTGATGTTGATGTAATGCTGGAATTTTGGAATCCTCACAGCTATAAGAGGATTTCTACTCAGCATGTTTTTGTACTGTACGGTACAATCTTGGTACTGAGATCCGTTTAAAAGACTTACTTTTTACCTATCAAAAGAAGAACCAATCTATCACCCTATTTAGCAACCTCGAGGAAAAAGTTCCAATAGGATAACCTGTTAAGTTACATTTAAGAAACATAATCTGTCAATTGGTCACCCCAACTGAAACAGTAATTTTATCATACCAGAAAAATTAAACTGAAACAGTAATTAATTTTGGGGGATCAAATGACATAATAATGATTCATGACACTGAATAGAAGTATAAACAGTAAATATAAAATGAAATGTGATCCTAAAAAGATCAAATTCCAATAAGCTAACATCTGCACATATGAGCAAAGTATTTGATATCAAATACAAACCGTCATATAATCTGATGACATCATCTTGCATTCAGTTTAATAAGCTATAGCATTCAGTTTCTAATACAAATTAATTTCATTCAAAATTGATAGACGAACCACATTACAAGATGTGCACAGCTTACCTTTACCCGTTTGGTCTTTGCGTCGATATTGGGACCACAACTTTGCAACACTCTGGCTGAAATCAACATGTATCCTTCGATCATCAATTAAAGCATTATCCATCTATCAAAAATAGCAAAAGTGAGTCATCGAAAATCATAGCTTCCCCACCATATATGTTGCTACATTCTAATAAATACAAACAAACACACAACTTCAATATTCAGGTAACAAGTTAATAAAAATGGAAGACCAAAACAAGCTAGACAGAAATGCACAGCATTTGCAAGTGCTCCTGCCATTAATATTGGTTGCCCACTTTCTTTTTTGGTGCCTTCAAAAATAATGTCTACTTCCATAAAAGGAAAGTTCTACCACATATTTTATCACACCAATCATTGCAAAGATTCTACTTCAGACCACACCTCTTGTATCCATTGGAAACCAAAAAGTGGAATGATGTTTCCCTACGTTCCTCAACTAAAACTCTTACAATAAACATTTTAAGCCTGACCTGGGAAACATAAATGTTCAACAAGACATTCCATTTAAAACCCTTCATAAATTAATGGGCAGGTCATGGAAAAAAAACACAGCCAAGAACATGTATATCAGCACTACTTCTATAAAGCAACTGCCTTAATGCCACCAATAAGGATCTTTAAAATCAAGCTTTCCAGTTGGTGGTATTTCACACACATTATTTATTTATTTATTTATATTTTTAAAATCTAGTAGCAGACCCCACTTATGGGATCATATGTTGTAAAAAAACTAGCAGTATGGGTGCTGCATTATCAATATTGGCTTTCCTTACACTTAACATCAAGATAACACAGACTATCATAGGACAAGTGTTCATTAAATGATATACATTCTAACACCAGCATTCAAGTTATACATTCAATTTGGAACTCATAAATATGAACTTCTTAAGCCCTTTGATAAATAGACACAATTAATAAAATACATTCACACATTCGAATCAAGACGAATATTATTCCTCTTTACTACCTTAAAATATGCTTGTTCACAGGCCTCTTTGTCCTCAAACTCTGGCAAAATAAGAAGTCATAAATCAGTACGTGAGGAAAAATACATGAAAGAAAGCAATTACTTGCACAATGATTAATTGGGGCTAAACAAAGAGAGAACAAAAAAGAACATAGTTAAAAACTGTTCTCCCAGTTTAGTTGGTAATGGGACAGAGAAGTAGAAACCAAAAGTGAAGATATGAAAGAAACAATGTCTACTAGCTTTTCAATCTCTTAAAGAGGAAGTATGTCTTTTTTTTTTTGCCCCCGTTGTATTGTACATATACAAACCAAGGGGGATTAAGTCATTAAGGGGGGGGAACATGTGCAAGGTGTCCCTGATTCACATGAAGGGACCTGATAGGGGGAAGAAGGCCTTGTCTAAACACAAGGGTTTATAAACTTGGACTAAGGTTAATCAAAAGCCATCCATGTGCAGACTATAATCATTAAAAAAGAAAAGGGGGTTTGGCTAAGTTACTCCAACAGGGTCTGCTTTGGAGAAAAGCAGAGGCAAGGAAATTTGAAATTTATTATTTTATTGCATTTGATTTTGTAAAAGATATATTAACAGAATGAATATTGATTAGCAATCATATTACCACCTATGATTCTGTCCTTCATAGAGACTGAGGTTCTAATGAGAAGTTCTATAAAAGAAGCTTCTGCATAATTTCTAGATAAGATTTGAACTTTCAAGTGCTAAGTTATGTCCCTCTCTTGCCTTCTCTTCTAGTTTCTCCTCAAAGCCCGTGCAAAAGACTGATACTGCAACATTCTATCATTTTGGTTCCTTTCATATTCCTTCAATCCAAACAAGCCCTAAGATTAAGATGGGCTATTCCTAGTGAGGGTGGGAACAGAAGAGAATCACTGGGAAAGGTAATGCAGGTCGTAATATGATCTGTGGTGAAGCAAGCAAATATTTGAATAGGAGATACACCCTTGTGGTTAGAATCAGGGTGATGGCATTTACCACCTCAGATGATGATAATCAAGGATTCAAGGTGTTGCTCGTTAACAATAGATTGTTATTTCTGAAAAAATAGCAAGTACCAACAATATCAATTGGAGATCAAGGTATTATATTCAGCTACTAGTAGTATACAGCTAGATGAGGCAAATCAATCAAGATTTGAGGTAGCATACCAATCAGATCACTATTGAGAACTTCGCATTAGAAAATGTTGATGAAGAAGTACACATGTTGGAATTTTTTTCAGTAGTACATATAATACAGGTACGGATATCGATCAAACATATGTCCTCCTTGGTTCAGATAATTTAGAGAATGTTGCCCTAAATAGTGCAAAATTAAAAGGAGGTCTTCTGCAAGTGATTGACTGGTCAACAGCAGATACTCTCTTAAGAGGTTTTTGACACCCTAGATGAGCGCCAAAGGTACAGATATCATTATAGCACGCTTAGACTTGCTAGCAAGCATGGGGCAACTCACATCACATCCTTAAAGAGTCTAATTTTGAAGAAGAACATCACTGGGGTCTGGGGAAGAGGCAGCAATAAGATGCATATTAATATTTGTTAAGCTTTATTACCTCACAATTGCTTAACCGGAAACTTAAACTTACCAATGAAAGCATAGCAGAGGCTATCCCCAGTCTTGAAGTCCCTAATTATTTCAGCACTGAGGAGAACAAGTAATAAGAGATGAGAGAAATTTCAACGCATATTGACAGATAGGGAAGAATAAATAGCACGTAAAAACATTCAAATTATCAAGCAGTCAATGACTTACGATGTCACGGTACCAAAGCGTGAAAAGATTGTATACAGATCTTCATCCTGCATGAAAAAATATTGTCTGATAGTACCACAAAGAAAGATGGCATACTTGTTCTAATGTTGGAAGAATAAGACAAAAGCTTAGACAATAGTCCTAAAACAAACTTTTAAGCACAAGAATAAAGAAGAAACTCACTTCAGTAACTGGATTCAATTTACATACAAAAAGCACATTGTCAGGCGGCTTTATCTCAGCATCAGGAATATCCCCTACCTATGACACAAGTTAGTACAATTACAATTTAGTTGTTTGAATATTTTTGAATGATCAAATAGTTGAGAAAACTTCTTACACTTTCAAGTACTACTGCTCGCGAATGTGCTTCTTTTGCACGCAGAACCTCCTCAAGTTCTTGCATGCCTAGTTGCTCATCCATAGGCACCCAATCATCTTCTAGTCGTACATCATCTTCAACCTAAGTAGTTAAAAAGATGTAAGGGCGAGAAAAGGATAAATAGGTAATGCTTGAAAGTGGACAGTGAATATACTGGGGATATTTATCCTCTTTTATAAAAAATTACATTCACTTCCATTGCAAAGGAATATGGATATAAAGAAGAGCCTTAGGTCCCACCCTGAGATCACATCCAAGTGAGCAAGTCATGCAGTTTCATCGAAGATCAGGAAAGGAATCGCAAAACTGTTTTACACAACAACATACCCAGTGTAATCCTACAAAATAGGGTCTAGTGTTCTACACTATTTTAGGAACAAAAACTTCTCTATGCAACATGCTTTAGGAAAACAAATCTCTGAGTTTTTCTGTAATTACACATATCTGATGCGGAACTCTATCATTCTTTCAAATTAAAGCCCAAATACAAAATTCTTGACTAAATATGGAAGAAGAATTTTTTTGTCAGATAATGCAAAGCCTAATAATCTATCATAATCCTCTAGCAAAAAGACCAATCTAAAAACAAGAAATGTGGCTCTCAGGCTCTATATTTTGACATTTACATTATTAAAATTCTCCAGAAAAAACAAGCATTGCTGTAGACAAAATTCTTTGTCTAGAACTGAAAAGTGGAAAGATGCGAGTACTAGTTTATTCGACTATTTCTAGAATTTCACTGATATCCCTACTCAAGATACCCTAACTATCTTGGCCTACTAACTTTAAATGGACATCTTTAAATGTTATATTAAGCTAATAACTGGTTCACAGATTAAAAGGAAAAAAGAAGAGAGGAAACAGACAAAATACTTTGCAGTCTTTAGGTGGATAACCTACAGTCCAAAACTTAAAAGTTTGTCCATGTACCAATTAAGATCTGCAGAATGAAAGAATAAACTTCACGGAATACCATTGCATATCTTTACCAACATAATCTTAAAAAAACTGAGAAAGAATAATCTTAAATTTAACGCAGAGAAGGATGAACTAAAATATACTTGAGATGCATAGAAATTCGGGGAGGTGAACAAGTGGACCAGTAATTTCTACATTCTTTACCTCATCTTTTGGCTTTCCTTCAGGTGAAGCATCTGGAACCAATTCGCTTAGTTGGGGAGGATCATCAAAAGGGTCGTCCAATATGTAAGTGTGTTTGATTCTGAAGTGTGAACATTATCAATTAGAAGAGATCTACTAAATACTGAAAAAGAGAGCATAAAATATATCAACAACGAACCGGATATTTTTAAATGGCCTGCCCTTCCCGTCCACATAAGCTTCATTTATCCTATCCAACGTCTCCTGCCCTTCTGCCATCTCTCCAAAAACCTGACAGAACAAACTCATTGATCAAAATGTCAAGGATTTGGAGATCTTAACAACTTTAAGAGAACACACAGGAATTTTATAATCAGAGGCTTCATACCTTATAGCCTCATATTATTCACAAAGAAGTCATAATAAATAACAATGAAACAACATGAATGATGCAGAATATAAATCTGAAATTAAGCAAAACTATGTAGGAAAACCAAGACAATCAAGGAAATAAAATATAAAGATATTTCCTTGACTTTTTATTTGTGATGCTGCTATACAAGATAAAATTCTAGCATGTGCATATCATGCATCATCTTCAGACCTAAAGAACATATCAAATAAAAGGTTGCTAATACACTCTATTAGCTATAAGTCCTAGACAAGCACAAGCATAGATACAATAGTACTAATATCACTATAATGAGTGTGGTTATTTTCAGAATATCTACAAAAAAATCACAACCTTTTTTTGGAAACTACTTCACATAAAAATTTAACCCAGCATAGTGAAAAATCCACAAGAAGATAGGAGAAAATAGTATGCGAACAAGTAGGAGCAAGCAAAAATAGTTTAAAACTAAGATATGATTACTTGGCTAATCCTTGAAAGTTGAAACACTTCAGGAAAAGAAAAATTGAATATCACAAAATGTACGTCGGCAAGTATCGGAAATTATGTTGCCAAGTAGCTTTCTTGTTATCACTACTAATGAGTTTCACAAAAGTATTCCAGGATATGATTCTCCAGATAGAATCTGAGCAACATCAAAAAAACGAACCCCTCATAAAATGATTCCTTATTTGGCTATAATTTTCATATCATCTAATAAAGATTCCAATACTAAACTGGCTCCCTTAGAACTTTCAATGGAAGGTAAGATATTTTTGTGCTATTTCTGGAATAATACCTCCTACCTACTTAGATGACCTTAATGCCTGTGATTTGTGAAACCATCTTAATTTTTAGCTAAGAAAATATCATAGTGTAGTGCAACTGAGGTAAGCAAATAAGGAAACGATCATAGTGCCAAAAACATGGTTAAATGTTAATGCAGTTAATAGAGAAATTTATAGTGCATGGATCAACGAAATAAGTCAAATCTTGATGCCTTAATAGAACAAAGAGGACAAATAAAGTTTAGGATACAAATACTCACGGTGTGCTTCCCATCAAGGTAGTCGAGATCATCACGCAGTGTGATGTAGAACTGAAAAGCCAAAAAGAAGAATCACATAACTATATGATGTTGTATCACAAGCTATAAACTTGAAAGGGACCAAATGAAGACAAAAGCTACAAGAACTTCATTATAAAGGATTGTATTTAAAGCTAATGTGAGGGAAAATTACAAGACCTGAGAAGCATTTAGGTTCTCCCCAGCGCTAGCCATGGCGACAGTTCCCATCTTTGAATGCTTCAAGTCCAAATGAATCTCATCTCCAAAGAACCGAGCCTGGTCACCGTATAAAATTCTGAAAACGCATTGAGTGATGTGATCAGGCTAATATGAAATTTCAAAATTCTATTGCATCTTATAGCAAAAGACAATCCAAGACCCCTTTTACTAAAAGGTATAACAGATACTATAAGTGACCCAGGGGTAGACAACACATTCAGGCCATTACTTGGCAGATAAGCCATTGAACAGGGGAAATAGACATACGGCCAACTGAAAGAATCCTCCACCTCCAACTACGAGGTTGAGGCTTAAATCACCAATGAGTGAAACTGGATAAAGCCAATGTCGGCCCTCAGATGGGTAGTTGGGTTCACCATATCAAATGAAAGAAAAAAACACTTGAAAAAAAATAAAATTTAGCGCATCTATAAGTACTCCTTACTTGTAAACTGAATCGCCCCCAGATCCTGTTCCAGTGGGATCTCCGGTCTGCGCAGTGAAATCCTTCTGAATCGTGTGGAAAAGGCAGCCATTGTAATACTTAATCCTACATTATCGACAGGAGTGAGTTTTATATGTTTAAAACTCCTTGAACATATATGCATTTGTTTTACATATTGTTTTCACTTCTCATCATGAATGCGGTCAGATACAGGTGTGTTGCATAGAATATAATCGAACATACACAACTCATTCATAAAGGTAGTTATTGCCTTCTGGTGACAGCCGTATGAAACAGAATGAAAGACTTGCATAAGAAACAGTACCAACTTTGACACATCATTCAAACCTTGACAATTCGGATCTAATAAACCAACAAGACAATGATGTTGGATGCAATGATTTTTTTTATTTTTTCTTTAATTTATGTCCTGTCCGGGCGACCTCGACTAATTTCACGGATACCTGCCACCTACCACCAGCCAGCAGGTACTAGGAAGAATACCTCCTGTTCAATGAGTTTCTTTGATTTGCTTCTCTATGACCCAGGAATTATTTTTTTATGATTGTATTAATTCAAAAAAGGGCTGACAGCTAAATGCAAATCCTATATGGTTCAATTTATTAGTTTCAACGGATAAATGCATACACATACCTATCATCGTCGCAGTAGATTCATAGTTAGCATGTTAGAATTAGTATACAAATAGGTTTCTGATTGACGCTAATACAACACCAGATAAGCAACGAATTGAAAAAATTCAGCAAGTTTTTTTCCAATATTGTCGCTTAAATCCGCAACTAGACGAGTATAAACAGAAACAATAATATCCACAAAAGCAGGTTCAGCGTAAACACTTACTTGCACAGCTTCAAAAAATTCTTGCATGTCAATGGGCAGCGATCCGTAAACAAGTCAATAACTATTTCTCCCAAACTTGTGACTATCATCACTGACATTTTTCTCAGGAAGAAAGGAGATTGAAGACTGGGGAAGAGGGGTTTTGGGTTCAGCAGGCTCTGGGAATATTGAGGTAAAGAGAGCACCAAATCGAGAATTTAAAGTGAATTATTGAAAATTGAAATTATATTTAAATTATAATTATAAATACAAATTGAAATTATTTTTATTTTTAGAAAAAAGAAGTATAATATTTTTTTCACCATAAAAAATCATGATCAAATATTTTCTAAGTTGTTCCTTTTATTTGTTTATATATATATATATATATATATATTATTCGATATTAATTTATAAGTGGTATTGAAAAAAATATTTATAAACAAAGAGTATTTGAGAAGGGAAAGAAAGGCTTTTTTTAAAAAAAAAAAAAAAGACAACATTCACATATAGCAAATAAAAAATTCATATTTGTGTGTTGTAGCAAAATTTGCATAATTGCGCTTCATAACAAACATAGAAATTGTATAATTTGATATACATATACAGTTAAAGCAAATTGTATAAAATGAAGTGTATAAAACAAAAAAGAGAAATACACTTGGGCAGAGAATTGTATAAAGACAAAGTGTATAAAACGAATTGTATTATTATAAGTGTAGAGACCGATTATATACAATTTAAATTTGTATAAAATGAGAAAGACAAAAAGATAAAGGAGACTTGAGAAGGAATATATAATTGAATCGAATTGTATAAAAGGAGAAAGAGAGAAATTAGATACAATTTGAAAAATTGTATAAAACGAGAAAGAGATAGAGAGGAAATAAATTGTGCAGATGAGTATTTTTATTGTATAATTATAAGTGTATAGGATGAAAATATATGTACTTGCATGTGTATATACAGTTTTCTCACGCTTTATACAAACAGAAACGCAATTTATACACTTCGCTTTTGTTTGTATAAGTGAGAAAGGCGCGGTGGCGAGCGAAATTTGGGAGAGTGGCGAGCGACATCTGAAATAGGGAAGAGGGGGGAACAAAAATATATGTATTTATACAATTTTATATGTTTTATACAATTAGAAACAAAGTTTATACACTTGTGTTTGTATAAAAAGTGAGGAAGCGAGCGAGAGATTGGAGGAGAGTGGCGAGTGAGATATTTGGGAGAGAGGCGCCTGACAATTTTTCGCAAACGTTTGTTATGGAGCACAATTAAATCAAACCATAGCTACTCCATTTATTTTAGGTTATTAGTTTGCTATTATATACAGTTTTTCCCCAAAAAAGGCAACTTTCACATATAGCAAGCATAAAATTTATATTTGTATGCTATAACAAAGTTTACATAATTGTGCTCCACCACAAACTTATTTATGTATAATTCCATATACATATACAATTGAAGCGAATTATATAAAATGAGAAAGAGAGAGAAATTATACACAATTTGAATTGTATAAAACGAGAAAGCGAGAAAGGCAGAATTAAATTGTATAAAACGAGAAAGAGATAAATTATATACAATTTGAATTTGTATAAAACGAGAAAGAGAGAAAAGATAAAAAGAGACTTGTACAGGGAATATACAATTGAATCAAATTGTATAAAATGAGAAAGAGAAAAATTATATACAGTTTGAATTTGTATAAAACGAGAAAGACAAAAGATATTTGGTAGGGAAATATTTGTATTCTATAATTATAAGTTTATAGGATGAATATATATGTATTTGCGTCGTTTATACAATTTTTCTCTCGCTTTATACGATTATAAACATAATTTATACAATTCTATTGTATAAAGTGAGAGAGGCGAGCGACAGGAAGCGAACGAGAGAGGAAAAGTGGGGAGTGAGAATATGAGGGAGAGAGGGACTGACAAATAATTTGTTATGGAACACTAGTAAATCAAAGGGTAGCTATTATATTTATTTTATATTATTAGTTTGTCATTCTATACAATTAATCCTTTATTAACTAATGTAACATATTTATTAATTTTTAATAAATATAATTTTTATTAAAAAAGTGACTTGTATATATTTATAATTCGAAATTTAAATTAGGATAGACAATTAGCACAAATAAATTTGTCACATGTCTCCAGAGTTAATAACTTATTTTTATCTTCTAGTATAACAAGTTAAAGAACATGTAGAAGTCCTCTCTTCTTAAACACTATGTATATAATGTTGTAATTTTATCAAAAATTTATTTTGAAACGAAGAAAATAAGTAATTTTTAAAAATATCTAAGCAACTTTAGTTTGCTTGAAGTTCTATTAGAATTGATTTGTGTCAAGTATTTTAAGCTAATATAACTTTTAAATAATACTTATAATTAAAAATCAATTATTAATTCTTTTACAAAAATGCTTTATAAAAAATTTACCAACCAAATGTCAGCCTTTTCACTTTTCAGAACTTACAGGGGTCGCAAGCATAAGTAATGAAACTAGAAGTCTCTGAACGTAATTTATAGAAAAAGATTTTTAACAATATTTCCCCTCTTTTTTTTTTAAGAGGTTTAGGGTTTATAGAATATTGAAAGAAGAAGCAAACCTAACACTCATAAAACAGAGCCACTGTTCTTCTTTACGCAGAGGAGCTAGCAAGATGATTACTGGCGGAAGAAGTTTGATTTCTTCACAGCCGGCGTTTTCAAATGATGCAAAGAAGCTTCTCGTATGCACAGGAAACACCGTTTCTATTTTTAGCACCTCCACAGGCTTACAGGTTCAGTTTACGTTTGCGACAAACTCAACAGCTAAAATAAATTCACTGTATAAGTTAATGTAAGTAGTTAATTTTGTAATTCTTACAGATTGCTGAATTGGAAGGTCATAGGGGATTGGTAACATCGGTGGTGGTAGTACCATCTACTACTCCGGCAGGCAAACTATTGTGCTACTGCTGGACTTCATCTGAGGATGGTACTATTAAATATTGGGACTTTTCCGTGCCGGAGCTAATGAGAAGTATTGATGTTAAGTTGCCCATTTACTCAATGGTAAACAGCTTTTTACTTTTAAGAGTGCCTCAACGTGGATTAGGCAGTGCTTTGCACCTTCTGTGACATAAATTCCAGATGTAGTTATACATTGTATATAGCTACCTCAAGCACCTCCACTGTTCCTTGGGTACCTCCTACCAAGGCCTAGACGGTTGGGTAAAAAAGGCATCCTCTTTTGCCTCCGTTTAGTATCTAAATCTGGAATCATTATTATATCAATTCTAAAGTTGAGAATTTTATGTTTTGGACTTCTCAAGAAAATATTGATTTTACTGAAAAATAATAATATAGTAACTGAAATTACAAGGAGAAAACGGACTGTTAAAGGGAATAGGATCTAGCTTCAGGTGATTCAGGTGTTAGTGATGCTCTAATTTGCTAAATAAATGCCATGCCAAAGGCATGGGAATTTCTGAACTATATTTGGGCATGCACACAAGTATTTGGATGGTACAGAATGAGTAGTAGTTAGCTTGAGATCTTTTCCTACTTGAGGAAATGATAGTTGTCTAGATACCAGGAATGTGGGACTAGATTCCCGGAAGAACTCACAAATTGCACTATGCACTAACAAAGTAACAACCCGTCAAGACGGAGCCATTTTCCAGCTTCGCCTCTGCTGTTGTTTTATGTTGTTCACTAAGTACTACTCACGTGTAGCAACATCTCTTTCTCAAACTTTGTGTTTGACATTGCACTTTGCAGCATAACTATCTTATCATGCCTCTTTCCTCTTTATCAGGTAATTCCAGGTTTATCATCAGAACTCAGAGAGAGTAGCGAAAAGCCTTCTGATCTTTTTGCATATGTGTCTGTCATAGTGTTGAAAGAACAGCTGGGAGGGAGCTGTGCTTTATGGTGGCAGATAAGGAAGTGTAACTTAACTAAATGTACTTTGGTTGGTGGAGTGACTCTGGCTGAGGTATGCAAAATTGTCTTCCATGCCTTCTCTTTTTACAGGGAAGAAAAAGTGTCTGTTGATTGTTATTTTTGCAGTAAGTACAACAACTTCTTACCTAGTGTAATATTACACAAGTGGCGTTTGGGGAGGGTGATGTGTACACAACCTTACCCTTACCTTGTAAAGGTAGAGAGGTTGTTTCTGATAGACCCTTGGCTCAAAGAAAGCATATCAAAAGATGGCTCCATGTAAAAAACCGGTTAGGTCTAAAACAGTAGATCATTGTTGAATTGTTTAAATTGTAACCAGTGTTTCATTACTTTAGAGCTTTCAAATTTTGATTGTGCCAAATAGAAAATTTATTGCAAAAGGCATAGGCTTTATTTAAAAACTTTTTTGTTAAATCAGCATGAAGATCCCCCTTTTCCATTTCTTTATCAGATCCATCTGTGAATAAAATTTCATCTATCCTACATAAGAAATATATCACACCAACTAATGTTATCAATTTTGCAAGTGTTTTCCGGGGTAAAAGATATGGTTTCAGGTTGAACTCTCTCTAGCTTGATGAAAAGTTGTCTGAGCTATCTTTTGCTTCTAGATCGTTCACACCGTTAGTCACTATCAGAAAGGTGTTGATGATCTTTCACATCATTGCATTTGCCACTGTCAAATATTTACCTACCTTATTTTGCAAAGTAAATGCACATAATAGCATTTTTGTATGCGATAAAAAATAAGCAAGGATTATAACTTTCTCTCCAGAGTAAAAACGCACTATCTATAACATTAAGCTGCTCTGGAAGATACATGGGCGTCTGTGACAAGCGCAAGCTTCGCATTTGGGAAATACCAACTAAAGATTCTGATCATTCAGTGCTTCAGAACATCAGATTACATCATACGAAAACCCTGAGCACTCTAGCTTTTCATCCAACAGATAGAATAGTTTCAGCTGGAGATGTAACAGGAAGGATCTTAATATGGAGGGGTGTTGGGGAGCATAATTTATCATCTGGAAATAAACAGAGAAGTGGAGGACTAATGGAGGACATGGAGGAGAATCCTGGAGTTAGGGAAAAAGATGATGCTGATATTTGTACCACAAGACATTGGCACTCTGCAGAAGTGAAAGTTCTCTTTTTCTCTTCCGACGGTGCCTATCTTTACTCAGGTACAAAATTAGTATGATCAGCATGGTTGTTTGTATAAAGATGAGTTTGGAACCTTGCACTCATGTGGATAATCTTCTGTACAACTTATTTAATACAAAGTCATAGCTAGTACAAATTTTTTAGGAGCATCACTCTTTTATTTATTTGGAATTTAGAGTATAAAATGTATTGTTATTCAACGTTACTTGAATTAGCCACTATTTAACTTGGTCCAGGCGGGAAGGAAGGAGTTCTCGTGGTTTGGCAGTTAGATACTGGGAAGCAGAAATTTCTCCCGCGAATAGGATCCCCCCTTTTGTATTTTACCATCTCATCGGATCCTTCTCTGTCCTCTGTAAGCACGTTTGTCCATAAAGTAAAAGTAGTTGTCAGTGGATTTGTTCTTACTAAGTAAATTTGTCCAGATATCTTGTGCAGATAACCGAATTCACCTTCTTAAAATGCCTTCGATGGAGGTATTGAGGTCCATTCAAGGAATCAAGGTTTGTTGTTGTTCTTCTTCTTTCTGGAAGCAAAACATCATTATAAAATATTAAGAGAAGACTTCATGCATGTCATCATTTTGCTAGGATGTTGTTTTGTGTTCATAATACTGATAAAGGAAAAAAATTCCAAGTTCATTAATGAATTTGTTTGATATATGTATATGAGCATCTGGAATTTTTTTTGATGAGGAAAGCATCTGGAATATTGCTTCGAAGCGTTAGAACGAATATATTCTTATTGCGGCGTACATGTTACTATCAGCTTGCATTTCCCTTTTGGTTTCGTTCTATCTTGTTTATGTGGACACTTATACTATGATCAATAATAAAGATTCCTCCAGCTCAATGCTTGCAGCGGGTTGGATGATCCTCTACACCCATGCACTATAATGTCTTTGTCTGGAGTGTATGGTCAATCCATTCAAAACACTTACTTCCATCTTGCCTGATTTTTTGACATGATACATTGAATTTTTTTGCTTTGGGAGACCTTACAGCTTTAATTTTCAGCTTCGCAGCACGGTCTTGGATATGTCTGATGGCTCATCTGAAGGAATTGTTTTCGACTCTGCCACGGGGCTAGTTGCCATATGTTCAGAAAATTACTGTATCCAGTTCTATAGCTTGTTTGATGACCGTGAGGTTTCTGAGGTAAGTGGATAGGAATAAGTTTCATCAGTTGATATTTTCTTTTCTGTAGCTCTAAATTTTCCCAGATAACCCCATCCTCGCAAAAATAATGATAAATAGAAAAAAGGAAATAAAACTAACAGCTGAATTTTAAGTTACTGGTTTCAAAAAAAAACAAACACTTACAACTTAATTTTGTTTTACCCCTTTTCAGTTGCACATCTTCATGTGTTCCTATTATTCTGTATGTTGGTTAGATTGTCTGCATGCGCCATTGGGGTATTTACCTTTTGCTTTGATTCACAATGAGGGGTTCTGTAGGTTTCCTTGGATATCTGATGTTCCCACCTTTATGATTAGTGTCAATGCATTCTTATTTTACAGTCAAGCTCTAGATATATCCAATGATTAGTGGAGGAGGGGGATTAGAGAAGTGCAAACTTTTGCACATTGTACTTTTGTACGCTTGCAAACAGTTTTTCGCTTGTATTAGTGTTGAAAGTATGTATTCTTTTTACTAGAGTTGGTAGTTGATTTGGCCCATGTATTCTTTTTACTAGAGTTGATAGTTGATTTGGCCCCAATCTGTCCATTTGTAGGTTCAAGTTTGTGAAAGAAGCCACCAACCTGCTGATGAAGTCACGGTATAGAATTTTTTCCTGTTGATCTTATTCTATTTGCTAAGTCCTGAACGGCTATATATATATATTCCAGTACTTTAATCAGCATATATAATTGTTTTTATGGATGTGTGTGTGCGCGCTTCAATGGAAGTTTGCCTGTGTATTTGACTAGTCCACTCTGTAATTTTGTACACATATCCTATATCCTAGAATTAACTAACCTGAGAAATTGATCAACTCTTCTTCTACCTTGTACCATTTGCTTCTTCACCAAGTTTCATGCCATTAATAGAATTAGGAGATGTAACATAATATGACTTTAATGAATTTAGATGGAACTCATGAGTGTGCAAACAATAATGCGGCACATGTATGGTCCTATGAGATGTTTGAAAAATGCTCTCTTTTAAGCAATAGTGGCATCTTTCCCTTCTCACTAAGAGATCATTCCTCACCTCAGTTTCCCAGATTTTGAGCTCAAATTTGGGGCAGAAAGTACCTTCTATGAACTTTGGAGATGGAGTAAGTCTAGAAGTTCAATAGCTTACACCAGAATGTGGATCTTTTCTTTGTATATTGGTTGTATCAAATGGTTCTCCCCAATAAATTTTCCAATGAACGGAGAAGAATGAAAAAACTTTAGCTGATATTGACATCAATTTTCATTTTTTAACTTCATCCTATGCTTCACATCAATAAACCTAATACACTCCCATCTTGAGTTCCACAGTCTTCATGCTATACATTACACCATAGACTACTGGAAAAAATTGCCCAGATGGTTAGAAACCCTTCTACAGCTAACAGTACCTTTGTTGATATTATTGTAATAATATGAACAAGCTGTTAAATGTTGAGGGTTGAAGAGCTATTTTTGGGTCTGTTGCAGGTGGTAGTGGATTTGGTCGCCCTTTCTCCAGAGGGTTCCATCATGATTACGGTAGAAACCAGGTTTGCTGAAGAAGGAATAGGAGGTCTTGTAAGTTTGAAGTTCTGGTCATGCAGCTCTTCAAACAAAGAATTCAGCTTATCCACAGTGGTCTATGAGCCCCACAGGTTCTTTCTTATCTAATTCTCGGAGCTCCTTTGGTCTCATATATCTTTTAGCTTGTGCTCTAATAAATTGGACAGTTAATCCCTCTTGTAAATAATACTCTAGCTTACTTTCATAAATTGACTTTCAAGCATGGGTTGGTTTGCAGAGATTCTGGTATTTCGTCCATTGCTTTCCATCCTTTGCGTCACATGGCTGTTACCACCTCACAGGGTGCTGATTTCAAGGTAAGTGGATAAATTTAGATTAATTGTGAAGTTATGTGTTTACACATTGTATTAAGAGTAGGGTGGGTGAAATGGAGGCTCGCTTTTGGGGTACTGTGCGACAAGAATGTGTCAACCAGGCTCAACGGTAGGTTTTACAGAGTGGTGGTTAGACCAACATTAGTATGGGACAGAGGGGTGGTTAGACCAACATTGTTGTATGGGATAGAATGCTGACCATTCAAGAACACCCACCTTAAGAAGACGAAGGTAGCAGAGATGGGGAAGTTCAAGATGAATGTTTTGGCATACTAGGAGAGGTATGATTAGGAACGAAGTTATACAGGGCAAGGATTGCTACTTTTGGTGCACTTGTATACTGGCGAGCTTTTGCCCCTTGCTAATGAAAGTTATTACTTCATTAAAAAAAAACAAAAAAACAGGGCAACATAGGGGTGGTTTCCGTGGCGAACAAGATTAGGGAAGCGAGACTGAGATGGTTCGAACATGTGAAGAGGAAGTTTGCGGATGTGTCACTAGGGAGGTGTGAGAGGATGGTTGTAACATGAATTATGTCAGGCCCAAAACGAATTGGGAGGTGATTAAAATTTAGACACAACAACCCACAACTTCCGGTTACTGAGTGGCAGGACCCTAGATAGGAAGTTTTGGAGGTTTATTATTAGGGTAGAAGGCTAGTAAGTAGCCTAGTGTTGTCGCACTTCGTGTGGGAGAGTTAGGGGCTATTTAGTAGTTGCGTAATCTGTTATTCTTCTATGTGCATTACTACCCGTTGCTTCATTTGCTTTATATCTTGCTATTATTTTGTCATATTATTTTTGCAATCCTTCTTGAAAACATTTCTTTCGAAAAAACTTCTCTACGCCTAAAGGCAGTAGGGTGTGCTTACATCCTACCCTCCCCAGACACACCTCGTGTGATTACACCGGGTATGATGTTGTGTTCACTAACATCACTGTGTTTTTTGGTAGGTTTGGATCGGCAGTCAGGAGATGCAACAAAAAGATCAGATGCAGAACGCTGGATGGACATGCCATTCTGTTGGTTCCTATAAGTATGTTAGGCTTAAATTTTAAAGGACGACTACATGGTCAGATAGAAAAATTGCCCAACCATGTAAAAAAATCCCAACTGTTTGAGAGAAGAAATTCTAGATGAAAATGCCACTTCCTTTGTTGTTCACTTTGTTTATTTGCACAAAACACTAGCAATTAGATGTCATTTGCATTTGGTGTTCTATGATATATGTCTGCTCATTCGAACTCTGCCATTGTTGATGACTACAACATAGTAAATTGATAGGACCTCTGTTTCTCTGTTTAATATGCTTTCTCCTTTAATAGGAAAAAGCCAATGACAGCTGCTGCCTTTTCTGGAGATGGTTCTGTTCTGGCTGTAGCTGCAGAAAAAGTTATTACATTGTGGGATCCGGAGAGGAATATTCTTGTAGCTACAGTTGGGGAGAGTCTTGAGGTAAGTTCTTGGCATGCCAGTATTAATTTTACACTATTGACCTATAAAAAAATAACGATTTCACACTTCCTAGTTCAAATTTAAGTTGCTTGCCTTGGGGAAAGAAAGTTTTTCACCTAGTATTTGAAACCTTTTTACTTAAAGTGTTCTTTATGACTCACTTCTGAGTTGCTGTCTGGTAACTTCATTGGATGGCAAAGAAGTTAGCTGAGGGTTATCCTTTTTGTTAAACAATAAACGGAAATATGAGCACATAAAACAACCGAAAACAAATCTTGAAAATCTTAATTTACAGTTTTGATGCTTTCCTTGTGGCAATTTATACACCTTTATCATTCTTTCCGTATGTATACAATATTTTTCTCATTTGAACTGTTTTCTATGTGCAGCCAATCTCTTCCTTAGCATTTATTGGGAAGTCAGAGTATGTGGTAACCACATCGCAAGGTTCTAAGGCTCAAGTATCAGTGTGGAGCATGTCAAAGCTGTCTGTATCATGGTCTTACAAACTTAAGATAGAAGGTTTGTATATATCTCTTGTTTATCATACTTCGCCCCAATAAACTTTAAACAAATATAAACCACTTGCTTTTGGCAGCTTATGATAATTCTCTAATCTTATCATTTATTTCTAACGTTCTGCTTCTAGTTACTTAGAAAAAATGGATTAATATCAATGCAATTGTATGTCAGATACTGAAATTTGTTATTTAAGTGCAACTTGATCATTATAGTGCTAAATTCTCTATGTTCGGTGTTTTTAATGTCATGAAGCGTGTGCTTCACTTTTTCTTAAAGCCCCATGGATGCTTTTGTTTTTTGTGATTTTCTTCAAAACACTGGCATCGGAAGTGAATTGCCAACCATATTTCTCCATTTTTGAAGTTCTCATAGTTTTTGCTTCCGGAATTACGAGCTTGGCTCTTGAATTTGAATTGTTAGGTGTCATATGCAAATGGAAGTATGCAATCTTGCTAAAAAATTAACTGAAGCAAAGGGCTGGTGGATATATTGAATATGTAGTCTGGCCAATGGTAGATTATGCATTGTGATAGTCTTTTTATACCATGAATCTTGCTGCCCTTGTTATCAGAGTTGCATGGCTTGGAGTACAACTAGTAAGCTAATTCTCTTTCAAGCCAAACCCAGGACAGGTCTTTTGGGGAAATCTTAAGCTATCTTGCTAGTGCTAACAGTCCAATTTTGCTGCATTGGGTTTCCTATTAAAAAAAGAATTGCTGCTTTGGAATAGGAAAGCAGGAAATGAGTTGAGGAGACTCAGATTCTAAAATAAGTTTTCCTTAATTTGCACGTATATGTATAATCTAAAAAAGAATTGCTGCTTTGGAATAGGAAAGCAGGAAATGACTTGAGGAGACTGGGATTCTAAAATAAGTTTTCCTTTAATTTGCATGTATATGTATAATCTAACTAAAAGGTCTGAATAAGTCTAGCAGATTCATGGTGAACTTGTAGGCAGATGTGTCATACATTACTGGAAAATCTTTGTTAATGTTTCATCCTAAATAGTATCTTATTAATCACTGCAGCTGTAACTTGTGCGATGGATGATTCCTTGTTTGCCGTCCTGGCCCTTCTCCCAAAGCCAGTTGGACCTGTGATGTCTAATGAAGCCACAACTCTGGATGGCGATGGAGTGATCTTGTTATTCAGGGCCACAGATCATGTTCCCGTAGGGATCTGGTTTGTAAGAAAGGTATTGGCTCCTGTCTCAAATTTTGAGTTCTTGTTTCTTTCGAATGTTTTAGTTGGGAGCTTGATGTCAGTTACAATGGGGAATCGAATCACCTTGCACTCGTTTAGAGGTGGTAAGATCTTGATCTTATGGAGGCTGTTGTGAAACCGATGGGAGAAGGCTTGGACGTATAGCAAGATTAAAATAATTACATTCACCCTGACCTAGGTTTTGTCTGTCTTCATTCCCTTGTTTTTCCTGCACCCTGAGTACAGATGTTTTAGGACGCCCTTCTAATTTCCTGTCACCTTAACCCTTCTGACAGTTTCTTGTGCCTTTCTAATTTATTCATATATTGGGAGAGGTATCACATTTTCTAAGGTGAAAACTCTATTTATAGATGGGACGGGAACTGGACATCTTTACCTTTTTTTTGCATCTCATCCTTTTTCTTTACAGGCAAAAGGTGCTTCACTTGCTTTCATTCGCGGAAGTCCTAAGTCAGAGGATGATGTTACTGATGGCAGATCAGTGCAGTTGCTATTAGCTTACCTCAGCGTTGATCATGAATATATGCTTTTTGATCCACTCGACGGCCACACCCATATACATAAGATAAGCCGAGGAAATCTTGCTGATCTTGAGGAAACAGGTGTGTCCCGTCTTCTCTGCCTAAGTTCATCTGACACTAAGCTTTTATGTATTTCAGTGTCTGGTGTCTATTAATTTGGGGATGTACATGGGCCTTTTTTGGGTTATTTTATGTGATAGGTTGCTTCAGAATACTTTGGATTGGATCAATATACCAAAGTACTTGAAATAAACCTTGTTTTTAAAAACTTTATAATGGGTGCTACAAGCCTTAAAATGACGGGTCCAGAGGCACAAAGATGTATGGTTGCTGAATGCGTTGTGATAAGAAGTCCACTACTACAACTCATTACTAAGTTGGATCAGCTATATATTAATCCTCATTTCATCATTTAAACTCATATTCAATCATCATCTTAACAAATAAAATACGACATGTCCTGTGATAACCTTACGAGAGAAAGGGATTGGGTTTGATGTATTTGTTCTCCTCTGCCCACAAGGTCCTTGTTTCTTCATGGCATGATTGTCAGATCAAGCACATATTCTTGAAAATCTGTACCAAAATCTGTGGATTGATGATATTTAAGAGGAAACAAGCTCTATCTCTAGAACATATATTCGCTGGTAAAATCAGATGATGCATTATTTATAGCTTTAACAAGGAGGTGGGGGGTTTGGATAAGAGGGCTAAGGGGAAGGGCTGCATTAGGGAATTGAACACCTACCCGACTGAGCTGTAGGGCAATTCTCTGCAGGTGAAATATCCTGATACTTTATAATAATCTTCAGAAAACAGTATTTCTTTTTTTAAAAAAGATAATTGTCATGACTGATGAAACTATATGCTATCTATTTGCAGGGAAGTTCGGATATGCATCTCTGTACGGGGACCTACCAGACTTTAGCTTAGAGAGAAAACAAGCTGCATCGATCACATCAGTACCATCAGAAAGATATTGGGAGACGCTATTCAGTGGACCATCTCACAATCTTCCTCCTCTTGCTAAATTGTGTTCCACATTCCTGGAATCATTACTACAGAAGAGTAGTGCAGTTGAGTGATTGGCAGTAGTGTCCGGTTGAGCTTTGTTGCAAGGCAGACTTGCTAATCTATGCTCATCGATGAAACGACAACATTGTTGTTAGGCTTGATCCCATTGTAGCCGAGAGAGAGCTGCCTGACATGCACATGCACATGCACATAGTAATACTAGCTCGAAAGTGTGAACAGTGGGGTCGACTTATAATCTGGTCTAAGAACGAGCCAGCCCGTTCAGTTAAAGCTTTCGAGTTCAAGAAAAAGATGCCCTGATCGAGTGGGTTTAAAATTTTGGTAGCACGATTTGATGTGTCGTCTGGATATTGAATTTTTTGTAGCTTGCAACTTATTGAGCCTGCAGGGCTAAGTAGGCATACTCAATACTGAATAGATGTTCTTTTTTGACAATATTTGGTCATGTGTTGTGTTTAATTATAACATTTATAAGCGCAATAGAGTTGCTATTTAAATATGCTGCCATTAGTTTGTTGCTCCTGTTATAGAATGAATTTTCTTTGATGTGTTCAAAATTAGCTAGACAATATTTAATTAGGTTAAAACTGTTTATTACTATTATCAACAGTACAAAAGGAACCAAAGATGCTTCACAAAAAGCTGATGATGAGGTGTAGTTGCAACTCAAGGAGGATTTGTTGTCCAATTATCAGCCTTGTTGCTATCAAACATGAGTGTTGCAGCTGCTGGAGGCAAATTGTTATCCATATTCTCATCATCATAAACATGAGTATCCTTTCCCTCCAGATCAGAAGAATCTGTAGGCTTCTCTTCTTGTTGGGATTGTTTTTGTTTGGCTGCTGCAATTTTTTGTGCACTTGAGGAGAGTTCAACAGGTTGAGAATCAGCAATCTTGCCTTGTTGATTCTCAATATTACGAACACTTGAGAATAGATCAACTGGTTGAGAGTCAGCAATTTTTCCTCCTTCAAGAGGAGTTCCTGCTTTGTACCTTATTCTAAGAGCATCATCTTCAGATAGTCTTGCTTGAGCTGTCCCATAAGTTATATCATCTTTGCTCTTTGCCATAACTTTAGCAAAAGATAACCCTTATTGTTTAACTATTCTCTATCGTTTTAGGTATATCATAGAATGGACTTGGTTTAATCAGTTCCATGCTGAGTTTTATAAGCAATGGCTGTTTCTGCAAGAGAGGGAGACAAGTGTTTCTACTTGTGAAAACGTGGACAGTCTATCTTGCTGCCTAATAGGGTATGTGTAATACTACTAACTTCTCGCGAAGCAATACGTAGCCTATATAACACATTCATAATTTATACTCGCTCCGGCCAAACATGTATATATATATATGTTCTCTTTAAAAAATCATTGTGAATGTGAATCTAATATAAGTGTCTTAAATATTGTTCAATTCTTTAAGCGATTCAAGCTAATTGACATTGTGTATATTCGTATTACGATGACATATTTAATGTAATCTATAAATAATGTTTTAAAATGATAATATTAGCTTATAAAGGTAAAGAGACTTATTATAATATACTCAATCATAATAATATTTATACAAGGGGCCCTTAGAAAATTTTATAATTTGTACATGATTAAAATACTATTTTATGTATATATAGTAGATGTTGAACCCCTTTTGTGAATTCATGCGTCTATTTTTTACGAATTTTGAACCTCTTATAGAAAATTCTGCATCGGCGTTTTTTTAATGTACCTACTTATTTTTGCATGATAAGTGCATCATTCCAATTTTCAAGCCATACCCAATATCATTTCCTCTTATCCTTTTCTTCCTATTAATTAATTGAGAAATGAAGTTTAAGGTTTAAGATGTGAATATTTAGTGAATTTATAATAGAAAATTTTAAAATAATGAATATTTCTACTATTATAGCTCGTCCATGGCCTTTTTTTATTCACAATCACACCAATAAAAGGGGACTCTCTCTGATTATTCCCTCACCCATCTTTTGGATAACACTGAGAGGGAGTGGACAGACACGACCCACACCACAGTAGAAGATGGAGCTGAACTGATGTAGTCCATTTTAAAAACTTTACAAAAAGAAAAAATCTGTTTCCTCTGGAACAGAATACTGTACAATTAGAGGGCAAGGAGAAGGAGAAGCTCTCTATTTTCATAAATGATCAAGAATGGCATAGATACCCTATATTGTATGTTCTTTTCTGCTGTTTCCTTGTCTATTTATTGTAGAGAGTTGACACTCAGATCATATTTTTGGTTTTTATGATTCATTTCTGGTTCCATTATAAATTTTTAGCTTCTTGATTTCATGGCAGTCCCATTAAATTCAGTATCCATAATAACAAATCCATCACCAGAAAATGCAAGAAATCCTCGTGGATTTTCTACCCACATACCAAAGTTCCTTCCTTTCTTCCAAAGTAGGAGCATTTCAAGAAATTTAGCTTCTTCCCATTTAAGTCCAGCTCTAAAAGAACAGCTACCAGTAGCTTCAAAGGGCAGTATTTTCACTCTGCCTAATTGGAGGTCAGGTAAAAATGACCCAAGAAACAAAGAACTTAGGCTTTATGATGCATTTTTGTATTTGGAATACATGGTGGGGAAGGGCCAAAAGCCTGATAAAACTCATGCAACTCAGCTTTTGTATGATCTGTGTAATTGTAATAAACTTAGGAAAGCTGCTAGAGTTATGGAAATGATGGTGAGTTCTGGTACTATACCTGATGCTGCTTCTTATACTTTCTTGGTGAATAACTTGTGTAAGAGAGGAAATGTCGGTCATGCTATGCAATTAGTTGATAAAATGGAGGAATATGGATATCCAACAAATACTGTGACTTACAATTCTCTTATAAGAGGACTTTGTATGAGGGGGAACCTGAACAAGAGCCTGCAATTTGTCGAAAAGTTGATTCAGAAAGGGTTGGTACCAAATGCATATACGTACTCTATATTGCTTGAGGCTAGTTATAAAGAAAAAGGGGTTAATGAAGCAATGTTACTTTTAGACAATATTATTGCCAAGGGTGGAAAGCCTAATTTGGTTAGTTACAATGTTCTCTTAACTGGGCTGTGCAAAGAAGGAAGAATAGATGAAGCTAAACAATTCTTTAGAAACTTGCCATCAAAAGGGTTTAATCCTAACGTTGTCAGCTATAATATCTTGTTGAGGAGCTTGTGTTTTGAAGGACGTTGGGAGGAAGCGAATGAGTTTCTGGCAGAGATGGTTGGAGAAGATCGTTCTCCATCGATTGTAACGTACAATATATTGATCAGTTCGCTTGCTCTTCATGGGCAAACGGATCATGCTATCAAGATTCTGGATGAAATGTACTTTGGAGAACAGTTCAAGCCAATTGCTGCTAGCTACAATCCGATAATTGCACGTCTCTGCAAAGATAGGAAAGTGGATGCAGTAATTAAGTGTCTCGACCAAATGTTAGAACGACATTGTAGTCCTAATGAGGGGACATATAATTCCATCGCTGTGCTGTGTGACGAAGGATTGGTTCACGAAGCCTTCTCAATTCTCCAAGCTTTGAGGATTAAACAAAGCTCCTCCAGTCATGATTTCTATAGAGCTGTGATTTCTGGTTTATGTAGGAAAGGAAACACATTTGCAGCATTTCAGCTTCTATATGACATGACAGCCCACGGATTTACTCCAGACTCTTACACCTATTCTTCATTGATCAGAGGATTATGCTTGGAAAAGATGTTGGTGGCTGCTGTCGATGTATTCTACATGATGGAAGAAAATGGATATAGGCCTGATGTTGACAATTTCAATGCGCTTGTGCTTGGACTATGCAAATCCAAAAGAACAGACTTGTCATTAAAGGTATTTGAGGACATGATCAGCAAAGGTTATATGCCTAATGAGATAACATATACCATTATAGTCGAAGGCATCATCCATGAAGATCACAAGGAGCTTGCATCAGTAGTCCTAAGGGAACTGCACCGGAAAGAAGTAATAAGTAGAAATACTGTTGAAAGACTTGCTATGCAATATGAGCTTGAAGATATGGCAGTATGCTGATCTTTCACAAAACCAATGGCTTGTGGTCACAGGATGAGAAACTAACAAAGGTTCTTCATTAGCAAATGCTAAATACACCAAATAAACAAAGTTATTCTCATGCTGTATGTCAGATGGTAACTTTACACAACTAATAAACCTTCGGGATAATTGGTTTTCAGATATGGTAGTTGATTCATAGTAGGCTTCAAATAGGTGAGTGGTGAAACTTGTCAATTCTCACTAGCTTACTCTTGCTACTCAATTGCTGTTACAAAAAAAGTTGTATATCTTTCTTTCTAGTGGCCTATTGCATGATAGAACAGACTGTATTTTCATTCTAATTGAAACCTTACAGCTTCTTTCCCCTTGAAATATTGTATATTAACTGAGTCTTACATGTAGAAAAACCAAAAATTCTTTTCATTACAGTGTTAATATTAATTTTTCTTAGGTTCAGTATCACGGTTCAGTGCCAATTCAGTTTTCTAACTTCAAGTGAAAGTGCCTTCTTCGGTCTCTTTAGTATAGTTTCTCTTGAGGAAAGAGGCAAAGCCTCGAGCATGCGCGAATGACACTTACCGTTACAGCATAACCTGTGTAATCTCACAAGTGGGATATAGAGAGAGTGAGGTGTACGTAGCCTTACCCATAGTTTTTGAAGGTAGATAGGTTGTTTCTATAGACCCTCAGCTCAACTGACACCCATGGTTAGTCTACGTAAATGTTAAGCATGAAAAAATTGGTGTCGCCCCAGGTGTAATGACATTCTTTTTCCACGTTTGAACATATTTGGTAAATTCTGCACTACTTGATCTAGTGAGTATTTTTACTGAAAAATGAAAATTTCCATCTTTTATGTTATACGTAGATATTGGACAAAGTCACCAAGCCTAATGTGTCTATTTACCCAGTTCAGATGGTTCATTCCATTCATTTGTTTATATTCGACAAATTTTAGGTGAACATGTTATTGTACGTTGATATGGTATAAATACATGCAATCAACATTATAGATGTTCTTCGAGACAACTCAGATTCAATACGCCTTGATATTCTTGAACCAAGCAAGCACAAGAATGATCATACTAGATCAAAACCAACCAGGGTTTCACTTCACACTTGTACATCATCAGAACATCACATGAAGTAATAACGTTCAAAGCCAAAATTTATTCAAATGAAATGTAACCCCAAACAAATAGAAATCCTCTTAAAAACGTCAGCTTGAAAGAGAACATTCAATATAACTCACATATATCCAACACAAACCAACATTCTTACTACCAATGCTTAAAACTAAAACTAAGCTCCTCCATAGAACATAGTAAATTAACTAATGCACAGCTTCAAACAACGGACAACCTCCATTCTTTGGAGCTGCCACAGAGATGGACAGCGATTATAAAAAGCAGCAGTTTCAACCAAGAAACCACAGTAGGCATCTGGACCCCTGCTGCTGCTCTACTTAGATCTCTGTCTCATCTTTCTGCGCTTCCTTTTCAGTCTCCTCATACGCTTCTTCTTCCACTGCATTTAAAATAAAAACATTAGTCGCTAGTACCACTACAATGGCACAAGAAAACAAAACCTTAGCAAACTCCCTGTTCGCAAAACAGGTTGATGGCATACTGCAGTGCCAACTGAGTTTTGACACAAACACTTTGTTGTCATCTAAAGAAGCTAAAAAACATATCACGTTGTCTTATCTTTCCTCTAAATCTTAAAGGCCACACTTTTCAGAACATTCATATGGAAAAGATATATTCCATGGAAGACAGGGAAGACACAAGATTTCAGAAGATTTCTACCCCAACACTAGATCTCGAAAGACCCAGCACGGTCCAACTTCAAACAAATACTAGAATATTTTATTGATAGGTGTTTGATAAGGTAAAAACAAGTACACTTGTAAAGCAACTGTGCATATTAATATAAAATTCAATGCATAAGATAACACCTTACCCAACCTTTTTGGTTAAGATCAAGAAAACTATGCAAGTTTAGAAAATGGGTCCGCTGGGGCAAAATAAATTTCACACCCCAAACACAATTTGAACCAAAGCACCATAGCTACTATTCTCAGATTGTGGGAATATACCATCGTAATTGACCTTGGACTCGTACTGTGTTCGACAAATTGCCCAAATAGCTTAGGTGATGTTTGATAGCTAACTTGTATCCCTACTCCCTATAATCACTATTGTTGTAGATTAAAATTGTAAAGGAGTATTTGAGCAAGTGTGGTACATATCAAAGTATGTAAACCTCCCACTTCAAGCATTCCTATACGAGGATCTTAAACAATATATCCTCTTGTGAGCTTCCATTCTACCTTATATGGTTTATAGTTTCTCAAAGTCTACAAATCATCTCCAACAATTACGATCACCATGAATCATGTGTCATAAATCTCCAAGCATGACACACTAGTTATCCTCAAGTAATCAGATAATGCAACTGAAAATACGATGTGTAAGAACAAATTCAACAAAAACAATAGTCAATAGATCCTTTAATCCATCATAGCAAACACAATAACAATTGCAAATATGAAGTTTAAGCAAAAACATAACTGAGTAGCAACAGAACTTTCAATTTCGAGCTTACAAAACCGAAAAAGATAACACGAAATGCACTTAGGATCAGAAAACAGACCTTTGCTCTCATGCTTGCTCAAAATTCACCGCCGACTCTCTCTTTACCTCGTCTTCCGCCGCCTCACGGTGCAAATGCGGCCTCCTCTTATATTTATAGGGTGGTAACAAACCCTAGCTCCTAGCAGGTGATTCTAGTAATTTGACCTTCGTTTTTTCTCTTTTCCTTTTTTCCTTTTTTATTATTTCTCAAATTAAATGATTTTGATTTTTGAGTGTTAAAATTACGAAAAAGAATAAGCAAACAAAGTAACATAAAAATTTAATGACTCAACCAAAAATAGTTAGAAAGTTATCCCAATATCTTAATTAGTTGGTAAATGCGAATCATTCATATTCATGTGCCAAAAATTAAAAGTCATTTTTTTCTTAAAAAAAAAAAATCGTACTATTTTCCTTTTGTTTAAATTCATGTGAAAAAAATTATTAAAACATATTTATGTTTTATGTAGTTTTGTTAATTTTATTCTTTTAAATATTTATAAAAAGTAATATTGATTATTGAGTTTATTAAAAACGATGCAATAAATTTAGTATATGATTACATCACAATAAATTTTATGTGGACAATAATGAGTTATACATAAATTTATAATCATCTCTAACAAATCTAATAACTTAATTTCTTGATGGGTAGAGTGTTCGCTATTTTGATCTTTTTCTACGTTGAGATCCTCCAATTGCTACAGTGATATGTAATGGCAGCTTCTGGTCATGACTATTGGCCTCTACTACAACCATAAGTTGACAACTCTAGCTAGCAATTATCGAGGTTCGACTTAGACGTCTAGAATAGATTTAAAATTTAATCTCCATTCGAGTTATATTAGAGAACTTTTTACTTTTATCAAACGTAAAATTTTTTATAAGTCCCTTGTTTTTTATTTTTTCTATGTAATCATTTAATTTATTAGTATAATTAAAAAGTCCCATGCTTATATTATTGTTATTGAAGATTTAATTATCTTGAACCATGAGTATCTAAGAACAACTTCGTGTTTCTGATTTTCATTCTAGTTATCTTATTAATGATACATTTTGTCGTGTTTTTGCCATAAAAATTCAAAAGTTGTATCATGATGAAGCAAAAATAAAACTATAATTCTTGCTAAAAAAACAAATCACACCCCTACAAAGTTATAAAAGCATATTGGAAGTAAAAATAATTTACGCAAATAAATAATTTTATTCTAGTTAATTAGCTAAGATAATTATAATTTAAATTAATATGGCTCATAACATAATTTTAGCTATAATTATATGTCACGTCTTCTATCTCCTCTGAAATACATATACAAATACAAATTACACATATAAATAGACAATTGTATGACAAATATACAAATACAATTAGTCTCTCTTGCTCTCCTTTCTTCTCCCTCATCCAATCTCACTTGCCTCTCTCCTCCCTCTCCCAATCTCGCTTTCTGATATACAAGTACATATGTATATAAGTTACATATATACAATTATCTAACAAATATATATATATACGGTTTGTCTCTCTCCACTCTCTGCGCTCCCTCACTCGCCTCTGACCTCCCTCTCCTAGACTCGCTTGCCTTTCTCTTCCCTCTCCCAGTTCCTCTCGCCTTTCTCCTCCCTCTCTTATCTCGCTTGCCAGATATACAAATGCATATGTATATCAAATCAATTACATATATACAATTATTTTTGCAGATATACGTATATACAATTCACTTCTATAATTTTTTGCCATTCTCCAATCTCGCTTGCTTACCTCTCTCCTCCTTAACATGTAGCTACAAATTATAATTAACAAACTATAATTATAATTATGATACATAATTAACTTTGAGAGACTATATCCAAAAATTCCCCTCACTAAGCAAATTTCTCTATTTTTCATTATTAAGGAGGAATAACTATAATTAAGGCGAATTCTTAATTATTTTTCTTTTTGACATTCCTGCTGACGAGTACCGGGAAATACAATGTCGAACGAAGCCCCAGCAAAACCACCGTGCGACACACCGGAGCATGACTCAGCCGGCGTCAACGGCTTTGACATCAACAACGACACTTCAAGTACTGCCTTAGCAAAGGGCCTTTCCACTATAATATCTTCTCTAATCCGGGAATTTGATGATAGTGCTGCCGCCACCTCTCGTAGTCAAGATCAACTCTCTTCCACCCTCGATCGTCTCACTGGAGGTAGAACTCATCACCTTCTTCTAATTGTATTCAATGGACTTAATTTCGACATTTATTTTTGATGCTCTGTTTAATTGGATTTAGGGATCCATTTACTGTTTTACATTTCATTTTTGTTACCAATTGTTATTGAATAGTTTAAAGTGGGAAGCTTTGACAAGAGGGGCTTGTTCGGATGATAAGCACCCTCCACCTTTAATCCTAGAGTTGTGGGTTCAGTTACCAGTGGAGCAAAACGGGTGGGAGCTCCAGGGGATGGATTATAAAAATAAAAAGTAGGAAGATTTGCAAAAAGAATTGTTCTATTGACGGCACATCTTAGAAAGAGTCCAAATAATCTTTACTAAGATGGTTGTTCCAACTGAATAGCTGAATGGTTGAGTCACAGGAGTAACAATCCAGCTGCAATATGATGTGCAGGCTTACCCAAACAGATGTGGTTGCAATGTATCAAGTTGTTCAATGGATTGGTCGAGATGAGCATAAGATGCCGTCACACCATTGTCATGTTAGAGAAATCACCAGGGTTGGGGCGTGTGTGTGTGCTGGGAGGCAATAGCTGTATATGTAATTTTGTTTGCACCTTCTAGTTTCATTTGCAGCTCACCATTGTTTCCTTGAGAATGAATACAATCACTTTCTTCTTCTTTTTTGCTGTTGCTATATGATATATTATAAGTTCTCATTGAACCATAAAGCTAAAGGAGAAAAAAAAAAGAAATACACACTGCTCTCGTAGATATTAACAGAAGGCTAATAACATTGTTGGCTGTACAAAGGTCAATCTTTATTCCATACATTTTGAAAAGTCAAATTAACTTAGTGGGCTATATTTCAGCGTGTGAAAAAAAAGAGAGTTTAAGATATCTTGAAATAATATTAACTTGCCACTTTTTTAAAAATAGATATCTTGAAATAACTTTTTGGCTCCTTCCTCTCCCTTTGGTATGTACAGTGAGACTTTTGTGTTCTCTATGTAAAGTAGAGATGTCGTCCGTGCTCCTTTATGCCTGATTATTAGTGGCGACAATTGCATTGGAAAAAGGATGTAAAACTGTATTTCCTTAAGTTTTGTTACTACATGTCGATTGCATCAGACCAATCTAATTGCCATGGGCTAACTAACTATTACATGCTCTACAGATGCAAGAGAAATCACCGTTCTACATAATATCTAAAAGTATTAAAAAGGATATTAGGAATAAAGATCCAGGTTGCTAAGTCTGGTGTTTAATCGAAGATTCTGCTTTTATGTGATTAATTTTCTTGTTCTTTCTTGGTCCTGCTTCTACCTGCAGAGCTTGACAAGCTGCTGGAAGATGCCCCATTGCCTTTTATCATGCAGCATGCTGCCAGAATTTCTGGTGTTAGGAAAAGAATTACATCGTTGAACTCACTTTTGAAGTCTATACAGAGGCGTCTTGATAATATCGACCACACATTATCTGCTGGTTTGTTACATGGTACACTTATTTTTTTCTTGATACATCTTATGTCAAGTTTTTCATGGAAATTCAATTAGGATGTGTGCAGGTTCTTAATACTTTGTACTCCGCTATGAATGCTTTACTTGTGTAATCTTTCAAATAGTTCTGTACATGAATTTGGTATTATGTCCAAGCTGTAGGACATAAAAGTTCAATGGAACAGTAATTCCATAATATATCTTGGAAATTAATTTTTCCACGGGGTATATAGCGTTTTGAAGGAAGCTTATATCCACTAATGCTTTTGTTGTATCTTTTTGCAGAGAAGTCCTCAGGGGATGGTGGGCGAGACCATGAGAATCATAAGTCTTCATTGAAGAGGTAATGCTGTTTCTGGTGTTCGATGAACATATAATTTTCTCACCTGGGATTTACGTGAGTGAGAACATTTACGAGCTGTAGGAGTTTGATTTGTGATATATTTCCTAGTCTCTTGATGCAAAAAGGTAATCGAGGTTCATCGGGTCATATCTACTTATCCCTTAAACATTTGTTAGGATCTAGAACACGAAATTCTAGTGCATTAGTTGATTTTTCTATGAACCTCTTACTTTTTAAAAACAGTTTTCCTCCCCAAGAGGACATCAGAATCTAGTATGATAGACAGACATAGCTGAGCGTCAATAAGCCAGTGATCCACACAGTCTCCGCTTATTTGTACAGTTATGGAAGCAGGAGGAACAGGTTACTTCCACTGTTTGGTGGAGAAAGTTACTGGTAAATCTTGACCTCCCATTCTGAGATGCCTATCTCACTCGATAAAGAAAAAAGAAAAAACACTCCATTCTTATCTTCAGAGCAGTAATTCTAAGTAAATGTCTCAGTAGTTTTGGCCAAGTTGGGAAGTTTAACATGTAAAACAAGACAACGAGGGTCCAAAATAGGAGGCATATCATGCATAATAAGTGATACCCACACCTGGAAGAGATTACAGGTAGAGCCTGCTAACATAAACTTTTTCCAGACATATTTGGAATCAATGATATCTTCTGAGTTCTTACTATCTAACCTTTCCCAGTGTGTGTCAAATGAATTAATTCAGTGTAATCATTTTGTCTTGTGTTTCAATATCTTGGTGCTGCAATTGGATTGCTGAGAAAATCATTTGTAATTTGGAGCATTATTGAAGTGTGTAATATTACTGAAGCATGCAACATGTGATAATCTTTAGATGAGCTAAATCTTTTCGAGGTGTTGCCTTCATAATGTCTAAAAGGAAGTGTATGAGTTTTATGTCATTGACTAGCCTCTAAATCAGTTACTATGTGGTTGTTTTGGGGCAGTTCATGATCAAAATCCAGGAGAAGATTCAAATGTCCTTCGCAGTGCCCGTAGAAATCTCCTTCTGATTGCAAGCATTTGGAACTGATTCAGCCTTGTGGTGTAAAAGGTAGTCTGATGCATGAGGTTATAACACACTGCGTTCTGAAAAGATGTTCTTTTACCTGTCAAAAAATTGCATGGTTTCAGCTCTGTGCCATACTACGTCTGAGTTGTCCAGGAAAGCAAAACATTATAAAATGGAAAACCTATGGTGACTGTTTTAGCAGCTCAGCTGGTGTAGGCCTTTAGGGCAATTTGAAGGGTGTATCTTTGTTAAACTTAATTCTTATATTCTGCTCAGGAACATAATTTAAATTGTTTTGCATTATATCAGATGTGTCCTTTGTTTTACAACTACAAGTTCAGTATATGATGTGTATTCATCATTTTGTAATTGACAAAACCAGTGATTGGTTCTGAAAACATAGCTCATCTCTCTCGTTGTTTGACAATGGTCATTAACGAGAGAACTATTATGCTTAAAATCAAATATCACCATCTACTTAAAGCAAGAATTTGCTATAACACATCTAGATGGTCTGTTTTCAGTTTGTGAAAAGCCCAATACTCAACAATGTAAGGCACATTGAACTTCTTGGTTGAATTCACAAAAATAATTATATGAAAAATCTATATAATAAAGTTATGAGGTAGTTTAACAACCATTTAATTTCAACTTAAAACCAAGAAAATTGAACACATAGGTGTCCACCAAGAAACTACAATATCTAGGTGATGGTAAACTAACATCAACAACAGTCTGCCCCTAACCTCCAAGAGTTTCCAAACTAACCAATCAAAAGTCCAAAACCAACAAATTAAATCTTAACCAAACTCCCACTATAAATACCTTAATTCCTAGTTACTTTCTCATCACCATCAAACAAAATCTCAAACACAATACATAAAGAAGAAAAACTATGGCTAGAAACACATACACTTGCATCTTCATAGTTGCTATCATCTCCTTAGCACTTGGTGGGAAATCTGAAGCTGGTCGTAATCTATTGCAAACCAATAACCCAAGTTTTCCAACTATACCAGGCATGCCAAATATTCCATCATTTCCAAAAATTGGGTCAATGCCACCAATGCCATCATTTCCAAAAATCCCAACTTCTATTCCATCTATCCCATTTTTCACTCCACCACCTCCTAAGAACTAATTAAGTAGATTAGTCTACTTAATTATATTTGATTGTGATTTATACTGTTTGTGCTGTTCCTTTGTTTTGTTGATGATATGATTTGGATTTCCATTAGTTGTGTTATTAGTATTCAGGCTATTTGTCTTTGTGTACGTCCTGGGGACTATATATAGTTTGGTGCTATATCATATTTCTATATGTAATTTTACAATTTCGTTTGTGTCACCTTTATTTATGATACACACTTTTATCATTTCATTTTTTTTTTTGTTACAATTAAAAGACAAATTACATAAATTGCTTATAAGAAATACGGCTAATATTAGGATAGGTTCTTGAGTACCTTAACATTCTGAATGCTCTATCAACAAACAAAAGGGGGCATATAAATTCGTTAATGATATATCCTAATTTGAGTCACCATATTTACGAATCTCAAAGTCCATTCAATATGCAAATGTGAAAATGTGTCTATCACGTTGTACTAATTATTTTCTTAATTGATAACTATACTATTATCTGACTTATTCCTGACTACAAGTTTCAAAACTCATTCTTCGTGATTAATCAAACAAGCCGCCTAGTACTAGATCCACGTCCTAATTCTAAACTTAGCAAGTTGCACAATTGTGACATGTTAGCTTAGAAGGGGAAAAAAGATATATAAATAGTATTATACTAATTCGTTTATTGAAACATATAATCAACAAAGTGGCTGTAGTTTAGTGGTGAGAATTCCACGTTGTGGCCGTGGAGACCTGGGCTCGAATCCCAGCAGCCACACTTCACTCTTTTTTGAAAAAATAAAATAAAATCGTACATATTATGACTATACATTGAAGACAATAATATAATTGAACACTTTACTCTTTTTTGAAAAAAAAAAAATCATACATATTATGACTATACATTGAAGACAATAATATAATTGAACCCATTTAATTATTAAGTCCTACGTAACATTTCAATGACCAAGACTTAAGCTTAACAAATTATTTCTACAACTCTAATGTTAAAAGAACAAGACTAGGACCTAGATAGAAAAATGTGTATGTATGCCTTTTTATTAGCCCAATGCTTAACAAAGTGAGGCAAATTATAATTCTACATTGAATTCACGAAAATAATCATGGAAAATCTATAATAAAGTAATTTATATAGCAACCATTTAATTTCAACTTACAATATTGACCACACATACAGAAATAGGTGTCCACCAAGCAACTAAAACATGACAATTGGTTCAATAACACCAAGGTAAGTGTTCATGGCTATTTATAAATTTACAATCAAGTTTTTCCAACAAATATAACACTGAAAATAAGGTTTGGAGTTAGCCATGACAAACATTTCATTTTCTCATTAACTGGGAACCTAGAAAAGTGATATTATTCATATAGTTGTAAAGTTTGAAGCCAGAAAATAATTATTCAAAAGAAGAATATTTTTATGTCTTAATGACAAAAGAAAAATGTCTATTCCATAAAAGTGAAGACAAAATTTGGTAGTTTACTTAAATAAAGCAAAAGCCTTCACGTGAAACCATATAAATGGAAAATAATCTTACATTCCCCTCCAATCTAAAAAACAAAAATACACATGAAAATTTAAAAATTTCCTCATAAGCAAACAAGCTTACTATGATACTCCTTGTTAACAAATCAAACAACAAGAACATGATTATCTATCTTCAAATTGTTCTATTCTAAGTTTGGCACATGGAGTTAGCAGCAATAAATAATACTTTATATTAATTAATCGATTTGAAAGAACAAAGTATAGTAATCAAAGATAGTGATCTCCAAACTAAAAAGCAAATGAACAAGTTGTATAATGATGAGTATTTCACCTGACAAAGCAAATAAACAAATTAAAAGGCTTCGTTCAAAAACAATTTCTCTACGTTCATAAGTTAGGAACAAAATCTATGTTTATATACGTCATTTCGATTCAAATTTACCTATAAAATTATACTAGATATATGTTGTTTGTGTAAATAAGATCACATTTTTACTAACTATTTTCGTAAAAATCTCAAAAGTATCAAATCTCTTTATAAGAAATACTATCCCGTTCACTTTTACTTATCACTTATTTCCTAAAATAAATTTTCATTTTTATTTGTTAACTTTTGACTTATTAAGAAAAAATAGTATATATTTTTTTTTGCATGTTTTACTCTCAATACTAAATATTTATATTCAAATCATTAATTGTATTTTTAATATTTAAGTGAGATAAGTTGAAGTATAACAAGTAAAAACGAACGAAGAAAGTTGAGAGCAGTACACTTAAATTATTAAACTAGGTTCTAAAAACATCCAATGTGTTTTAAGTAAACGAGGTATACTTTTAACAGCAACCTAGAATTGCTAGTGTTGTATTTATCCAAATAATGCAGTCAAGTTGGAGAGGTCTTCAAGGCATATCTTAACATAACAACAACTAACTTTCTCGTAAAAAATGAAACTCAAAACTTTTTGCACAAAACAAAAAAGGTAGACTGTAAGCTATAAAAATTACTCCACATGAGAGTGTGCACTTTTATACGAGAGGAATGGATTAGTATATAAAATTGTGATCAGATCAATATACGATGCAAATGAAAGTAACAAAAATGAGAATGTTGAAAAGAATATGTATAATCATGAATGAAATTATTCACGAAAAAGTGAAAATAATTTTATAATAAACAAAATGAGAGAAAATAGACTTAGATAATTCGAGAAAGTTAATATCCATACTTACTAATGTTTTTTCCTATCAAATGCCAGTTTATAAAATCAGGTTCTAACATTTAATAATGTTTCACTACACTTACTACTTACTAATTAGCTAATCCAACAGATCTCTTCACTATTTATTAATTTAAGTTGATTAAAAGCAAAGTGACCAGAACGCAGTTGAGTGTCTGCTTCCGCGAACCATCCTAATTTTGCCCTCTTCCTCTCAATATATTATATATAATAATTTCTTTACAACGGTAATTACCTATTTAATATTTTTTAATTTTTTGCTTCAGATAAAATTTGAATAAAAAAATAAAAACGAATATTAATGTGCCCGCCATGATCCCCAAAACTATCCCGCTTTTTCAGTTTGGGCTTTTTGGACATCGATTTGGGCTTTTTAAATCTTTGACCACATAATCCACGTGTCAACACCCCATTTGTTGTAATACAATGGACCCACCTGTTTCTGATGTTTCTATTTATGTGCTCCCCCTTCACATATAATGCCACTGGGACACAGTCTCCCTGCTGCTTACTGCTAAACAATGGAGCGCCACATACACAAACACTATTCATAAACCCTAGCTACCTATTCTCTTGCTTTGCATTTTTTTGGGATCTTTGACTCTTTCTTTTTATATATATATATATTCCATTCTGTAATCGTTACGTTAACGTTTCTTCTATTTGTATGTACGCCGGAAATTATGGCTTCAGCTTGCGTTAACAAAATGGGTATGTCGCCGGAGAAGTTTTTGGATTGTTCTCCGGCTGCGAAGTACAAGTCATATGGTTGGTTAAGTCCAAGGATGTCATTTAGTAGGGACGGCGAAGCTTCCAAGGTTGCCGGAGCTAAGCAGACGAGTGTTGAAAATGATAAGGTGGAGGAATTAGATCCAGAAGTTTCGAAAGATATGGGCGATTTTGAGTTTTGCCTTGAAGATCCGGTAAATATGCTGCCAGCTGATGAGCTTTTTTTCGATGGAAAGCTGGTGCCGCTTCATCTCTCTATGATCCGTCCTGCTGCTACGACGTCGGCTGCTGTTTCCGCATCACCGGATACACCTCAAGTTCGGATGAGAAATGAGATTTGTAATGCGGATCCTTATTTGTTCTCTCCGAAAGCACCGAGGTGTACTACACGATGGAGGGAGCTTCTAGGCTTGAAGAAACAGAATCAGAACAACAGTGCCAAGCAGGAAACTCAGAGAACCTCGTCGTTACCGAGCAGTGCTGCTCATAAATCCCTGAAAAATTTCCTTCATCGCAACTCAAAGTCCTTAAGCTCTTCTCTAGACTCGTCTCTTCACCTTCCGTTGTTGAAGGACTCTGATACAGAGTCCGTTTCGATTTCTTCTCGATTATCTCTTTCATCTTCCTCTTCTGGCCATGACTACGATGATCTTCCTAGACTCTCGCTTGATTCAGATAAACCGAACAGTTACTCTCGAAATGCAAATCATATCTCTAGTCACCGCAGGGTTCGTGTTGTGAAGTATAGAGTGTCGTCATCAGAGAATCCCCTTGCTAATAGAGCTAGCAGAAGCCCAGTTCGTAAACAATCAGACTCTAGTGTCACCACTGTTCGAGGAGCCTCTGTTGATAGTCCTCGCATGAATTCGTCGGGTAAGATTGTTTTCCACAGCCTAGAAAGAAGTTCAAGCAGTCCGAGCACCTTCAATGGTGGACCCAGGTATAAACACAGAGGAATGGAGAGATCTTATTCAGCTAATGTCCGTGTTACGCCTGTTCTCAATGTCCCCGTTTGTTCCCTTAGAGGTTCTTCAAAATCAGGGGTCTTCGGATTTCCTCTGTTTTCTTCTTCATCTTCATCTTCTGCTGTAAGCGGAAACAAAGCAGGACACCATCACAGTAACATCAGACCCAGAACAGATCGCATCAAAGAATGAAAGTTTTTTAGGCTAGAAACTTGGTAATTATTACCCTTTTTCCGTTAGATTTTTGAGGGTTTTTTTTTTCATGCAATTTTTCCAGATTTCTACAGGCTTAGGAAAAAAAAATCATGTAAATATGCGGGCAACTCTTAGCTTGTTTTACTTCCATTGTTCTCTTCTTCTTTGCTAACTCTGATGTTGAAAGCTAATGTTTTTGATTTTTTTTTTATGAAATCTTATTATTATTATTATTATATTTGTTGTACCTGAAAGCTATGGGAATCTCTGTTCTACTTTTCCTAAAAGTTCATCCCTTTCTTTTCATTGTTGAATGAATCATGAATCATGAAATGATGTTTATGTGTGCTAAAGCGTTTGACGACCACGCGCCATGGATGGTCGTGATGATTGTATTTAAGATCACTGTAGCATTTTCTGGTCACAAGGAAGAAGGTAACGTGACATGCATTGGCATCTTTCTCTGCTATGCTCTACTGGAAATATTATTTCTTCTAATATTATTCATTTTTGTTTTTTTATTCTCTTTTAACTTTTTTCGTGTTGAAATTTGGGAAATGCTGAGTGCTATTTTTTTTTTGAATACACACACTGAGAAGATGGCAGGTTTTGCTGATCAATCTGTTTTTTGCACGTCAGTCTGATCCCTTAGCTACTACACTTTATAAGGACCTGTATGTAGTATTATTAGGAAAATAATAATATATTCGATATAATTTAAAAACGCAATGAACTCGTAAAGATTGGATAATTGATACATATGCGGTGCTAGCATGTGGAAACTCTGCATCTACAGTCCCATTAAATGTTGTTCGAGAACACCTTTCTCTACTCTAACACTCAATTCCTCTCTTTTTTTCAGCTAAAAGACTTAGGAATTGGATGTTTATGTTAAATCAACATGATTTTTATCTTAAACAAAGCAGTGATTTTTACCGCAGGGCGGGGATGTTGCAGCTTTTGCAAGTAAATATAACATGGAATTTGTTAATCCAAAATAGTAACCATTCTTTTTCTACTTGAAGACAAGATAGAAAAAAAGTGGGGAAGAGCTGAAGGAGGTCCATGCATGTGTGAATTTTGTAGTGTAAAATATCAGATAAAGATATAACAGTTCTTTCTATTGTCGTTGTCTCCATCCTATTTAAAATCTAAATTATGTAAATTGATGGAAGAGTACCAATTGATTCCAATAAATTGACCATTCCTTTGTTTTGGTTAACGGTTCAGAATTTAAATGCTATAGGTTTTGATCGGTAGAGAGCGCGAATTGTGTGATTGGATCCTTTCACCGTTCTTATCCACTTTTAATGTATGTTGCTCGATTTCTTTAGAGTCCTGCAAAATATACGTCCGATTCTTTAGTATACTATGAGTACAGGTATAGCTCCTCATCACTGACTAGTCAATTTTTCTTTGTATTGAAAGTGTGAAATTTTACAAATTTCTCGATTTTATCTGCTTGGAATTTCCATGATAAGTTGCTCGACTTTGACCAATGGTTTTTACAATGGACTCATAGGGTTACTCACTCAGATATCGGCATTGGCAATACAAAAATTTGCTCTAAAACTCAAATTACATGTTGTAAAATTTATAAAAAAAATGCTCTAATCTGTTGTGTGAAAGAGAGTATTATTGAATTTTGATATAGACATTGAATGTGCAGATTTAGTGTTAAGTAGCATAGTGTTAGTGGAGCAGCCTAAAGGTTCTTTTCTAGTGCCCGTAAAGGAAAAAGTGATACAGAGAGAAAATTTAACCGATTCTCTCCGTAGCATTTACTATACAATTGTCGCAGTAGTCGATGTTGCAGTTGCAGCCTTAGCTTCCAATATTCGTTTGCATTTTGGTCATCATCATTCATCCACCTCTTAAATACCCCGTGTCTCAAAATCATATCTAAGATCGTATTTATCAAATTATAATTTCACAAATTTTTAATTTTTTTTTTGATTTCAAATAGAAATTTCTACTACATATCTAAGCTCTAAAGTAGGGAGACATACAAAAAATTTAATGACAATAGATATATGTTAAGTAGCAGCGCCCAAATGAACAACCTAACACATAAATTTCAATAAACACAAATTTAAATGAATCCGATTAAAAATATAATCTACACGGTATGAGTAAAGGAAAGAGCCACCGAGTGAGGTTTCACCTTGAGGTGCACATGCAAACATCAATAAAATCTGTGTAAATTATTGAAAAATATTAGTATCTGAGAAAAGGTGTTTTGGGAACAAAAGCATATAGTATTAGAATAGTTTAATTATGAAATTAGTGGATTAGCATGTACTTAAGCAACTAACGAGCAAACCAAAGACAAATATTAGAATTGAAAAAAGCTGATGTACAAGTTGTTGTTTAGTTTAGACAGTGAGGCAAACTCCCTGCAGCCTGCCTTAATTTTATCAACCATACCTTTGTTTTTTCTTCTTTTTCTTTAACCTTTGCTTAATAATATAATGTATTGATTTGTCTACATTCTTAAATATATAATATGGTTGCACAGTGAATTTGTCTGTCTTTATATATAAATATATAAAAAAAATCAATAGTAGAGTTGTTAATATATACAGTGTCTCTTTCTTAGTTCCAAAGGAGACATATAGATTGAGGAAATGTCTTGGGTGAATGCAATATATTTGTCTTGTGGTGAATGGAATGAGCCAATATTGTTTTTTGTCATACTTGAGGTTTTCTCATTCAGATTTGAATAAATGCATTTTTTAATTATGATTTATGATAAAAGTTTTAAATTAGCTCAAGATTTAAATACACTTAGAGTTCATATAATTATCTCCGATAATAACATATTTCATTGATAATTTATAAGCTCTGTCTAGAAAGGATAGTATCTACATATATCTAGATGTATTTTCCATGTCTCCACATTTGTTCAATGTATACATCAGAATATTATAATTATGATTATGATAAAGTTTTAAATTACCTCAAGGTTTAACACTTACGGTTCATTTAGTATAATTTAATAAGCGAGGTTCGAAAAAAATAATGTGTATGCACATTTAGCTAACTTCTACTATCTAATAAAGTTGGAAAGATTATTTAAAAAATAAATAAAATCCGACTCAATTCATATATATATCGTCAGAGTAATTTGGAATATACCACCAGAGCCCATAGATATGCTATTATTACTAATTACTATAACAAATTAAATTATATGCTCAACTATTTCTTCATAGTAAAATCCTCTCCATCTCGGTTCAACTATTCTGCTTTCTATCTTGTTATACGATATTTTCAAAAAATTATTTATGAGTAATTAAAACAAAATATATTACCTCTTTAATTAACTTGGTTGTATCACACTGAATCATAAAAGAAGTTACTCAAGATATTGGATATGTTACAATATTCAAATTATATTGTGCCGTACCATTTTAAATCCTAACTAATTCAAATTTCCTTTTAAAATTTGAACCCTTTTCTTAAAAATGAAAGATATTTATTAGGAAGGTGATGTTAATGAAATTGTCGGTTCACGAGATTCTCTTTTACCTCAATAAATAAATAATGATAGTATAGTACTTTAGTGATGTTGATGTAGATACTAATTTATTAAGGAGAAATAATGGGATTTGGAAATATTCGGTCGTCTACAAAATCCATCCATGCATCTATCACGAGACCAAAATTCAACATTCATCCCTCTTCTGCTACACACCACAGAGGAACAACGACTCAAATAGTGCATGAATGCATCTCTCTCAATATATTTTAAATTATTACCACTCTATAACGCATGACATTAAAAATAATTCCAAATCAAATTAAAGTTAGATCGTTATAATAAAATATTATTATCATAGCTAATCAGCTATTGAACTAATTAAAGAACGTAGTTGCTTGATTTGTTGAGTTTTATTAATGGGAAAAAGATCAAAAATGCCGTTAAGGTATTAGAAATAGCTCAAAAAAATGTTCTTCTTCCATCTATTGGATTCTCATCCACCTATTTGGATAAAAAATGCCCTTAGAGTAAAATTTCAACCTAAAATATCTATCCCTTTAACAGAAGCTGATGTAACAAAAATAATATTTAAAATTTTATGTGTTGGCATTATGATTATTGGTCCACATGTAATTAGACCCAATTTCATTCTCAATCATATCCATCAATCCAAATCCATTTCTAAAAGATCCTACTTTTTCTTTCTTCATCTTTCTTCTATAAAATTATTTGGAGGATTAATAAAATACTATCAAATTCTTTCGGTAAATTCAAATCTTTAAAAAAAGGTTATAAAAAATTCTATATATCATCATTCTCTCGAAAAAAATATTAATTGACCTACTAATTTTATGGTAGTGAAGATAAGTGCAATTTAATTTGTAACCCAAAACGTATCAAAAGAATGAGTGAATTTGATGAAATGGGAACAAAAAAAAATCATACATTCAATCTCCCATGGAAGCAAGTCACTCATCAAATCAAGCCATGTTGTTTATCACATTTTTTTTTATTTAAAAACGGAGTCTCTAACAGTTGAGGAGGAGTTCAATCTCCAATTAGCTCAGGAAAGACTGAATTTTTTTAGAAAAATGCATGTTCTTGTATTGATTGTTTTGATATTATTTTATTAATATTCCAAATAATTTTTTTAGAAGAAAGATGAAGAAAGTGGGGGAAATGGGTTCGGATTAATGGGTATGATTATGAATGAAAGTGGGTCTAATATATGTGGACCGATAAAATAATGCCACACATTTAACTAAAAGATATATATTTGACACATCAGCTTCTGTTAAAGGTAAGGGTAATTTTAGGCTTAAATTTGACTCTAAGGGCATTTTTGATCCAAATAGGTAGATGAGAGGACATTTTTGATCTAATAGATGAAAGAAGGACATTTTTGAGCCATTTTCAATACGTTTAAGGGCATTTTTAACCTTTTTCCCTTTATTAATTTGTAGTAGTACTCTTTGAAAATAGTTTAGTTGATTGTTGGTGATTATTCCTTAGGTTATGAGTTGTAACCTTAAATTATTCTCCAAAGTTTGAGACGTATCTCACATATCGTAATAAGTGAGTAGTTTTTACTTGGTTCCACATAAAAATCTTTTCTAGTGTAAATGTTTTGAAAAGTTGAATAAGTTAAAGAAAGCAACGGTAATAAATGTTAAGAGAAGTGAGTGGTCACATCCACATGCAATAGTAAATAAATGAATATGAAAAGCAAGGTATTCTACTTGTAAACGACAAATTGCTGTTGCTAACAGTACTTCTATACTAAAAACAACAATTAATAGTGAAGAGTGAACAAACAACAGTTTCAAATTTGATTTCACTGTGCTAGTTTTGCCTTAATTCAACAGGAAGACTTTGTTAATTAATATTACTTGTGTGGCATAGTATGTATGGTGTGTAGAATTATAAATAACCTTTAATGTTATATACAAAAAGCATTTTCGTAAAAACTGTACGAGACTGACTAGTCAAATAGAAAAATATTGCTCTCTTGATTTAAAATTTAATAAGAAAAGGAAACAGAGAGATGTACAATTTTAGAAGTTGAGTAAACAGTGAATTAGCTATAGTTGTTGAAGAAAAAAAAAAAGAGAAAAGGAAAAGTAGATAACGATTGAGAACTTTTATACATAATATACTATAATTTTGTAGTGGGGAAATTAAAGCTGCCTAAATTTATCTGATCTGTTTCTCTTTTCCCTACTGTTGCAATTTCTAGCGTGCTATTATGAGTTGTAACTTGAAAGTACTCTTATGTCTCTTTGTTGTGCAACACTCTCACTTCTTTGCTTTTCCTTTATTTGGTTCTTCATAATCCTAACCATAGGGTATTACCCAATGTGTATCATCAACAATTGTTTGATGGTAAGATAGATATTCCTTCCTTAATTCTTATCCCTAAGTTTCCTATTTCAATTTTTATTATAAAGCGCTTTAATGTTAATTAAGATTGAAGGAGTAGTTGAAACAAGCGATGAGTAGTAGTTGAAACATGTCTAGTTAGTCCATGTCACAGGTAAAAAATCATCATATTTTGTTGGATTTTCACAAAATGTATGCTGGAATTACACTTGTAAAAATTTCAAACTTCAATACTAGAGTTTCCCTTAAAAAAACATTTTTCAAACTCTGAACTTGTGTGATGAAATTTCGAGTACTATTTCTTCTTATTCAAAAAATTATTAAAATTTCAACTATTTTTACCTACAAAACAAATGGTGTAATGACCCATACTTGTAATAATTCAGATCCAAATGGCCACACAATACCATCGAAGCCCAATTCAAAATATTTGCGCTGATAGGACCCGGCCTTTTATTGCATCTCCTACACTTGAACATAATTACGACCATTTCAGCCCAATTCTCTTCTTCCACAAAGAAGCTAGCAACGGTAAAACCCAGAATCGACAAAACAATGGTTAATGAGTATACATTCTGTTTTGGAGTAGTGGTTAGCATATTGCATTGTTAGACTGTCTATGTCACTTCTCAGTTGCTTGATACTTATGGAAATGCATATTTTATTACATTTAAGTTGTTTTTCACCTTGTTCTCTGTTAGTGCAAATCTTCCCTCCATGGCTGAAGAGTTCAAGTATTCTTGCAACACTGCCAGTGAAACCCTAGAATGGATCCATGCAATTATCAACTTCATTGCACCTTATCGTTATTTTATAGATGCTCATGTCGTCAACTTTTTCAAGGTCTTCACCTTCTATTCAGTTTACATAAGATTTAATTGATCTATTTTTGCTACTGTTTATGCTTTGCATATTGCACTCTGCTGCTATTTCATGTGTAAACTTGGAAATTGTTTGCGAGTATATGCAGGATAGACTATGGGAAGCTGTGGATAAAGAATGGATGGATTGTTTACAGAAGGAGTCGGTTGAAAATCTTCTCCGGATTCCTTCTGGTGTGGTTCAGGTAGATATAAGCACATATGTTTTTTGCTTTAAACTTGATATTGTTGAGTTCATGTGTACTTGGATCATTTCTAGTTCGAATTTGTTTGGTTAGTTTGAGTTATCGGAAGTGTAGAGTTACTAGGAGGTTCATTTGCTGCTTTGCTTTTCAGGAAGAAGAATTTCACATTTTTTGTGTTGAATTACTTGTACAGGGTCAAGCAGTAGCACATAGTTTCACTGCTCAATACTACGATGTGAGCTTATCTTTGAATATGACAAGTTCAACGAATAGCAAAGTTCCATTGGCTTGATTGGCCACTAATTATAGCAAATGTAATTTGGATAAATATAACCATATTTATGGTATCTATTCCTTTTGCTGTATGGTTTTAAATAACAAGAATTTCAATACTTGAGTTTAATGTCACCTATCCAGAACTAAAAGGAAAAAAAATGAGAGGAAACAAGTACTTTATTGTCTCCCAACTATAGTATCTATAGCAGTAAGATGACCTATTTCTTTGTTAATTGACTTTGTTTATTTGTGTTGTTAGGATCACTGGCCTGGCTCACTTAAAGACTTCATACTTACTCTGAGGTCTCTTTGTCTTTCACGTGAACAGGCTGATTTTCAGGTATATTTATTTTTATTATCATTCTTTTCTTAAATTTGTGATACATGGTAGTTATAGATTTACCATTAGAGATTTTCGACTTCTCGAATGCCATTGTTCTTACTCATGCTTTTCCCATATTTGAAGTTTTGTACACATAGCTTTCTTTACTGGTGGCATTTCTTCTGGTTTGTTGCTGTGGCATCTGGGTTATGATATCTGTATAACTAGACTAACATTTCACAAGGGAGTCAGGAATTGAATTTCACTTCTTCTTCTGTTTGCTTGCAGGAATTTTCAGGAATGCACATAGCTTCACTAAGTAATGTTTTAGCTCAAGGCATGAATCATAAGAAAAAGCATGAAGTAAGGCATGAAAGTAGCTTAGTCCTCTTACACTCCTATCTTTGTGCTCAATTGGTTGGCTACAAATCTGTGGAACAGTGTTTTATTCTTTGCTTTGAGTCTTTTGTGTGCACCACCTGCTGATATCAGGTCATTTGCGAAAGCTTCTTCTTTTTTTTTTACCATCAAGCTATTAATATTAGCCTTTAGCTATGTGATGCTGGAGTTTTTTTCTAACATTGAATTTTCTAGCTATGTGCTGCTCTAAGTATCCGTTTCAGTGTTCATTTTGTTTTCTCAACCTGAATGAAAGAATGTAATAAATTTTCAGAAGTTTTAACAAAATGGATCAAAGATATACGAGTGTTTTTAAAAAAAAAAATAATTTCTACATTGAGCTTAGGTTCAGAAAACCAACTAATGCAGGTTCCGTGTATGGGTTCAATTTTCTTAACCTGAACGATAGAATGGTAAATACTGTCTAAGCAGGTGGAAGTACTTTCTGCTCTGGTCAGCTTAGTCGCAAAGCAAGTTGGTGCCCGAACAATTGTTGATGTTGGTGCTGGACAGGTGTGTCTACTTCTGCTTTTGTACAACTATCAAGCTTGTTCCTATGCAATTCAGATATTTTGCCTCTTTTAGTGTTGATACATATAAGTGTGTATCTATGTTTGCATATTAGGATTATAAATTAATTATTATTTTATCTTAATTTGATAGAATGACTCAATACATAGGTATAGACTCTACATGACCAAGGACTTCTATTCGAGTTTGTAGATGGTGCTAGTTAATATTTTTTGCATCAATTCCGTGTTGGGTTTCTACCCACAAAGGTAAGGATAAGATTCTGGGTATGTTGCTGTAGTAATTCCATGTTGGTTTATTAAATTGATCGTCGGACAGACTTAAGGTGCAATTACTCCTGATAGTGTTGAAAGAAAAATCCAATAATTTTTCTAGTAATTCTAATTGCAATAACATTTATGCCACAATCCCAAGAAAGTTTGGGTCAGGTAGAATTTTCACTCTTCATGCCGCTCCATATAAGCTCATCTCATTCAAATATTGTACAAAACAGAATTAAAGTTGTAATAAGAACGAACGTGTTCAGGTCACTGAAAAGGCCTTGTGAACCTTTTCTACTGGAGTAACCTTCTTACCAATAGTTTCAATGAATATTTTGACTTTGTTATTCCTTAGAATTCATCAGGAAGGTTGATTGTGCTAACCTGTTTTCCACTGATGTAATTTTCAGCATCTACTGGATCCAAGCCTTACTAAAAAAAAATAAATTCTAGTACTCGTTTGTGCGGAGAAATAATCATCTGGGTTATCTGGTTTCATGCCAACTGCATCTACTTAGACTGTACATGTGGTGCAGGGTTATCTTGCACAAGTGCTTGCTTTTGACTACCAGCTTTCGGTAATTGCTATTGATGCTTGTTCACATCATGGCAAGATTACTGATGCACGTGCAGAGCGAATCAGGAAACACTATGCAGCTAAGATGCGTAAAAATTGGTAGGTAGAGTCTCAGAACGCGTATTTGTTGAAATTATCATATATATGCAGCACATATTCCTTATGCTAATGAAATCTTTACACCTAAAAAGTGGTCTTAAAATCTTGGCTGTGAATTGAAACTTTAGGACTATAGAGGAAGTTTATCTTCTAAGAAGTTGAGAGAAAGAAAAACTTCTTGCTTCTCTCACAGAGGGAAATAAATTTTTAACTGCTGCAACTTGAGTTATAAACTTTAGGACTATAGAGGAAGTTTATCTTCTAAGAAGTTTGGAGAAAGAAAAACTTCTTCCTTCTCTCACAGAGGGAAATAATCTGATAAACGTTACACAATAAATAACAGTGGTGGGCAGTAATCTCCGCCTACCTTATTTTCAGACAAACGAAATACATAGGTTAAGACTAACAAGCAATACTGTCTTAGTTTATCCAAAGAAATTAATGTGCGCACATGAAATACGTTTTATTAGGTACACTGGTTGGGGTGTTTGAGAAAAGCTGATTTGTTGCAGAAATTTGGCAGTATTCATTGTCCAGTTGACCAAACTATGCTTCTGTGTCAATGCTCTACATCAATCTGATTTATAGTTACACTTAGTTAGGATCAGTAGTTTGTGTCATGTTATTGGATGTGTTCCTCTTTCAGAATGCTTTTCCGTAATCCATTTCCCTTTTTTTCCAGCTCTGAACCGAGAGAGCTTAGTGTGCCAAAGACAGTTACATGCCGAGTGCTGTCTACTGATACACTGAAGGCCTTGAGTAACTCCCTAATAGAGAAGGATCATGCAGGGAATCAACATATGGGCAATAGAAGTTCAGTCTCTCAGCCATCTCGATTTGCTGAGGATATACCACATTCTCGGTCTTGTAGTGATTCTACATTAGTTATTGCTGGACTTCATGCCTGTGGAGACCTCTCGGTGACAATGTTGAGGTGGGTACCATATTGTATATTGTGCTCCTTCCTAAGTCTCATGAGGTGGTGCTGACCTAAAACAATAACTAAAGGGTGCTAGGATGACCATACATATTCATGGACTACTCCATTTGTCTGACTGATTAGTGAAGTCCGACTTGCGTTCTTTAGTACATGAAACACTAGTCCAAAAAGACGGATATTCCATGTCTATTATTCTCCTTTTGTCATTCTAAGACCTTAAAATACCAATTGGAATAAGTTCAGGCCTCCACTTTATGGTTCAATTATTACTAATTGGCTTATTCTTATCTTAGTTTGCTTTACAGAATCGTTTTAGGTTATGAATTATGATAGTCCCTCCCAATTTGATATTTGTGTGATGCACAGTTGACTCAATATTTCTTATAATTTAAGGACATTCTTGGAATGTGACAAAGCTAAGGCGGTGATTAGCGTCGGTTGCTGTTATAATTTGCTTTCTGAGGAAGCCATTTGCGAAGCGGATTCTTGTTGTGGTTTTCCTGTAAGCCAAGGTGTTAAATCTGCTGGAGTAATACTTGCAAAAAGTGCTCGTGATCTAGCTTGTCAGGTAGATAAGTATTATACTATTCTTTGTTGACCCTTGCTGGTAGAACTTGCTTGAAATAACATCCAAATTTATTGCATCTCGAAAGCTGTTCACCTTTTCATTGTATCTGACCTTGAGTTGCTTTAACAGAGTGCTGATAGATGGAGGGGCTTGGGTGAGAACGCAGGGCTTCACAACTTTGAGTTGCATGCATTCCGTGCTGCCTTCCAGATTGTACGTGCTGTTCATTTTGGTCTACAATTTATAGTTTCATTGGGCTTATCTACGAGTCCTTCCGTTGAAACATTTTGCCAATAGTAGCGATAGCCCACTAACCTGCAGTTATTGTGAAGTTTCTCTTCAGACATTATCCTAGCATATTGCTAGAAAGCCCTACAATAGGGCGTCAGGGGAAAGCCTTACGGCGCCAACAGAATCAAAGGATCCTGGAATCCAATTTGCATCATGGGGGGTCGTCAGAATCTGGTGAGTATTGTGAAGGATAGATACCATTGATAAACTTAATTGGGTTTCAAGGTATATCTAGTATTCATTATAACTTCTGTCAAATGCTTATTCTTAAGATATATCATATAATTTTGACCAGCCTTGTAAGTTGTAGATTTCATCATTTTATGCTGTACATATCTTATTGTCACGCCCCAAAACTGGAAGGATGCAACTGACATTCCATGAACATTTTTTTAAAAATTTAAACACAACATCGGTCGCCTAAACAATTGAAATAACACAAGTGACTGTATACACCCAAATTTCGAAGCTTTATGAAGGCTACCTATTAAGAAAATAAGCTCTTAAGTGCTTTCTATGCAGGTGAACCACGGGAGAGTGTGGCGTTTCTTCATGAATACTCTTCTATTCAGAGTTCTAATAGCGAGTCTAACGCTGTGGACAGATGCTCACTATTTGCAAAATTTTGCGAGTCTGGGTTAGGTCGTTTACATCTCCCTCATTTGGCGGATACAGCTTACAGTGCAATCTGGAGGGAGTCTGAATCATACGCTGTAAGTAGAAGATCTTTCATGACATTATTACTTTTAATTTCCTTGGAGCATTACTAGTTGTCTTCTGTACTTGAAAACTACAACATGAAGAAACCCAATACAGTCTAGCTGTACTTTAAAAACTGTTAGCGGTAAATCAAATGCAAATGCAATTTCAGAAACCTTGTTCTCTTTCCTTTACCTTTTTAAAACAAATTACAAGACAGTATATTAGTTCTGTTTTCCTTTGCTTATCGGCTGGCCAAGATTTGACCCGTTACTTTAATGAAGAGGTGTCCAGTTTGCTCAAACTGCAAGTCATTGGCAAAAACCTCTTGTGGATAGTTGGATGATTTTTAAATGGTCAACTATTTCTTCTCAGCATCAATTTGATTGACGTGATTTTAAAAGGTCAAAAATATCTTAATTAAGTTGAAGTACCACAATATTGGAGCCTTGTTGTTTATTAGTCGATGTAATAGCTTTCACTTAGGAATGGAGATCTGGTGGTTGTACATTATGTACAGCATTATTGTACTTTCAGATTCTCATGAGTTGAACTTACCAGTCCTAACTAGCTCAAAATATGTCTATGTGTGATCCTTGGTGGTTTTGTTCTCGAGAAAGTAAAGATGTCTGTTATTTCTTATATTCTTTTTGGGGCCTGATAAATAACCAAAAAGATTCCTTAAAAGGAACAAGAATCTTTCTTACTCTGATAAAAGTAATTAACGTTCCGCAGGAGTTAATAGGACCTTATTGGTCTCTTCGTGCTGCCCTGGGCCCCGTTTTGGAAACTCTTATACTGCTTGACCGATTGTTGCTCCTCCAGGAGTATGGCAGTGATCTGGAGGCAAGCCTCTTACCTATTTTTAATCCTGTGTTATCTCCGAGGAATATGGCTATCATAGCTAGGAAAATTAGAAAGTAGAAAATTTTCTACAGTCTCTAAAAATGTGATTCAACATACTGTGTTGCTATGATTTGTTCTCAGATATTTTGACCGCTTCTGTGTTATCCTTTTTTTAATAAATCTTCCTTAACCAAGAGAAAAAATGTCAGAAGAAAGGAAGCAATTTGCGACCAGGAACAAGCTATATTATTACAGATGTCTTTTTAACCAGAAAAAGAAGAACAGAAGAAACAGGAAAAATTTTGCAACCAGGACCTAGCTTTGTACATGGTCCAAGCAAAAAATGAAGCTCTAGTGGTGAAATGGTATTATATTTATTTATCTATAGATGATATTTGGTTTGCAAGGTGTCTCTTTACACATTTGATCTCAAGTTTATATACTGCTGTCTTTTCTCAAGGTGAGAAGACAAGCCCAAGAATGAGAATGTGGTTATCAATTGAAATATATATCCAACCTATTGCTAATTTAAATGTTGGTTTCACATTCTGACTACTCAGGGTTCTTATGATTATGATATTGTCCTTTATTCACTTTGGGATGTAATGTCATGAGAAATTGTCCTTTTTAATATATAAGTTGTGGAGGGTTGTGTCCACTGTCCTATGAAGTATTCAAGGACAATAGACAAATGACAGGTGATGACATGAACTTTAAGCTAATTACACATTTTATATTATGTTATTCTTGCTTCCTTAGAGTGATTTCAAGTTCCTCGCAGATAACTCGTTCTTGTATTTATATGTTATTATTACATAAGTGTCTGGATTGTGGTGTATGGTAATCGTGCTGTTGATTAGTCTATGTAAAGGCTGAAATAGAAGCTTAGTTAGTTGCAACAAACTATAAAGTGCATTGTTTATCATGATTACCATTGCTAAATAGAATGTAGTGCAGGTTTACCTGCAGGAGAGAATGACTTGCAAAATCTTTAAAGAGTACTACTTTCTGTTGATATTGGGGAGTGGTATGAAGTGTACAGATTTGCAAATGTCAGAAGGTACATTGCTAACTCCTTACATTCTTTTTATATCTTTTGGTTAGGAGGAATTTAACTCCTTTGTGGACTAATGTGTATGTGTAACAACAACATACGCAGTATAAGTGGGACTCTGGGAAGGGTGGGATGTACTCTGACCATATTCCTATTAAAATGACCATTTCCAATAGACCCTCGTAATAAGTAATGCGTGTGTAAAAGTGGTAATTTTAAACTGAGTTGAGTACACCAATGTTTAACCTTTGGTTAATGCTCTGCCGAACTGATGCACACAGAGTCTTCCGGACTTGCGTATGTGTAATGATACTGGAATGATGGAGACAGGCCTAATTGTATTTACTTATCTATAAACCTAATAATTCTGTCTCATTATCAAATCCTCCCTTCCATTTTCTAATATTATTAGGAAACGAACCTCAATCCATGGAGGCTAGAATATTTTTTACATATTCCCACTGAGCTTTACACGGTAGAACAAGTTCCTTATCTTGCTTTAAGTAAAAATGGTAGTCTTAGCATTTTTATGTGTATTCTTCAACTTGGGGTAAGGGTAGTCCATTGTCTCTTTTATTAGTTGGTATGTTAACAGCTTAAACATATCGTCTACACTGTTATCCAAAAAACCTCAAACCAGTTGAACTCACAATTGCACCTTACGTATGACTTATGCTTAATCAGCTTGCGAGATATATATATATATATATATATGTCGTTCAACTTTGAGCGTGATAATACAAAATTGAACAAGTAAATGCACGTATAATATCATGTAGAAGTAGGACGTGCGTGTTAATTTATTCAATTTATATAAATTTAAAGGCATATCTCGTGTACACTCAAAATTAAAAAGCACCAATATAAGAGGTCTTCTGTATAAAAAGAAGTAAATTTTGTCACCTCCACCTCAATTTAAATATTAATATTCTTCATAGTAAGAGTTTTCTAGAGGGTAGAATTCAAAGGTCCAAAGTTGCTCGCCGTCGGAGCATTAACCTCAGGAGACTTTTGATTAAGACATGGAGAAAAATGGGATCTAACAGGTGGCAATTTTTGGAGTGAACACACGTGAAAGTTTGAATAAATATTTGTTGTTTAGTACAGTTGTTAGTTCATTAACAAATCAGATATTAGTAAGAATGACATTGAAATTCCCACTAGGAGGAAAGATATACTCATGGTTACTATTAAAAACAGGATTACTCAATCAGTTGCTATCAAAGCAAAAGGAAAGTATTCAAGGAATTTGGTATAAAATACAAAAACTTGCATTTCCGAACTTTAAAACTTATTGTCATAAATTGAACTCTCATGGCTGGATGAAAATGGCTTGAATCTTATCAGTTATTTGTTTTTGAAGTCTATCTAGAATCAAACTATTGAATATTGCGGCTTTATACTTAAAAAAATTTAATGAAATTAAGTACCAACTCTTTCTACATCCCCCTTTGTAGGATTGCTCTAATGAATTTTCATTTGAAGTTTATGGGTTTCTAGTTTATGTTAAGAATAAGTAGGTTGACGATCAAATATCTTTAAATATTTAGTGACATTCTTCCATAAACATGATATAGATAACTTTTATTGAATTAATATGAACTTTTAGATCTTCTTTTGTCAGTATAGGATGAATGATTAATTTATATAGCATTTTAACTTTTAGCTATTATAGCATGACAATATTTCTCACAGATAAAAGGCAGATTTTATCTATGATATTAACCACGTCTCTAATATGATATAATCTAACCACAACAAATGAAATTGACTACGAACTTCATGGCTAACATATGTTGTTTATAATTCATTATAATCTATTACTAAATAAAATTAGCAATGAATTTTATTGTTTAACTAGGCTCTAATAATAAAAGCTTTGTTATAATTATTTGTTTTAAAATCTTTGATTTGGATATTTATGGCTATCTTTTTCCATGATCTAATTTTTTTTTTAGGCTGAGTGTTTCATAAGCAACTTTTTTTTAAAGAAAGGAACAAATCTTTTGACTTTTCCTAGAAAATTCAAGACGAAGACATATTCAACACTATTCTAAATAGAACTTTCTACCAAAATAAATCTAACTATTACTTTGACCATAAAATGAATATAAGAAAGAAAATATAGGTTATTAATAAAGATAATGAACAAAGTTATTATGATAGAGTCCTAGTAGCTAAATGAGACTTAGAAGTTGTTACGACCGAAAATAAGCAGGTATAAATGCGGAAGTTAGCAAAGCAAACCTCGAAAGATCACGTGTAGACAACGAGAAATATATTAAAAAGTAGACAAAGATTTAACGTGGTTCGGTGAATCGATCTACGTTCACAAAGGAGATGAGCAATCCACTATAAATATGACCTCAACCAATTCATTCGAAATTACATGGGAGGTTCACACAAGTGATAACTTATCAAGCTAGTGACCCACAAATTCTCCCTCTAACCAAAACTCTCAAAGTCTTTTAAGACTACATTGGAAATGCTGATTAAGTTAGAAGGAACATGTCTCTACTTATAGAGTCCCATTTCTTACTAGAAAAAGGATTAGTCAATCCAAAATTTTTCCCTAAAAGGAAAACCTATTTATGTTAAGAAATTATGGTAAATAAAATCCAACAAATCTCCTCCCCCTTGGCCTGTATTTCTGACAAAATAAATTTCTCCACATTCTTCATTTAATCTTCAACAACTTGCTTCTCTTCTTCTTAATCTCCTTTGTAAAATTTATGTCTCAACATAGAAAACCTCTCTGAAACAATTTCTCCAACAAAATCTTCATTACTGTCAAAAAGATTGCGGCTAGAACTACACCTGTCAAGATGAACACACCTCTTTCTAACCTGGTCCAATAATCGATTATCGAACCACTGAACCTGACTCTGTCATTAAATGGCTCTAATACCACTTGTTAGGATCGAAATAAGCAGGTGTAAATGCGGAAGCTAGCAAAGCAAACTTCGAAAGACCACGAGTAAGAAGACAACGAGAAATATACCAAAAGACACAAAGATTTAACGTGGTTCGGTCAATCGACCTACGTTCACAAAGGAGATGAGCAATCCACTATAAATATGAGAGTACAATATACAGAGAGAAACAACATCAACCAATTCATTCGGAATATATGGGAGGTTCACATAAGTGATAACATATCTAGCTTGTGACCTATAAATTCGTCTATTTATTGAATCAAGGCAAATAAAACCCTCGAGAGATATCGAAGGCCTCAAAATTGTCTCTCACTTTATTAGTTGTCCTCTAAATTAACTTTGCATTCAAAATTTGTTGATTATTGGTGTGAACATATTGTATTTATTGAACTATGAATTTAAAATTTATAATATTTAACTACTATAAGTAATTTGCCATAGTATATCTACCACAAGCTTTATTTAAAAAATTAAATAGATTATATTATAAAGTAATTCAATAATTGCTCATGTTTTACAATCATAAAGTAAGAATATCATTGCGTGGCTGCTATAATAATCTTTGAAACTAAGGCAACGCTTACTGTTATGAATAGGGGAGTGCCAAATCTGTACATGTTTCTTTATTCAAAATCTCTTGAATATCCAAATTGGATTTAAGTTACACACCTGATGTAAAATTTCTTTTATAATTTCCTCAAGATACAAAGTATTTTTTTCGTCAAAACTTATATGTGGCATATTTGATTCTATGTGGATGGAGTTCAAGAAAGAAAGAAAGATACTTGGTAATTGTCATATACATTTATTTAATTATAAATTGTCTTAATAAGAAAAAAAATGAAAATTCGAAAAGTAAATTATTTTAAGTAAATTAAAAGATCGTCTTAAGTAGGTATGACACATAAATTAAATTAAGATGAAGATAGTAATTTATCAAGTAATTTATTTGTATACTGATCCAATTGTATAAATATTTATAATTACCAACAATGCTTTGAAATTAAACCCATCTAAATATTGGGTGCTATGGTCTTCAATTGCTATCTTTCTCATAATTTATTGATGGTCAATCATTTTCATTATCTTATCTTCTTATATTTTCCTTTTCTGGATGTATTTTTGGAATATATTCTGCTTTTATATTACCTTTAGAGTGTGGCTATTATTGCAAAACACACATACACCCACTCTTATTAGCCAAAGGGACCCTTTTGACGTGTGGCCATTAATTCAATTCTTTTTCTTAAGTTAAACGATTTAGTTGCCTCTTATATCAATCATTAAAAATTTCCTAATCAAGTGTATTCAATTATCAATAGCAATTTTGACTAGATTGCTTTGTTAATTTTTCGGTCACGTAGTCGAAATTATTTATTTATTGGAAAACCTTTTTATTTTTTTTCATTTTCATCTCATGCGGTGTGTCCCTATTTATACGTAAAAATGGTGTCATTATATAATTCACTCGATACAAGACATTTAATATGGGCATTCAGAGCGTCGCGGGCGAAGCTAGAGCGTAGAGGAGTTGAAAAAATTTGTTCATTGGAAAATGTCAATTTATATAAATATATAGTAGATAATTAACTCGTTTGTGTGACCTAGCATGATAAAACATTATCAATCTGTCATTTTACAATGATCTAGTTATAAACGTTACTCCCTAGTTTTGAGCAAATGTACTACTACTGTGTATGTGGGTGCGCACTTACTTATTAAGAATGGATAGAAGAAAAAATAACTCTACAAAGATCTTTTGAATATCATTTCATTATTTGGATACGTAAAAGTAAAACTCTCTTCTATGACTTGAAACAAAATAAGTTTATAAAAAAGCTACCAAATCTAAAACTCTCTTTTAAGACATGAAACAAAAAATTAAATTTATAAAAAGCTACCAAATCAATTGATCGACCAGAAAAGAGTTGAAAAATCATGGAAAAAATGACATTCTCCACACGAGCAAAAGAAGAGTGTGAATCTACCACAAGAAAGGAATTTCACTCTTATTGGATAGTATATAATAAAAAGTTTGGCAATCAGTATGGAATATGAGTACTTTCTTTTGACTCTTAAGTGAAACTTTGGTGATCTCGAGGCCCCCAAAATTAATCATTATTGTTCTTTTGAAAAAGATAGTCAATTGTGGACAAATTTAGATTGCCAATGGCAAGGGGACTTACTATTGAAGGTGAAAAATTGGATCCAAATAAAAAAAGGGAAAATTGTATATAAAATAGGAAATTAATAAGTCAAATTTATTGATATAATCACCTTTTGATTTAGTTGTGTCCCGTAACAAACTGTTTGTCAGTCACCTATTTCTCTCAAACTCTCGCTCGCCACTCTCTTCTCTTGCTCCATCTCTCGCTCGCTTCCTCTCACTTTATACAAACACAAGTGTATAAAATTTGTTTATATTTGTATAAAGCAGAGGAAATTGTATAAATACATATATTTTTGTTCCTCTCTCCCAGATCTCGCTCACCACTCTCCCTAATCTCGCTCGCCACCGTCGCCTCTCTTACTTATACAAACAGAAGCGAAATGTATAAATTGCGTTTCTATTTGTATAAAGCGAGAAAAAATTGTATATGCACATGTGTAAATATATATTTTCGTCTTATACACTTATAATTATACAGTAAAAATGCTCCTCTGATCAGTTTCTTTTGTCTTTCTCTCTTTTTCGTTTTATACAAATTCAAATTGTATATAATTTCTCTCTTTCTCGTTTTATACAATTCGATTCAATTGTATATTCCCTGTCCAAGTCTCTTTTGCGTTTCTCTCTTTCACATTTTATACACATTCAAATTATATATAATTGTTTTATATACTTATAATTTATACATTTCGTTTTATACAATTTTCTGTTCAAATTTCTTTCTTTTTCTCGTTTTACACACTTTATTTTATTCAATTCGCTTTAATTGTATATGTATTGTGAATTATACATTTATATATTTATTATGCAGTGCAATTATGTAAACTTTGTTGCATACAAATATGAATTTATATTTGCTATATACGAAAATCGCTCAATAAAATGTGGACTTTCAAATTGAAATGGGCTCCAAATCCAAGTGCTTAATGGTTGCCGAAAAAGGTCAGTCCAAAAACGTCATGCTTTCAATTGGCACGCCACAAAACAGTTAAGTACAATGGGTGGGCCTTTTTTAATAGTAATCTGAAAGAAACCTCTATTTCCAGATGGTGGCCAATATCTGGTTCGGTGCCAACTCTTTATCTACCGTTGTTTGGTGTTTGATATTTATAATTTATAAAGTAGAATTTATTTGTGTAAGATCTATCATAATAATGATCAAAATGCTATGTATATGTATATATAAAAAATATTATATATGTGTATTTGAAAAAGATATAAAATATGCAGATTTTATTTCTATCTCATAACTTGTGAGATTTAAAAAAAATTATTTTGAAAGATATAATACTAAATTAAACATAACAAATGAACAATAATAAAATAAAACCAACAACAAATAATAACAGAGATTAAAGAACAAGAAACTATGAATGATACTGATACACTCTATGGTGCACCAAACCTATCCCACGATGAAGCAACAGAAGACATAATTTTCTACAATATTTTTTGACGATTTCTTAGAAAATTCTGTCTTCTGATTTAAAATAGAGAATTTCTTCAGGGCAACTTCTAACTTGTCTGAACCATTTCAAGTAGTCCTATAAGATTATTCTCTCAACATAAACTGATTTATTAGCAAGTGGTTTTAAAAGAAATATAATAAGTACACCTTTATTCGATGACAACAGCCAAAAATTAATACATAAATAAATTATGTCAAGAGAATTCAACAAGTAATATATATGCAAAAAGAAAAAAAAGTTAGAATATATTTATAAATCATTAATTTGAAAGAATCGATTTACCTTCTCAGGATAAAAATGTTACAAATTTAAGTATACATTATTTTTCACACACTCATTTTGGTTTATATTTACAATTGGCTAAGAATGGATCTAAGTTCCGAACAAGTAAGCAATGACTCAGTTATGAAAGACACGTCAGCAAGTAGGCAACCATTGGTGAGCCACGTCATCATCATACGTGAGGTAAAAGAATCCTCTTAGAAATTCAAACCATACAAATCTCACTTTTATATTACACGGAATTATTGGTTGACTTATTAACCACTTGATTTTATTTAGTGAAAATTAAAAAATAAATGAACAAAAGAATGTATTTTCCTACTAATTACCTACTCAAGAGAAATAAATAATAGGTCCTCAACACGAAAATCTACTATTTTTATATGACATATTCTTTTTCCTTTTACTATATTCTAAAAATATGACACATAATATTTTAAGTACTATATTAAGAAATAAAATTAGTTTGTCTTCTTAAACTCAAGGGTCGTTGTTGGATGCTTTTTACACTATTATCTTAATTTTAAAATTCTCTTTTTATTTTTGTGATACACTTTTATTAGCTAGCCACCAAATAACCAAAATATCACGATATATATAAATTTATTCAAAATAATTTCTATTATATTTTATATATTCCAAAACTTTTCATTTTTTTTTATAAATTTTGTGTCTAGTCAACATGAATACATATAACTTTTTCAGTAAGTTTTATTAAATACGATTATATAGATCAAAAAAGAAATTTTTTATTAAATTTTATTTCAGTTCAAAATAGCGTAATTTAAAATAATATTGAAATTAGCCATGGGACTATAATAACTAGTGCTTATATATAGATGTAGTAGAGTACCATTTTAGTGATGTTAATAGGGAAATATTTTTATCAACCACCTCCCCTTGGACTTTGATACACTTAAATCTCCTCTTTCTTTTCATTTCTCTTCAAAATGAGTAACAACAACAGCTTGAGCATGGTGGAATCCAAATTACCACCAGGATTTAGATTCCATCCAAGAGATGAAGAACTTATTTGTGATTACTTAATGAAGAAAGTTGATCAACAATCCGAATATCAACAACAATACCCTCTTCTCATAGAAGTTGACCTCAATAAATCTGAACCATGGGAAATTCCTGGTACGTTTATACTAATTACTTTTACAGAATCTTATAATTTTTTCGTAGATTCGAATTTATTTCATTCACATCTTTTAATTGATCACACACTTTTATGCTTATATATATGAATTTTTTGTTCGTGCCACATAGTTGGGTTGTGGATCAAGTGATAGCTAGCTAACGGATTGGTCCAAAGTTTTCATTTTTTTGGTTTCTATTTTTCGTGGATAAGAATATCATACACTGCTAATAATAATTGTGATTAGTCTTAATTAGAAAAAAAAAATTTATAATTAAAATTGTCTTCTTCGTTAGCATTAACACTTACCAATTTTAATTTTCTTTATGCTTATTCGTTTGTTCACACTGCGTATGTTAAACGCTCTCAAAGTATTTCTACAATATAGCTTGACTTTCCTGTCTATAACCCAAAGTCTTTAATTTATATTTTCCAAAATAAGTAACCACAGAACATTTATTACCATGGTCCTCCTGCTTTATTATTACTTTTTTTAATAAAAGAAATTAACCATCACATAATAATAATAAACACTTCTCGCTAAAAAATTATATTAAATTTACAAAATTAATTATTTTTATGATTCTCTTTGAGTTGTATTTGTATATGTGAATGATATATGAGATATATACGAATTAATGGTTCTCATAAGGTTTCTCATTCAATTAACTTTTGTAGAAATTGACAGTATTGGCATATTGTGTTGAACCAAAAGATGGTGAAAGCGATAGAGATTAATGCAAATATTGATCAATTAACTTACAACATGGCATATATATCTCTTAAGTGACTTGTGTCGACCACACGCGTGTACATTTATACTCCAATTTAGACAAAATTTAAGTACCATTAATTCTGGTCATAACTTTACCCCGTTTAATTTTAAAGCTATCTTGTCGACATCCTCGATTTTTCTTTTGCCATTAAGAGTGTCTCGATCAGTTTATATCTATCTCGATTAAATTTATTGGATATGTATCTTCAGAGATGGATTAGGGGTGGTAAAAGCGGATTTTCAAGAATTCAATTACTTTTGTGTATGATCGTATATTTATATTAAGAAATATTTTAAATATATTAAAGAAACATTTGTCGAGAATACAATAACAAAGTAGACACTTGGTTCCATTCCTCTTCTTTTTTTCATACTCTACCCATCGATCAGGAGGATCAATAGTGTTCTCACTTATTCTTTTGCATTAATGGTGGGGTATGATTCCGCTTATACACGTACAATAAAATTTTACTTATTTTAATTTTTAAAATCACTAGCTATAAACTCGTTATAAACATCAAAATGTGGATTGACATTTGTATTTTTCCAATACATATATAAATAAAGATAATAGATATCTAATGAAATTAATCGAGGTATTTATGATAAATTTTGGAGATAAGCAAATATATCTCCAATGAAATTAATTGAGCAAAAATTGATCACCTAGCTAGTAATTTTTTGGGGTCAATTTAATCCCTTTATTGTAGGAATATAATTCTTTCTTTTACATATCTATTTTCAAAGGAACAGTAATATACACGCACTATACATGTAGGTTCTTTGAACTTCAAATTTCCCCATCAACATCTTTTACCTAAGCCATTTGCATAAATATGGCCCTCCAATAATTAATTATCTCCATTTTTGGATAGAGATTTTAGCACTTAACCCATGCATAAAAGTTTAGGCTATTTTTTCAAAAATAAAACAGGTCCCCTTCCCTTTTTATCATCATCTTCTTAATTTTCGATAATAATACTATGAAATTGACATATTCCTTTTTCCTTTCATTTTCTCATCCTTTTATTATTTGTTTCTTATGCTACTCAATCCTATCTTCTTATGATGCATGTCACGTCGAAACTTACTATGATTTTCTAGAAACAATCAATCAATATTGAACTATGTAATCATCTCATTTAGACAAAGATCATATCTTTTATTATTACCATTGAATTGTGTAGTACCTAAGCTAAAATTAGTTACTTAATCATAACGTTATATATTATTTACAGAAGTGGCATGTGTTGGAGGGAAGGAGTGGTACTTCTACAGCCAACGTGACCGAAAATACGCGACGGGGCTCCGAACAAACAGAGCCACCGTATCTGGTTACTGGAAAGCCACCGGAAAAGATCGTGCAATCATCAGAAAAGGAAGTCTAGTAGGAATGAGAAAAACCCTAGTTTTCTATCAAGGGAGAGCCCCAAAAGGAAGAAAAAGTGACTGGGTTATGCATGAATTCCGCCTAGAACTTCCCATTCGTCCTCAAATTTCTTCTATCAAGGTACTCTACCATCTCCAATTGAGTTCTAAATTTAATATTTATATATTTGAACGCACATGTTTATATATACTAATAGAACATCGACTAATAAACCACAGATTTTTTTTTTTGGTAAGTTTTCATAAAATATCATTTACATGTGCAATTGATTTACTTTGGAGTATATATGCTTAGAGAATATTATATATATATATATATATCATATAATACATGCATAAAATTCTATATATATTAAACAAAAAAATTGTATATGTAAAAAAAAGGTAAACTAGTTCTTCTTTGGTCATACTGTCAATTACTTTTGCCGATAAATATGACGAATTGAAGCATTTAGGTCCATAAAAAGTTCATTAATTATTATATTATGAAAAAAAATATATCATAAAAACTATAAAATAAATAAAGTAGATAAAAGTAGTTTTCAATTGAGAGAACTGTCCATTCATATTTAAAAAAAAAAAATTATTTGAGAAATTGTGAAATAAGCATGAATTTAATTTGTCGTTATGAAAAATACAAGTATGTGGCTGTACATAATAAATGACAGTTCATATATATTTATGGCCCATGATAATGAACTTTTGGCTTAATTATCTAAATTATCCTTTTCTCTTGGCCTACTTATAATATAGTAATTGATTAATCCAATCGCTATAAATGCGGTTAAGTTCTTCTTGGAATCTTATTTTATATTCAACTGTAAACATCATTGGAAGTTTCCTCTATCATTTTAAGAATATGGTTTTATGAGTTATGACAAATATGTGAACTATTTTATCTTTTAAAAACTGTATTGGTAGTTGACCAACTTACAACTACTACCTTAAGTCATTTCACTTTTAGGAATTACATATTCACTAAATACAATAATAATAGTAATAATAATAAATATAGTGTAATCTTATGTGAAATTTGAAGAAGGTTGAATATATGTAGATTTAATCTCTATGTTTAGAAGATAGAGAAATTATTCTGCTCAATAGAGATATATCTAATACGGAAAAAAAAGAATATTTTTGACTAGGTATAAACTTTAAACGTTAATTGAAATTATATATAGAATAGGTAGTAGCTAGGAAATACAATAGAACATTATTGTTCTAATTTGATTAATGAATTTGATTCCTTGAAATCCTTGAAAGATTTGTAAACCAATTCATATACTATTATTAAATTATGTCAAATTTTGTGAGACATATCTAGCACAATTATTGTGATATAATATGTTACTAATCAGTGCTACAATGATAAGAAAAATATCTCATGATTCTTTCGTAATCTATGTTTAATCAGAATAAATTCCATTTCTCAATTATTATTTATTTAGATAACAACACAACCTAATTACCTAATCCCCTTGTCCTTGACCACGTCACGTTATTTCAGAAAAATAAACATTTTTTTTCTCATAAAAGAATCAATTACTTGGTGATCATGGATATTATTAAAATTCATTTAATATATATGGAACTTTTTTCTCTCAATTCGTTTAATTCATTTACGTTAATAGTGTAGTATATAGTACATTGATTATTATTATTATTATATTATATTATTAGCGTATAAAAATTGAACTTTTTTTAATGATACAGGAGGATTGGGTATTATGCCGAGTATTTCACAAGAAGAAGGAATTACTTGCTACAAAGCAAGAAATTGGAAGCAACAATATATACTACGATAACGATACAATAAGTTGTTCATCTCTACCACCATTAATGGATCCTTACATTACTTTCGACCAAACAAACCCTAACAACAATAATATGAATATGAATGAATTATATTATGAGCAAGTGCCCTGCTTCTCCATTTTCACCCCTAACCAAACTTTCACTTCCCATAGCCACCACCTCCCCTCCGCCACAACCGCCATCGGATCTACCGCATACGGTGGTTTTCCAGCTGATATTGGAAATTACCTAAATGCCACTGCAACATCCTCTACGTGTGATAATAACAAAGTAATTAGAGCTGTTTTAAGTCATTTGAGTACCAAGAATAATATTATTATGGAAGGTAATAATAGCAATAACAACAATATTATCAATCCTGCCCAAAATATAAAAGGAGGAAATTCACCTAGCTTTGGTGAAGGAAGTTCTGAAACTAGCTTTTTATCTGAGGTGGGATATCCTACAATGTGGAACAATTATTGATTTTTGAGAGAAAATATTCTACTTAGATGTGTGATATAATATATGACAAGTCTTGTTTTAGTTGCTAGTATTATATTGTAATCTTAGAATATATATATATAACTATACTAGCTAGATTAATTTCCAATGCATGTAATTCCAATAATGATACTTTCCTAGTGGTTAATGTATATAATTGTCTCCTAGATAGATTGGAATTCTCCGTATCATCGTCATTTTTTTGTTGTATTTATCTCCATCTGATCTTAATTTTTTTTAAAAGTAATATCGACATCTGAAAAGAGTGAATATACAAATAAATCACTGTAATAATTAGTTAGTGTATCATTTTTAATTTATATTTGCTTAGAGTGCATCCCCAAAGGCCAAATTAAATAACTTTTTACAAAAAGATTTCTTACATAAATTCAAGTGAAATGGCAAAAATGACTATAACAATTGGTTTAATTAAATTAAAATTCATGATGTTAACTTTGGGGGATAATTGTACTTTCTTAGAACATCGGGGTCCCCAAAACAATATTTAGTTATTGTTCATGCATTTAAATTTATTTCATTTGTGCTTCATGCATTGTATCATAGATATGTATGCCTAATTATTGGACATGAAGTGAAAGGTATACTGTATACACCAAATATAGAATCTTCTTTTTGTCCAAAAATATATACCCATTTTGGAATTGCGTATCGTAAAGTGGAATCATCATATTATTTGACAAGAAAAATAGATGAAATTTGGATAAGCTTAATTTAGTTACACATAACATTCATTCATTGTATCATAATATCCATATTCTTAATTAGGAGGCACTCCTGTCTGTAAAAAGCAAACCCCCAAAAAAAGATCATTAATTATTTTTTGTCTTCTAATTACTTTCATTTTGAACTTCCATATAATCAACAAAAACGTTGCTACTGTGATACTATATTATTGTCTGCTTTAAGCCAAATTTATAAAATAGTAAATTAATGAACCTTCAAAAGGCTATTAGTCAAACCTCATACCGTAAATAAGAAATATTGATGTCAATACCAATTAAACGTTGGCAAAAACAATTTTAAAATATATTTTTAACATGATATAATATTAATTTTGAGCTAAATGCACATTATTTTTCTAAAAGAGTATGTTTAGAGCATTAAAATATCACTTCATCTAATATATGGCTTTTTTTTTTTATATCAATATGATAGAATCAGCATTCGTTGAAATTATTAGTAAAAAACCCTTAATAAGCTAAGGGAGCTGTTTTATAATCATTGGAATAGTAGAAATCAATTAAATTTTGTGAAGGCTTGACTTTCTCCTCATGATATTTCCCTTGGAATGTCTAATCAATAAACAATGTAAATAACCAATCATTTTTGAAAACTCTTAGCTGCCGACCCTTTCTTTAGTACAATTCTTTAAATGAAATAAATTTTCTTTTTTCAAAAACAAAATAAAATCATATACAACTATACAAGTCAATTGTATTATTTTTCATTGAAGATGACAAGAGCAATACATCAATTTTACATACATACTCTTAATAATCCATTAATGTGACACATGGGGCAATCAAAAGGATATGAAAAAAAATTAAAATTAAGTATCTCCACCTAATAATATTAGAAATGAAAATTACTTAACTACTTCCGAACTAAAAATACAAGTACTATATATATAAAAATATGTGAAATCAAAAGATATATTTAATGTCAAACGCCAGAAAATAAGAAGATTGATTAAAGATAGTCAATTTTGTTTCACAAAAACTTATGAGTAATTAATGTAACTATCATAAAAATTATGAGTTATTAATCTAACTATCACTTTCATCTCATAGCTAATTACAGGTAAGAAAGACAATCAAGAAAATAAAACACTCAAATCCTTCTTTGCTCAGCAAGATTTGCTGACTTAATTTCATCTTTAATTCCCTGTTTGCCTACAGATCCCACACGTAAACTACTAATTACAGAGTATATTTTATGTTCACACTCACACATTAATTACAAAAGTTACTATAGCCATTAGCAAGTACTCTAACTTAAAGTAAATTCAAATAATATATTAGTCTATGGTGGTAATTAAATGGTACTTAAAAGTGCATGCTAATGTTTTTTTTTTCTTTAAGAAAATACTGGATGTTGGTGGATAAAGTTTTTGTACGTCTACTTTTTTCTAAATCCTATCTACAAATTACACTAAAATTTATTATATTATTGTTATTGCATCGAACGTTTAACAATAATTAGTGTTACCCTTTAGCCGCCTATATACTACATTTTAATAATATAATAGTTTGAGCAAATTAAAGTAAAGACGTATTCAATCGTAGAAAATCAAACTAGTCAGAGCGGTTCTTTCGCTTTCACTTGCACACGAGTTTCACCATATGATAGTTTTCATTTTTTTTAATCACCTAAGAAATAAGTCCAACCAAACAATTGAAACATTATTATATACATATTAATCCAATCAACTGTTATTATCATAATAATAATATAAGAAATATACATAGTACGAAAGAAAATGATTAAAATATGGAATAGGATTAATTAGGTTGGATTATATAATATATAGAGCTAAAAGTCTAACTGAGAATCTGTTTTTTTTATTGCTTTTTCCAATTGGGAAGGTATTATATAATCCCCAAATGAAAGGAACTTATTACCAAACTCCCATATTAATCGGATGAAAACAACATTTTTTCTTGATACCCTAGTACTAAGCAAACATGTTTCTTTTCAAACTTTCATGACTCTCCTTTAATTTCTTCAAAGCTTTCTCAAATTCCATACTGGTTCAGTAAAACTCAATAATTTTGATTTTAAATCTAATAAATATATTTAGAAAATTCCACTAAATTTGTAGAAATATTAAATTCGAACTCTAGTTACTAGTACATGAGATTTCAATCTTAAAATTCAAAACTCTAGAAAATTCAAAATTTAGATCCACCTCAACTAATTACGATATATAATATTGATATTTGGCACTTTTAGGTAATTCAAACATATTTGCTTGAGAATGTGATTTTTGGATTTTTTTCTATTTTCTTTCCTAATTCATTCTCCATTTGTTGTTGAGATTAGGTTGATTCTCTTGCATATTTCAAAGTCAAACTCTCCCGTGTGCTCCAAGATATGACACTTTCAATTTGAAAGGTATATAAATAAACACGCAGGCGGAACATATATTATAATTATGTAATATATTTATATATATTATGAGTTACGAGACCAATAATAGCAACCACAAAACATATTTTTAAGTGAATAGTTCTGATTTGATATTGTTGAAATTCGAAGATGTCTCATGAGTGAAATAATCTTTTATTATATATTTTAAGACGTTATTGTTTGAGTTTTGCCTAAATGTTATTTCACATTAAAAATAGTTACTTCTTCTCAATTAGAACATTTTAGATGATGAATTAATATAAACAAACAAACTGAAAAACTATCCATATGGTTAAAAAAAAAAAAAACTTAAAGTGTTATCTGTATAATTACATGGTAAATGTTAATCATGACTAAAGTCTAAACATTAACCAGCGATCCGATAAACATACATGCACGATGGACTCCTAAAATGAGCTTCAATAGTGCTGGGCTTCAGTCTGCAAGATACATTAGTTGGGCTTTAAGAATAGGCCCATGTATATGGTTTGGATCCTAAGCATAGGCCCATGTAGATAATTTGGGCCTTAAGAATAGGCCCACGTTTACGTTTTGGGCTTCAAAACAGAAAATATCTAAACAACGTCAACAATGGCGCCATGGAACTCCGGCGACAGCATAGCCTAAGCTCCTTCTTCAGCAAGGAGAACTGAGCTTAAGTATAGTAATATCTTTCAATCCGCTTGAACTTTGTAGTCCAAGAGAACGGAGCTTTTAAGCTAGAAACTTTAATGGAGTTAACTTTCCCAGTGAAAGCTCAGTTATTTGGCTCCAAAATTGGTCACAAATCTCTAAGCTACTCAACTTCAGTAAAATTCTACCAGAAAGTATCTCGTCCTCAATTTTCAGCATGTGGAATCAGGGTTCGTTCGGAATTTGACCATAAAATCAATGGCGCTTTCTCTCCTGATTCTGACGCTCGGATTCTCGACCGGGTATCTCTTTCTCTCTCTACATATGTTTGTATTTATAGTTCTGTATGTTGCTTTACTGAAGAATTCCATGTGACTGACTTCCCTAACTCCTCCTGCTTCAGCAAAAAGCATTGGATGCTGCAATGAACGATATAAACAGCTCGTTTGGCAAAGGAAGCGTTACTAGATTGGGTAGTGCTGGCGGAGCTCTGGTGTATGTAATTTTTTTACTGAATTCAAAAAAAGTTATATTTAGTTTCTGCACAGGAACCATGTCGAAACAAACATGAAATGTTTTGGGGAAAAGAAGCAGAAAATGAAAATGGAGAAAAATATTCTGCCCAAAATTTTGATCATTGTTAGACTATATCATTCTTACAAGCACTTGTGTATCTGCTTCTTTATGCAGTGAAACTTTTCCGAGTGGCTGCTTGACGCTAGACTTTGCTTTAGGTGGTGGCATTCCCAAAGGCAGAATTGTTGAGGTTTAAATTTCTATCTTTTTCATTTGTATTTTCAGTATGCATTAGTTATTACTGGTTATTCGCCATCTATTTGGTTTCAAATGCTTGGCTGCTTAGTTATTACTAACTTTTGGTTTTGATTACACATAGTGGACTAACTCCTACATGAAGATGAATAGAACAGTTATATTGACCTGTTAATAGAGTGAGTGCGTTAGAAATTTACTTATTTCATTAATAGGCTGGGGTATTTGATTCTGATGTTTGTCCACATCCTGAACTTCTCAACTGATGTGAGCATGTGGAATATTAACAAGGTTGCTGCAATTTGTTGTCTAATTGCTTTCCTCATATTTTTCTTTACAGATATATGGGCCCGAAAGTAGTGGAAAGACTACCTTAGCTCTCCATGCTATTGCAGAAGTACAGGTGCAGTATGTGTTTGGTTTATTCTACTCATCAGCTTGGAACTTCTATAGGCATGGGGCTGCACTTGGAAGGGGAGGGGGCATTTGATTGTTTGGATGAAAAAGGAAGTCATATGCTTCTATCTTACAGATGAAGTGAAAGAAAATAATGGACAATTTGGAAGTCTAGAAAGCAAACTTAGAATCCTTTCCAGCATCCATTGGAGCTTTATTATTGTGACCAATCCACTGAAACCACTTGCCTTAGGCTTATTACTGAAAATGTTCTCATGTAAAAGGAGACAGATTATAAAATGTTAAATATTGTTATGCAGAAGCTAGGAGGCAATGCAATGCTTGTTGATGCTGAGCATGCTTTTGATCCTGCATACTCCAAAGCACTTGGAGTAGATGTAGAGAATTTGATCGTCTGCCAGCCTGATAATGGAGAGATGGCTCTAGAAAGTAACAACTTTTCCTTGTTTACACCATTAGAAATGATTTTTCAGTTTTTTGTGCTAGCAACCTTGTCAATAATCATGGTGGTCTTACTAGAGTTTGTACTTTCAACCAAACTTTTGTCTATCTCAGTCGCAGACCGGATGTGTAGATCAGGTGCCGTAGATCTCATTTGCATTGATTCAGTCTCAGCCCTTACTCCACGTGCTGAAATTGAGGTAAGCCAACATTTTAATTTTCTGAATTAATTAGAAAGCTTTAAATTGTTCCCACCAGTTCCTGATTTCACGGTCTCTTATTTTGTGCAGGGAGAAATCGGGATGCAGCAAATGGGTTTACAAGCACGCCTGATGAGTCAAGCTTTACGTAAAATGTCAGGCAATGCCTCCAAAGCTGGATGTACTCTTATATTCCTCAATCAGATAAGATACAAGGTATTCTTGACTTAGAAGTTGCACTGTTCTCTTTTCAAGTACTGAAACGGCAGCCTGGTGCATAAAGCATCTTGCGTTCACTAGGGTCCAGGAAAGGGCCAGATTGGGGTGTGATGTAGATAGCCTACCCTAATGTAAGCATTAGTGGCTGACTCGGTAGAACCCATGAGCTATAGGTCACAGGTGATGGATAATGTTGTCAATGAAAACTTGTCATTCTTGCTTCCATTGTGATTAACTTCATAAACTAGCATATTTCTCATCATAACTTGTGGACTTCACTTGATGAATGGAAGTAATTACTATGTTTCGAATCAGATTGGTGTTTATTACGGAAATCCTGAGGTCACAAGTGGAGGGATTGCCTTAAAGTTTTTCGCCTCCGTTCGACTTGAAATCCGTTCCACAGGGAAGATAAAATCTGTGAGTACAGAACTGCTCAGTCGGCTAGTAGATTTTTTATTTTACTCATTTAAGTCTCTTTATGAAAAAATTGTTGCTCTTCTTTTCAGGCAAAAGGAGACGAGGAAGTGGGTATTAAGGTCCGAGTGAGAGTTCAAAAGAGTAAGGTAAATCTGCTTCACGTCATAATTATTCAATGTGGTGCCATCAGTATTATGTTTGTGGGATGGAATACATATGGTAATGGTTCAGTTATACAAGTGTTCAGTGCTTAAAACTATAAAGCTGACATTTGCATAATAAAAGGTTATCATGGTTATTAAAATTTCCTGCACTGGAAGCATGGTAATTCCACTGTATGATCATTGTAAATAGGGGTATATTGTTGAAGACTTTATGTAGTTACTTTAGCGGTGCATCCACACGGAGGTCTCTTTTAGCGAAAACCTCTATTTATTTTAAAATTCTTTTAGCAAATACGGAGACATGAAAGAAAGTGCCAGTATACAGCTGGTCTTTTACTGTTTGCATCTTCTTGCTGATTATAGTGCCAACATGCTAATTGGTCTTATTATTATCCTTCTTAGGTTTCTAGACCATACAAGCAAGCAGAATTTGAAATTATGTTTGGAGAAGGAGTGAGCAAGCTGGTTTGTGGCATTCTTATCTTTCTTTTCCGTAGTGTTTGGCTCAAATTCTGTTCCTAAAATTGAGTTTTTGCAGGGTTGTGTATTAGATTGTGCGGAACTGATTGAGGTGGTGGCTAAGAAAGGTTCATGGTATAACTACGGAGAGCATAGGTTAGTACATTTTGCAGTTTTTGCTATATTATAGGGACTTCGAAGAAGCTTACTAAACTTTTAATTTATGAAACTCCATATCTCAATAGAAATATTTGCATATTTTTGTCATGACCGCTCAAGATTCTGGGAATTTTCCACATGCTGTACTAGAAGTGACAGAGCTTATACTCGAATGAAAAGAAAACAGCTTAGGAGAATTGATAGATTTCATACTTTATGTGGTTGCTGATGGAAATAATTTGAAGTACTAAGAATAAGCAAGAAATTGACTTTCAATGTGATTGAAAACTGTCTGAGTAACTGATTATTGTTTCAGAAGCTAAGATTAATCAAAGATTTGTCTTATACTTCAGTGAGCTGAGTCTTGCAAGGTTCATTACCAATATTATGTGACTCGGCACTGTTTCTTGATGTTTTACTATATTACTAATCTTGCTTGAGTCAGCCACTGATTCTTGATACGTTTAATGAAGGCTGGGACAGGGAAGAGAGAAAGCATTGCAATATTTGAGAGAAAATCCTCTTCTCTCTGAAGAAATAGAAAAGGTATCCTGCTCTCCTTTTTAGGTGCATTTGGTAAGAGTTTTAGTTGTCATACTGTGTAAGATACTAGTTCAATATCTAAACATAACCTGGGAGGTTTTATATGGAAGTAAATAACCTGATGATAAAAGAGAACTAATAAGCAAACAAAATTCTGTTTGCATATTTGGTATGTTTGTTAGCTGATCTGTTCTGGTGTCTTGAGCTTGTAGGCTGTTATTTTAGATGAAAAAATGATGGAAACTATGACCATTTTATGTGGTCATAGTTTTTGAGCTACAGCAAATGTATTTATGTGGTCATAGTACCTATACACGAAGATAATATTCTTTTATATCGTAGTTATTAGATTAACATATTGAGAGATTTCTTGCACACTGTTTATCAATATTTTGGAGGCGGAGAGATGACATTATCTATCTGCCTGAGCAGATGGTTCGGTCATCGGTGCTAGAGACAAACGGGTTTTTAGGCTCTTCTTCATTGAAACATCCACTGCCGCAGCTTCTAGAGGAAGATGCACTTCAAGAGATGCAATAACGCGGATCAGAGTTCTGCTTCAATTGATTATGATAACAGAGCATTTTTCAGCCAACATTGACATCCATATGTGATTCTACATTAGAAATGAGCAAAGTTGGGGACACTGCCAGATTTGCTTTGTATGAGACCATTTCTGTGCACTAGAGATTCTTGAAGAAAGGTGTATATTCTTGTAAGCTAATGGATCTTTGCACGAAGAGGAAGACACATACATCCTGAATTAACCAAACTGAAGAATTAGAGTTAAGGTGGTGAAAAGGAGTGTTAGCTCTTTGCTGCATATTTTGTCTTTGTTTTGGTTGTACTGGTAGCCAAAATTTTGAAAATCTGAAGATTTTTGCTTGTAACATTTGCATTGGAAGTACCACTCTAGTGTTGCGTTGGTATTATTATCCCATTAGCTCTATGCATTAAGAAATCTAGTAAATATTTGTCTGTGAACTCATATATTATTGTTATTTGAGATCGTTGCAGGAATTCCTTACACTTCAAAATATTGGATTAGCTTATAACTGTTTGGCAATCCAATCACGACTAAACTTAAAAGATTTATAAGAACCTAAAACAGCAACATTAGATGTAATATTATCCACAGTAAAATCACAGCAATTACATATTAATGAAGATGCCAAGAAATATTTTGAAAAGATAACATGGAATACAACTTAAACTTAATAGTACAATACAAGGATAACATCTATTGCGCCAAAGCACTTGTGTTGTAGACAAGGAGAGCACCTCCTGCAAGAATGCCAAGCAAGGTCACCGCCCATATGGCTAAGCCAGTGGTACCTGCAATCATATTACATGTGATTTAGGATCTAGATTCAAAATGAGTAGTGACTTAATTATAAACGTTGTTGAGTATATATACATAGTTCGAGTTAAAAAAAACAATCATACCTCCAACATAGACATCACCACTTGGAGACCATTCATCCGTGTTGTAGATGGGACTGCATTTCAAAATCACACAAAGTATAAGATTTTAATTGTTTCATATTAGTGCAAACTAACAAGTATTTAACTAACCTGTATCCATCAACATTAGCTCCATATTTGTCAACATATTGGTACACACCCTTTCCCTAAACATCACCATGTTTTGCTCATATATTAGAAATTAAAATACACACAGAGAAAAGTAATTGCTATAATTCACATTCTTTTATTTTGAAAAAAATTATTTTACTACTAATTAATGATATTCTTATATATTATCAAAGGTAGAAGTAGAAACAAACCTTGGGCTTCCTGCCTGAGGCATCAACCCCATCTCTCAAGGCCATGCTTCCATTAATTCCTAGTAACAAAATCCACTTCATAATCAGCAGGTAGTATTAATTTTGTATTACAATATTCTATCTCTGGTTTTGCATTAGGATAGATTGTCTATATCACATCTCTTAGGCTGTGGCCCTTTCTCAAATCCTACGAATATGGGATGCTTTGTATACCAAGCTGCTTTCATCAAAGAGTTTGAGAGAAAAGGGATTAAAAACACACCTACCTACTCTCTATACCAATTATCCTAATTTTAGCCTCCACTATACTTAGCAGATGTTAGCCCTTAACCCTAACACAGCTCCAATCCGAAGCAGGTAATTAATTGGTTAAATCATATTTGAACTTTTTTACTCCTAAATTCCTCTCAATCTAAACTAGAGCTTAATTAACATCAAGGACAAATATGAGACAATTCACTAACAACAACAGCCCCAAAATGCACCCACATGATACAATTAAGTCATGAGTAAATATGCAGAGTTTGATGAATATATACACGGACAACATATAATATTTCCTATACTATTATAAAGTCACAACTTAAAAGCTAAATCACAAGGGACATGACAAATTAGACAAATAATATTGTTGGTGTATATAAGTTAAAACTGGATTATTAATTACATACCATAGGGTTTGTCAGTCTTAAGCTTCTTAACACCACTAGCCACAACTTTGAAGGAAGAAGAAGATCTAGTAAGTGATGGAAGCCCTTTCACTGATATTTTCTCCAGAGTGAAAGTTGGCTTTAGGCTCAATGAGCTCATTACTGTGCTTGCCATTTTCTCCTATTACCTTTTCTCTTCTTGTGCTCCAATTTATTTTGTTTTCACTTTGCATGGTGATAATAATACTTTGCATTTGTGATTTACAAGTAGACACGTGGCAACCATTCTGTGGATTGCTTCTAGATAATAATATGTATTATACTACAAATTATTTTTCTTTTGCCTTATCTTAGTTTTGTGCACTTGGAGTTCATTCATTGGTTTTCATTGATTATTAAAGGGACCCAAGAGATTGACTTGTTCCTATACATTCTCAATCTTTATTTTATTTTCCTTTCTATTTACTCAGTCCACTCGTGCAAGGAAGAAGAAAAAACTGATTGGTTTCTTTCTATGGGTTGTTGGAGACCAGAATAAACGATGAGGGGTTATGATTTTTTAAAATTTCCTCACATAATAATAGTGTCAAACTAACTTGTGAAGACATAACTCATATCCTAACTTAAGTTAGCTCACGAGAAAAAGACGTAAAGTCACTACTGAAGTTGTCCTAAATTTTTAAAAAGACACCTTAACTTTGCAATCATCCTATTACCCCATTAAATAATTTTGAATAGATATAATTACATCATTTTTCGTCCATCCAACAAGAGACTGGTGTGCACTATCTCAAAGAGAATGAGCATCCTAAAATAACTAATATAATTTTATTTTTTACAAGTATTTTGTTATAAAATATATTTTCTTATTCTTTTTATTATTGAAACTTTTTTTTCCTTTTCATATTTTTGTTTCTTTCTTCTTTCTTTTCAAAAATTGATTTTCATCTCCATCCATTGAAATTTCTAACTTTCAATGTCATTTTTACCACAACTTCACCTTCTTTTTTATTATTATTATTAGTTTTACTTTCTTTAATTTTAAAATTCTATCTAATCTTACATTTCGAACAATTCGATAAACTCAATAGATTTGAAGATGATTAGGAAGTATCATATAGTTCTTTTATTCGATTTCAATTAAGTTCTTTCAATTTTTGAGAAATTAATTGATTCTTTTAAAATTATCATTTCTAATTTTGAATGTATATGAAAATGAGTAGTTGATAATATCTTCAAAATTTTAAATTTTCTTTAAAAAATAATTAATTTTGTTATCAATAATTCAATAAAGTCTAAATAATAGTATGAATTTTATAAAGAATTTGAACGGAGAAGAAGAACAAAAAAGAAAAGAAAAAAAATGAAAGTGAGTTTCAAGTTGACACCGGAGGTGGGAGATGAAGAAAAAAAATAAAAAATGAGGGATGCAAGTGGGAGGTGGTAAATTTAAGATATATCAAAATTAAAATTCAAAAGTAAGAGAGAGAAATAAAGAAAGAATAAGATAAAGGAAAAATTTTAAATGAAAAAAATTATAATTGTAATTAACACGTATCATTAAATAACTGGAGCTTGAACTCACTTGCTTGTTAAAATTCGAGGCTGATCGAAAAATGATATGATAACATCTATTCAAAATTGTTTAGTAGGATAATAGGAAAAGAATTACCCGTCTTTTCTCGAAAAAGAATTACCCGAGATCAGAGCACAACACGTTCTGTCAAAATCAATGTGAAAACAGAATTACAAGGCTATAAAACGTTGAGAAACACGGCCCATCAATGTGTCTTTAACTCTAATATCGGGTAAAATTACAGCCGTTTAACATACAAAATCTAGAGAGCACAGCTCAATCCTCTCAACCAAAAATGGAACTTAACAATTTTGAATTGAGTTCATTTCACCTAACTGGTTAACGAGTTCACTATTCCCACAAGAAAGACAAATCAAATCCAAAGATTAAATTCCTCCTTATTTCACTCTACTTTTGGTGTTTAATTGTATTTACCTTCCCATACTGCTAGCTAACACAGGATGCATATAGTTGTAAGCAACACGAAAACTCCATTTTCGATGTGAACATCCAGCATAAAACTTGTTAACCAGAATGCTAAGTTAAGCATGGGCAATACTGGCAACACAGATAGGTGCTGAATAGACATCATTTCAATAAACTAGAGTTGATTTCAAGGCACCGTATGTATTTGGCCTTGATAAATGTTCAAAGCACTGATACGGGTTGCAACCAACTAATATTCTAAGACAACAAATTCAGCTCAAAGACACACATAACAGTTGCTTCTGGAAAGTAATGAAACTAATACAGTACTATGGTATGGTAGCCATTAATAGGATTCAAAAATATTGGTGTTGCTGTTTCTTTGCCATCATTAAATGTAATGGGTGTGGTCTGCCATAGTCTGTAATTGGGTAATCATTTGAAATGCAGCTGACTCCTGTGCTTCAGAGGGGGCTGGAATGCAGATCACTCTCGCAAAAATGTACAAATCCAACCCTATTTACAGTAACTCCAGCATGAAATCCACCTATGAGAAAATGAACTCCAAGGATTAGTTGAATCGGGAATGAAAAACACAAGCATTTCCAAGGATCGTTCAACAAAGGAACAAATTATCAGACATACTGCCAGACCAAGAGCACAAACATCATAATATATATGGAGTGGATCAAGACAAACAATGATAAAAGAGGAGATAAAACTTAAGCAAGTTCTGATGCCAAAACATGCCTGGCACGCACATCATGGAGTGTGTACAGCTTTGGACAATCTCCTTCCGCTCATTGGTTGAATCAAGCCAAACTCTTTGTGATGTGGATTGCCGTCTTCTTGGATAGAAGCTCTGTCCTTCAAGCACATTTCATCACAGAAGGCCAGTACCGTATCTATTTTTAGAGCCAAACTATCTTTGCCACCTACAAGGCATTAAAATAAACATGAGCACATTGGCCTACAGTAATTTAGTTCAAGTTCATGATACAGCAGTTCAAGACTCCAAGAAACTACCAAACCTTGATGAAGAATCAAGACCACCACAAGGAAACTTAGCCACCTGATAGTCTCGGTCTCAACCACGCTGCTCCCCTTCACCTCCTAAACCACCCACCAACACAAAGAAGAAAGAATAGGAAGCAAGAGAAAGGAAACCATTTTAGAGCTCCCCCCCCCCCCCCCCCCCCCACCTAGGATGGAGCAATTGCTGTAGTTTTGACATCATTGAAAGCATGCATTAAAGGAAATGTACAGGTAGGTAGAGCAGCATCATGAAAACCATCTAGCTATGATGAATCTCCTAAAAGGTTGAATCTGTTAGGAAACTTCCACTACACATCACGTCAGCTTGGAATAAAATGGGTCTAAAAGGAGATACGGAGGCTGCAGATACCCAGAGTCAGAAACAAATGCATCAAGAATTTGTATGTTTGTACTAATAGTTGTACTCTTGATAGGATGGTTAAGTTATGGGGATGCTCTTTCTTTGCTCCATTTACTAGACACTTGCTGGATTTTTGGTTTTCTTTGATGGATAAAATTCCTCTTTCCGTTGGAGGTGATGGAAGTGGGTTTTTTAAACTTATTAGGGGAAAATATGTAGTATGTTTGGAGCGAGTGGTGTAGTTTAGGTCATGTAGTCTTTTCTGTGCCATCTTGATACCATTTTTAATAAATATCTTTACCAAGGAAAAAAAAGAAGATACAGAGGCAACTAAGTTGGGAGCGAAACTAAGTTCATTCACATTCTATTTCTTTAAGGAGAATCAAACAAGAGAGGGGGGCGAAAAACAAACAACAAGCAGAAGATTTTTTTTTTTGATCCATACAGTACCAAGCCATGTGAACAGAGTAATGCTCACAAACAACTGAAACAAAAAGAAGCTACTAAAGCCTCAGATAGAAATCATACCATCTAAGATTCTCTCAATACTTTTATCACATGAAGCAATTTCATTTCCAAGTTTAAGTTGTTGATCATACTGCCAAGAAATGAATGCAAATATTGCTGAGAACCAAATAAAGTGTAGGCTAAAATGATCAGATTGAAAAAGTTACTCCACAGAATTTCTATATTGGAAATGAGAAAACTAAATTAGTTCTTATAAGAGACAGAAAAAGGAAAATCCCACAAGACTTTTGGCCCATTAAAGGTGCATAACTAAGGGCCATAACAAATTACTGACTACATTTTGAAGGGTGAAAATTCTTGATACATTGACACAAGTTCTAAGTGGTCAGGTTTGGAAAATATACATCATACTCTTCGTCTTAAAACAGTCCAACTCAAGGAACTAAGGGTGAACTTAGTTTCTAATTTTGGATTGAACAAAAGTCAGATGATAAAAAAATGAATTAAGATAGATTAAAATATACTTAAGAAGATCGAAGTGAAACGGAAAAACAACTGTGGCCTTATAAGTAATATAAATTGAATAATCAGCTTTCTAGCATAGATTAGGAAAAAGCCACGAGTATATCCTAACCATTTAGAGCAAGGAGCTGAAAACAGCAGCAATTGGGTCTTAGTTTTAGCATAATTGAACTAGAGCCAGCAGACCAACTGTTTTTGCTTCTACTTTTGTAACAAATTTACATCTTCTTGATGCCTTCAATAGAACATTTACTTCATCAAAATAAAAGTTTCGAATCTATTGCTCTGTTGTCTATGTCTATACGACCTGACACAACAACGGGAGCATCTCCAAGGAATAGGCAACAGAGCAATAGATTCTAAACTAGAACTCATTGCTGCTGTTTACAGCTCATGTGCTACCTGTGGCTTTTTCTTTATCTATGCAGCAAGCTGATAATTCAATTTATATTACCTATACAGCCACTTCTGTTTCTCCGTTCCTTCGATCTTCTTAAGTATATTTTAATCTATCTTATTTCATTGTTTTTTTTATTTGACTTTTGTTTAAACCAAAATTAGAAACTAAGTTCACGCTCAGTTCCTGGACGAATTGAATCAACTTATGATGTACTAGGTTCCTTATGAGAAGATTAAGGACTAGGAGCTCATTTTTTTGCTCATCTGGATGTAATATGGGGGACCACATACCCTTTGTGTAGTTTATTATTAATACACAAAAATGTGACCTCTTCCCAAAAAAAAAAAAACAAGATTCTCAAAAAAGAGTATGTGTGGTCAAGTGTCTTGTCAGTTGCTTAGTGCTATTAGTCAAGTAAAATTACCAATTTCTGTCGTTTTTGAAAAAGAACTTCAAGGGAACTTTTTGTCAAAGCCTCCTCTTTTGAAGCCAAAACAGTTTGTAGATCGCTTATATCTGTAGATTCATGCTTGCAAGGAACAAATCGAGTATGTGCCACAGAAATCCCATTTTGATTGGATGAGACAGTGGAAAGGTCTTCTTTATCAGCCTTCACCTCATCAGCTCTTTCTGCCTGCAAATAAAGTTTGGTATCAAATATGACAACAAATGAAGAATGCAGACCCCTCTTCCCATCTACAGGAAAAAAATTGGAAAAGATAAGGACATTCATCAAGTTAAGTTGGCATCCAAGGAAGTCGCCTAGTGGACAATGAAGTGGGAGAAGAACCAAGGTTTCAGGTCCAATTCCCATATCGGAGGCAAAAAAAGTACCAAGTGATTTCTTCTCATCTGCCCAAGCCTTGGTCGGTAAAATTACCAAGTACTTGTGTCGAGGTGCGCCCAAGTTGGCCTAGACACCACTATCAAAAAAAGGGCAGCAGTTGTATGTCCTTTCCTAAAGAATAAACTATAACCACCACCACAGAATTTCTAAACCTAGATATCCAATCTAGTCCATCCAATCTTTTTGACTTCTTTTTTTTTCAAAAAGTCAAAGTTCAATATTTCTGCCTACTCACATAAAACAACAATATTTTTCCCTTATCAACTTCTTAATAGTATCTCTTTTACAAGCTACCATTCCATCCATTATCTCAACTCTAAAGCATAATTTCATAAAGCTCAATATAGTAACATGAGGATACTTTTTTTCTTTTATGTCCAAGCTAGTTAAGCATTGTAACAACATGAGAAGGGAAGGATTCACTAGCAATGTGGAACACAACCACAAAGATAGCGACACAAAGGTTTCATATATTGCATAAATTAGGAAGAAAAGATAGGCTTAAAGTGGAAATAACACCACTTCAACAGAAGTAAAATAAAAGTTGGTTCTTTTCTATCTTTTTTTTTACTTCTACTTTATCAAAAAAAAAGAAGTAAAATAAAAGATAGAAAAGAACCAAATTTTACAGACAACCAGCCGGTTGAGATACCTATCGGCCACAAATAATTGCCTAGTGAGCTGAAATCTAGAAGTGGAAGACCTCCAGCTTTTTTTTAACAAACAATATACTGAAAATCACGTACTATTTATTTGACTAAACACAAGCTAAGAAAGCATTTGATTTGTAATATTCGAAGTAAATTGATTTCATTTGACTAAGCTAGACATTAACATACTATGAACCTAAAACCCTACACATGGTTACATTATATTGCTCAGAATGCACCCCCACCAAGATCCTTTAATGCAGGAGAAAATGTGGAGGCCTATACATCCATTTCCAAATATCATTTTGAAGTGCAAATTAACATGTTAGCTAGGGCAAATTAGTTTGTTGGCACATTCATTTTTATATAATGTAATAATGATTGCTAATACACATAATAGGGAAGTGTTCAAACACTATTGATACCAATGGGAATGTATGGTAATTTGAAGGGGAAGAGGTCGGAAAATGAAGCATTACAAAGACTAGTTACTTCTACTGGATAAGATCATCAAGTTTTGCTTATAAGCAAAATAACAATTACAACAACTAGATCAAGGTATCAAGTGGATGCCTCCCTTGTACAAGGCTTGAGGAAGACACATTAAAAAAAATAATGTATATCATCCAAAACCTCTGCTATAATAATTAGCAGTATTACTACTTCTTATTAATGTCATGCCAATTATGCGTATTAGTGTCACTACTACTAATACTATCACTAAGAACTGCAATTCAAGGATGGATTAATGTCTGTTGTTTGGACCGGCAAAGCATACACAAATGCAGAAACTTTTGGGAAGAGAAGAGAAGAGAAGAGGTCCATTAAAATTAAATTCTGCTATTTCTAGATGAAATTTCTTCTTTAAAAATAGTGATCACTAATTCATCCCAAGTGGGCAATATCATGAATGCTCTTGAAAAGAGAAAGGGAGGATTAGTAAAAACAAACAAGAGTAATTCGTCGTAATCAATAACTTTTACTGCATTAACTGAAATTGTCTACCTTGCGAATTATACCACTTCCAATGATTTCTCCATCACTCTCCCTCGTCCTCTTTTTCTGCTGATGAACATTTTTGATGAGCTCATCCTTGCTATTATTTACATTTTGGGAGAAGGGAATACATGCATCAATTTCCATTCTCTGAGGCCTAGTAGGAGAACTAGAAAAGTGATAGCCATCATTAATTTTCACCTCCAAAGTTTTAAGATGAGCACCAGCTAACTCCATACCATTATAATCATTGATTTCACAGCCTTTGGTGGACTTCACCAGCTCCTCAGTTTTCTCTTCTGGTGTCCTTGGGTGGTTGATGATAGCATGCAGTTCTTTTACAGTTGAATCCTCATAATCTCTGCTATTTTCATGTTGTACCTTTCTACTTGTATCATTTAAACATTTCAAGTTGACACCAGTTAGCTTATTACCACTGAGATCTATAATTCCTGTATTTTTAATTGAACAATCACTTCCTGCTTCTTCACTTTTCCATATATTACGGGGGGCACCTATCGCAGTTGCTTCTTGACCAACAGCAGAATGGCCAACTTTTTCATGGCAACCATCACTGTGTTTTGCCTCTGAAATTTCAAGGTTTATACTATCTGACTTGGTTCCAATTAAAGCTTCATAACTTTCATCAGGCATCTTTCCTTCAATCTTTTTAACCTTCTCCTCAACGCCCTGGTTTCCATTGCAACCACTTGTCTTTTTGGCTTTACCACTAAATCTCCCATGGGTTCTCACTGTTTTGTGGTGATGATGCACGCCATTTTCCTTCCCAGAATCTTTCTCGTCCCCTGTTTTCCTTTCACACGCACCGTCGGCAACAACTTCTGCACCAAAAGCGTCTGTAGGGTTGACCGTTCTGTCATACACATCATTGGCCACATTACTGCAAGCACTTTCTGAACCTATAGCAGTCATGATGCTTACATTGCCCGAGTTTTGATCAACCAATGAGATTCTGCTCTCAGAAATTTCTTTTTTACAATTGCCTGTTATATCCTCATGGATTCTGGTATTTGAGCCCTCCAAACTAGAAACTTCCCTGCATCAATTTAGTAGCTTGTCAACACAGTGCTAAGCCCATACAAAATATGATTGTCAAAGACAAGTTAGATCTGGGTTATTTTGTATCTTGTTTATAACAAACCAAAATAACTTGCACGAAAAGATCAATCTCATAAAGAAATCTAAATACCTTCATTACAGCTAGCCACGTAACCTAAGCAAATACAAGACTATTTAGATTACGTGGCTAGCTGTAATGAAGGTATTTAGATTTTTTTATGAGATTGATCTTTTCGTGCAAGGTATTTTGGTTTGTTATAAACAAGATACAAAATAACTTGGCTCCCCCCTCCCCCACCTTAACTCAATGAATATACATATTTTGATCAGGTCTATGCACATACATAAAGGATATACAGTATAAGCTCCCAGCATAAACAGAGCAAAAGAGGACTAAAACTAAAAATAGCTCAATCTTGCAAGTATTTGTTATGCACAATTAAGTATATTACCTTAAAAGAAATTTGATGATGAATAAGTACCAACTTACCTAAGTAAATCAGTTGTTTCTAATTCTCGAAACTAAAGTTATTTACATCCCTAGGGCTTCTAGTGGTAAGAGTGCAGCTTGTGATGTGTGGTTAGGCGCACATCATGGGTTCAACCCATTCCACAGACAATATTTAAGTGGAGAAGGGCAGAGGAGTGGTTGTTATCTAACAAGTTTCAAACCCAGCACCACTAGCCAGGCATTTCTCAGTTATAAAAAAAAGCTCTTTAAATAAAGGTGGGTATGATGTTCTTTTAGAACCATATTCACGACTAATTTCCTTATCTTTTCCTTACGGTACAAGTCTTGTTCAATGATTTGCTAGGCCTAATGAATCAAGCAAAAGCACAAAACATAAGTTACTCATATGTTGGCATTTGTCAATTTGATCACACAAAGTTGTTAAGCAGCATGTAGACTGCTGCAAGAACGGCTAGGCCCAACAGTCAAGTTCAATTTCAGTATACATGTATCAACTTGAAGAACAAAAACCAAGAATAAGAACTGCATCATAAAGGTTAATATAGTAGTATCCAAATGTACTCAAGCTTCAGAAGGAATGAATGATGTGACTGAAAATCTTCAACATACCAAGGAACTAAGCAAATTGGCTGAGACACAAAAACATGTTAAGCCAGGCAGCAATGACTATAAAGCAAAATCTATTGACAGCTCACCACAAATAAAGGTCAATTGAAATTGAAGGTACCTCAGGAAAAAAGTTGCTATGATATTGGCATAGGGAAGCAGATGATAGTACTCAACTACTTCTGTAGCAGACCAACTACCAGAACTCCTTTTCACCAATGGACCCTGTAAGCTATTCAGATAAACACTTTATCACTATTCATTTTTGTCGTAGCAAAAGGTACCAGAATACATGAATTAATGCTATTAACAAATCATACAAGCAATTATGTATATTTACTTTACGTCGTGAATAGGCTTTTTCAACAAGAACTCTTGTATCTCTCATGTTAGAATAGCACATTTGTTTGATGATACTGCTAGCAATATCATCAAACAAATGTGCTACTCTAACATTAGAGATACAAGATTTCTTGTTGAAAAAGCCCATCTCTTACACTACCCTTGATTTACAAAAACAAAAGATATTTTCTACCCAAAGCAGTTAACAAGACAAGAACTAACCTCTCAATAATCTCCTTAACAGAAACTAGCATGTCTTGATCGGTTGATCGGGTACTTTGCATAATGTAAAAGTAAGATGCTGTCTTTTCTTTTGTGAGTGAATATACCACATGCTTCTCCAAAGTCACAAGGTCAGTCTTAGAAATACCTGCTCCACATGAAATGAAGTATCATAAATAATAAAATGCTCTCAAAATAAGGACACACCTGTAACTCAAGCAGTTCAATTTATAAACCGGAATAGAAAGATCCAACTGCCTAGGTCAATGTTCTGTTAATCATTTCTTTCTCTGCCCAGGCATTAGAAAACTCTAATTCAGAGGCTTGTCGCTAGTAAAAGCATTCAAAAAACTTAGAAATCATCTTATGACTTTCTGGTTAATATAGAGCTGATTAGGCACAAATTACTTTTGCCAATCTAGAAATATGTTACAACTATGATTCTGAAAATTCACTTACCAGTTGCATCCTCTACAGCCAAAAATGCAAGTTGCTGAAAGCAAGAGTCATCATCTTTTTGCTCTACTGTCACTGATCTCATACTGGTCTGCCTCTTTATGCCCTCCACCATACCTTCTATTTCAGCAGTGGGAAGCTCAAGACATTTCTCTATGAGAGACCAGACCCCGTCAGTGACGAGAGAATAAAACAGATAACAAGTTTCTTTCTTAGAGTCTAGCAATAAGACAGAAACTTTGGAAATTAGCCATTTGTTTATAGCTGGAACATCTTTTGAGGCATCCAAAGCGCAAGATATGTTGCAAGCATCTTGGATTGCTTTTTCAGTCACCGAGAGATCATTGTTCATGTCCTTGGAGGAAGTTAGATCTGATTGGTTCATGAACTTCATATATGACATCAAAGCCGGTTTCAGAGTCATGGCCAACTTGCAAAATGATTCAAAATCTAAATACTGTGCCTGCGGATCTTCCTTCCTCTGGTAGTAGTTGTAAAGAATCACAACAGCATGCAACTGAAGAAGGTAAAAAAGAACAAGGAAAAGAATTCAAAAGTTAGCTGGAGATCTTAATGGAAACACTTACAATTTTTTATAAAGTTGCCAAAGCTGATCCATACTTCAATTTTATTAAAAATTACGTGGAATACGCCAAAGACTACAGGGGGGCTACTAGAATGTTGGAACAGTGCTGGAGGATTTGCAAGACAGAAAAAGAGGAGGCAAACCTGTATGTTTTGTGTGTGTGTGTGTGGTGACTGTGTGGAAGGAGAGAAACCGAAGATGCGTTGATGATAACTACAAAATATATAGAAGATCAAGATGAATTGTTTGTTTTTGTTTCACTTTTGGTGTAAACAATTATTGAATGACGTTGAACACTTGAAAGGTACTACAGGGTGGGGAAAATCATTTTTCCTTCTTTGGTGGTCTTCTTATTAATGACCGTGGATCAAAATTTAAATGATTTAAATTTTACAATTCAACAATAATAAAAAACATGGTCAAGAAAATAAGATAATAAGTTATTATTATTATGTCTAATATTTTCCATGCATAGCACGGATACCATACTAGTTTACAATAAAGAGCAGGACATTGAATGTCTGTACCTTCAACTGAAATAATAGATATATTATAGAGAGAGCTAGAGTTCAAGTCGTATGAATTAATCTTCTCCATTCCAAGAATTTTTCTAAATCACATTCAACTGGACTAACTTTACATCCAATTACTGTAAAGGTTGGTAAGAACTGAGAAACAAGATGGAAATCTGTTCTCGTTATTCGAACACACTGCTACTGTAACTTATCCTCAGAAGTCTTAAACTAACTAGAAGAAATATTTGAAAGATAACAAGTTAATAAATGAAGAAAAGAAATTAAAATCAGGTATGCTTTCTTTTTCAAATGTCAAGGGTCAAAGATCATGTCAAAAAGAACACCATGCAATGAGTATACAAGGTAAGAGGGAACCCGCAAAGGGTGGGAAGAAACCAAAGAACACCTGTTTGGCAACAGACTGCTGCTGAGAAAGAGTGGGAGGTTCCTTAACGGCAGACGATTTCAAAGGCAAACGAGGACCAACTAAGTATTCCAGCAATGCATTCACCACTTCTTCTGTAGAAACCAGCTCTGGTTCCATAATAAAGCTTTGCACACCAGGAAGTAAAAAATAAAGAACCAAAATCAGATACTTCACAATGTGAGTTGCTTCATGGTTTTGCTATTAATTGCACAGTTGTAAAGAGGAATGTAAAACCAAGGTTTCCACACAAAATGCAGAATCATGTTGGAGGGACAGAAAGGCTAGCGAAAGTAAATACAGAATCACCAAGCTCATTGCCTATCTACTACAGCATAAAATATTACGGTAGCTAGAGCAAAGTCTCTAGAAAGGAGCAGAGTAGTGGGACCTCCAAAAAACTAGTGGAATCACTACAATAAGCCCATTGACAATCAACTACAGTCCTATAACAGTAATTACCTAGAGGAGAGGCTCTATAAATGAGCAGCTCATTGGGACCACCAAAACACTCACCACTTTAACCTTTTGGAAGGATTTGACTGGGTACAAAAAAATTCTCTCCTCACTAAAGGGCAAGCAGGACAGAGTGCCATGGGATTTTACAATTCTGAATCTACTTGATGAAAAAACCACAAAAACAAAGTTCTTCACTCATGTGTCATAGACCCACCATGCAATCAAAGCAAATAAAACTAGTAGTGGTATAAAAGTAGAAAATGGAACACTGGACTCATGAACTTCTCCCCCTTAACCTATTTGGGCAGGTTCAATGCTGCCCTTTTGGCCTTGAGCAATCCTGTTCGGGCAGAGTCCCACATGTTCATGGAATGGGAATTTAGTCTCCTTAATTATATCATCTTGAGCAATCCACCTCCCCACATTAACTAGCTTTTAATTGAGTTAGGGCCAAGATTGCTTCAGGATTTTAGAACTCTGAATCTACTTATGAAAACCCACACATACAAAGTTCTCAAACACAAATGCTACAGATCCAATAGATAATCATGCAACAAAAACAAACAAAACTAGTACTAGCAAAAAGTAAAAAAAAAAAAATGAAACCAGTACAAACATCGAGTTGCATACAAATTTCAAGGTTTAGAAAACCTTTCACTTAAGAGATGAACAACAACATACAAAGTTTTGCACACACAATCATGCAATAAAAACAAAACAAAAAAAGTTTCCACACAAAATTCAAGGAACAAAACCTTCTGGTAACCGCGGACGGTAACTCGACCTTCTAGTTCTAGCAACAGAATTTGCTGAAACCCTTGGTTTGAACTAGAGAAAAATCAGAATTTCTGCATATATTTTGCAGTTCATGCATCCTATTTGGCTTTAGCTTATTTTTGCTTAAATTACCATATTAAAGTCCTAAGCCTGTTTGGACATGTTATCCCTATGAAAGGGGAAACTGTTCAAATGAGCCAATAATATATATTTATTTTGAGTAAATCCAATTCAAAATTTTAAAAATATATATTTTCATACAAAAACTGAATAAGCAAATTAGTTTGGGCTGTGGACCCAATCAAAATAAATATATTATTGAATCATGTTGAATAGTTTTCCCCTTTTATAGACATAAAATGTCCAAACGAGTCTTAGGAATTTAATATGGTGTTAAACGCAAGATAGGATGCATGAACTCCAAAAATATACTAGAAAAACTGATTATTTAGTGATTCTACAGTTTAATCAAATCTAGGGTTTCAACAAAAACTATTGCTAGAAATTGAAAGTCTAAGTTTCCCTACGTGATTATTGCTTGTTTCTTCAGCAGAAGGTTTTGTACCTTGAATTTTGTATGGAAACTGTTTTTCCTTTTTTGTTTTTGGTTTTGTTTTTATTACATGATTTTGTGTGGAGAAATTTGTTTGATATTGTTCATCTCTTAAGCGCTAAAATACTTGATGGATTTTCTTATGACTTATCTTTTATTGTTAAGCAATTAACTAGAAAAATATTGCGAGCGATGGTAGATAATTTAGCTCATAATTAGAATTTTAATCAAGATTGTAACTTGAAAATTAATTCTGTCTTTTATGAGGTATACATTGTATCAAAATTTTCATATAAAAATTAATACCGATCTTAGATAATTTATATATCAAATGTGAAATAAAATTCATTTTAAAATCTACCAAAGTATAATGTACCTATTACCTAATTCATTCACTTGATTACATTTGAATTTGCACAAATTCTTAAATAGAAAAAAAAAATTGATTTCGACAAACATAATACAATTGAATTTGATAAGGACAATCACAAATATTCATTTCATAAATGTTAAATGTTAAATGATTGAAAAAACACAATTACAGTACTCATATAAATTAGGAACAATGTATAACAATGTGAACTACAAATGAAAGAAGGTGTACATACATGGGCAAAATCAATAACCAGATGTGATGAGTCGACATTGAGGTGTCAAACGACTCCGTCGATAAGAGCTCTTGGGAGTCATTGCCTGTTATCCCCGGCGTACCTTTGATCCGTTGAAGACGATGTAAATTTCGTTTTCTTCTCATTCTGTTTGACGGCTCACTCTAAAAATATTTTTTAGGTTTAGTCATGACATGAGACGTCTCGTATTTATATACTTATAAGTATTAGGGTTAGGCATGGCAATAAGGCCGGTAGGGCCGGGGTTACATGAGAAAATTAAGAGAAAGGTGTCAAATAAGTCTCGTTTTTATTTTTCGTGACAGATTGACCAAGAGTTGGTCAAATCCTCTTTAAATGTAATTAACTAATTATGGGACCAAATTAACATTTTTAAAACTTTATAATCTTTTATAAAATACAAAAAAAGCACATTTTTATAATTCAAACCAAATCAGTTAAAAGAAAAAATAGTTCCATCTTCCTTCTTCTCTTCTCTCTCTTCTTTTCTTCCTCCCTTGGGGGATTTTTCATCTTCTTCCTTAGAAATTCGGAAATCCGTCGTTACTCTTCCTCAGCAGTTGTTACTCTTCCTCTCCAGTCCTCAATTACTCTCTCATCTTTTTGAACTATAATCGAGTTCGACTAGAAATGAGTAAGTTATTTTTTTGAAATAATTTACAATTTTCAAAGTTTTTTTTCTTGAATTAATGAACAATAAAATGTTCTGTAGATGTAGAAAATGAATAATCGACTTAATGGTGTGTATTATTTATCATTTTTGAAAGAAAATCAGTCAATTCAAAAAATTCTTATTTTGAGAAAATGTACTGTAATGTTATTATTCAGTGAAAAGTCATTTTCTGTTGTTGTTCTTTTTTTTGGCCATTTTGTTGATATGATTTTAGAGATATAGTGTTGTTCAGGTATCTAAAATATATTTAGCGTATGTTACCACATTTTAGTGATATGTTGGTCATTTGTTGTCACATAAAATTCAAATGTTGCAATAATCTGTATAGATGTGTCAACATATGATGCATCTGTTGCTACATAAGATGTATATGTTGCGCAACAGCAGATACATATGTGGCAACATAATGTTAATTTATCGCAACAGACTATCCATCAGTTGCAACATACTGCTAATAATTTTATAATAAATCGTAAAAGCTCTATATTTTTTTATTTACCTTGTAGATGAAATGATACAAGAAGCTTCATCCATGACAACAACTCAATCTTCTAACATGAAATGCTCTTTTTGTCTATGCGAAGAATGTGAGCAGCAACATGATTATTCTATTAGTCGTGTTAAAAAACTCACTGATATTTTCAAGGAAATGTCTCATAATATTGATGTGCAAAGATCCAAGAAGACTTCACAACCTTTGAAATGTAGGAGGTTGAAAAAATCTATTTCTCAGACACTTTATATTATTATTGAGAAGAAAGAAAAGGAGAAGATGGCAAAGGAGGAGAAAAATAAGGAGAAGAAGGAAAAATAGGAGAAGGAGAAGAAGAAGAAGGCAAAGGAGATGGAAAAGCAGAAGAAGAAAGGAGAAGGTGAAGCAGAAAGAAAAAGCGAAAGCGAAAAAGAAAGGGAAGAAAGTCGAAGTTGTCAGTTGTGACGTGAAGCGACAATATCCATTTGAAGGTTTTAACATTGACGGCGAGGGTCCAACTGAACTAGTGTCATCTCACACTGGATAAACGAGGCTCTTTACAAGCATCATGCAAAAAAGTAAGTAAAGTAAGGCCGTTCAACTATTATTAGAATTTTTTCTTGTTGTCAGATAAATAATGATTCATATTGATTACACAATTACATGGGAAACAAGGAGGATCACTACTTAGCCAATAACTCAAAAACTTGAATTTGACTAACTTGATTTATTAATTGCATTTCCAATTAATAGAGACTGGTTCTACGTAATGTCTCAACCCAATAGATGCTGGAATGATGAGGTAATATCATGCCCACTTTTTTATGTATTGTATAGTACATGAATATATACAATTAAATTGATACACTTGTTTCATCTATGTGTGCAGTATGTGGATGTCAAATTTTACTATTTGCCAAGAAGTCGAAGCAGCAGATTCATTCTAAATATCAATATACACCACTAGTTATTTTTTCAAAATATACATCGACAATTCTAGTGAAAAAGATGATAAAATCATTAACACAATGAAAGGGTATGCTATACCTTCTAGAATGCCTTGACACTTGACGAATGATGTTTATGTCCCTGTAAGTAGTAATGTGGAATTTCATTGGGTATTGGCAGTCGTTGCATTGAAGGAACGATGCATAAAAGTGTATGATTCCATGTCCTCAAATAGGTCTAATAGAAAAATATCCTCCGAGATTCAAAAGATGGCTACAATGTTGCCAAAGTACTTTGAGTTGAGTGGATTTTTTTAGCAAAATGAGCGAACCAACTGGTCAGTTCTTAAATGTTACCAAGGAAAGAACAAATCTCAACCATTCAAAGTCAGTCATGTTACTGGTATTGCCCAACAAGAAAACAGTAGTATGTAAGTATCACAATATTATTTTGTCTTAAGACTATCGAAATGTGATGTTATTATATTTTTTGATTCATGATATACCATGCAGAGATTGTGGAATTTTTGTTGCTTCATATACTGAGTATTTGAGTGATGAATTACAAGTACCATCATGTGGAATTAGTGTTGAACCCTTCGCTTGAGATATGCTACACTCCTATGGAATTATGGGATTGTAAAGGCTCGAAATGGTTATGTTAGAGACAACGAAGACCTAGAGATGCGTTGAACTAAAAAAAGAAGAGCTAAGATCGATGAAAATGTTGTATTTACAACCATTGATTAGATAGGTGTTATGTATTAATTAAATTTTTTTTTATGATTATTTTGATTTTGTTTTAAAAAATGTCAATTATGATGAAAATGATCAAAATTATATGTGGCAACAGAGGGAATCATCTGTAGCAACAGATAGTATATGCATCGCAACATTGTATTTCTGTAGTAATAAACACGACAAAATTATATGTGGCAACAGATCGTATATATGTAGCAACATATAGTATATATGTGGCAACATATGTCACAGTTTGAATTGTCCTAATTTTTAAAAAAGTAAATGGCTTTAATTTCATTTTCCTCCCCCCTCTCTCCTCCTCTCTCCTCTCTTCTATAAATGTGTAGTTTCGTATTTCAAGATTTATTTAATTATACTAATTAATTTCAGTTTTCTCCTCTCTTTTTGCCAGTACAATACATTTCTCCTTCTCTTCTCTTCTTCTCTTCCTTCTTTCACATATCATCTTCTACAGCAAAGGCGATGTTGTGTTGTCCTCATAATTTCTACTTTATCATTGATATATATCTTATCAGGTATATTTAATTAGAATTTGAAATGCATTTGCTTGCTTATCTCCTTATTGTCCTGTTTTGACTTGTGGTTGTAGCTCATTTTGGGCTTTCAAATATTTTATTTTTGTGCTTGCAAATACAAATATGATGGCTCCTGTCAAAAGAAAACTTGATATTGATACATCTGACCAAACAAAGATCCAGAAGAAGGCTAGGTCTAAAATTGTCAGGAAGAGGAACGAAAATACTACACTTTAGAAAATCTCGCAACTGAAACAGTTTCTTCTTCTCAAGCAGAAGTAGAATTTTGTCAAAAGGAATATGAACAAAAACAAGCAGTGGAGGAAGAAGATGGAAAACAAGAAGAAGTTGAGGAACAAGGGAAAATAAATGAAGTTCAGGAAGAAGAAGGGAAAAATACAAAAGTAGTAGTTGTGGCACAACAAGAAAAAATAAATGAAGTTCATGAAGAAAAACAAAAATTTCATGAAGAGTTCAATGCTATTGGTGATAATGGGATTAAAATCATCAATGCTGACATTTTCCCTGTGCATCTGCAGCTTGATGCTAATGGTGACAACATTATTATGTCAATCCTGGGAAAGACCTTTCGTCAAATTCAGGGATATCCTCAATAGAAATCAATTGGAAGATTTTTTCTTGTTTTGGTCATTTTCTTGATTTACCCATTGATCTACTTTCACGTTTTCAAATGACCATCGTGTATGAACTTCTTAAAAGAAGGCCAAATTTTATTATTTAACCATTTAAAGTACAATTTTACTTATATATACAATGTAAATTTTTCGATGAAGGGTGTCTAATTGGACACTCTTAATATAGTGTACCTCCGCCCCTGATTTGATATGAAGGAAAATGTTTTCTTGAAAAATAAGTGGACTCTTAACTTATTTTTCTAATATTTAGTTGATAATTGAAATATTTTTCAGAAAATATCTTTTATTTGTTGGTTTAAGACTAGAAAATACTTTTTAAAGAAATAATTTTTTACCCAAAAATTAATACAATTAATCTAGGACACAACCTTAACATCCGAGCAAGGATGAGATCCCGAAGGTTGTTACAAGACTTAATCTTAAGATCTGATCCAGAACCTCACACAGACTTTTGGTTACAAAATATTTTGGCAAAAACACTTTTTTTTGAAAAAAAAATTGATCAGGGTGACATTTGATGGATAGTTTGGGTAGAGGTAAAGGGTAGACGTAAAAATAAAAAGTTTTAAATGTTTTTTAGAAAATAATTTTTTTAACGGAAAATGGCGGGAGGGTCGGGGTGGGGGTTGTTAAAAATTAGAAATGTTTTTAAATTTTTATTATTTTTTAATTATTTTTGTTTGGAATGGAGGGGGTTGGAGGGGGGGGGGGTGTTAGGGGTAGGAAATAATATTGTATAGTTCATTTATATTTACTATGAATGAATTTTGGCTATTTTTTAATGTAAATAAAAAAATGTTTATATGTTTATTGTAAACTAATTACTTTACAGTATATATTTTTAACTTGACCAATATATAATTTAAGTTTGTTCAATAATTATCAATATTAATACAATTTACTGAAACATAATAATAAATTCAGTTAATATTTAAAAAATAATTCTAATACTCTTCACTTGAAAAACATTAACTCAATTGTAAGATTTTTTTAAAATTATTTTGTAAAAATGACTTTAAAGTGGACATAAATATATATTGGTGGAACTTCAACTTTAACATGATCTAGCCAAACTAAGTGCAAGTCTATGTATAAATTTCTCAGCTCCTTTTTATATTAAGTGTTGATTCATATTTGACATCGAAATAAAGGATAAAAAATGGAAAACTTCATTCATAAATATATGCATAGCGTTTTTTTTTAAAAAAATTGAAATGAATGAGCCTATAATAGCTATGAAACAAGAACATCTTATTTTATTAAAAAAAATGTGTACAAAATTAATTGAACAAAGAAATATATTAGAAAGGGAATATTAGTAATATTATAAAAAAAATTAATCAATAATCAATAGATTAAAAGAATTGTTATAAAAATAATAATAATGGAGATAAATATAATATTGTTTAACCACAAAAAAGTTAATGTCGTAGAGCTAAAAAAAATGGAGAGAGATTTATGAAATAACTTTAATATATTATTAAATTTAATATTTTAAATACAAAAATATTATAATTAAAATCTTATTGTATCTATATATTGAAAAATATATTTTAAAATATTAATTAAAATTTATATAATTTGACTTTAGAAAGTTGAGTGAGATAGATATTTTAGAAAGAAAAAATTAACATTAATAAAGAAAGACAATGAATTATATAATAACCAACTGAACTTTGTTTGCTTACATGATAATTAGCCCTTATCAATTGGTTTAACTTATTGGACCAATATCTTTTTATTTGTTATAAATATTATCAATTTTCTTACCAAATCTATTTACATTATATTATATTATACTAAAATAGAGTTGAGACAAGCCTAAAAAATGTTAAGAATTTCTCAAGGTAAATCTCCATATGCACAATACATCATTTATGAAATTACATACATTAAATAGGTTATTATATTTTATTTAAGGTTATTATATTCTATTTCATGTATATAAATTTACTTTAATTTCTACTATCAAATTTAAATATCAGTTTATACTATTGTTTTCCTTCCTATATCAAAGTAATAACCTATTTGAACATGTTATTTCATCTTTTATTTTAAAAAATATCTGGACATGTCATGTGTTCTTAATTTTTTTCAAAAAATCTTCAATAAAAGATTGTGCTTGCTAATCAATTTTTATTCTATCACTTTATAAAAGACGCTTTGTAAATGTTATTTCATCAAGTTCAAATCAAAACAATTAAATAGTAACACATATAATTATGATTAGTACAAATAAGTTTTCTACAATTATATAGAAATAAAATAATTAGCTTTTTTAAACTTATATAATTTTTTTTTTTAAATACACAGCTTCAAACTTTTAAATATGAGTTTCTAATTTCAACTTCAAAGACACATTTTTATTTGAAGATTTATTTATATCCAAACAAAAGACATCACCTTCTTATGTCATGAAATCCATTTCAACTAAACACCTTAAACCTCCAAAAATTGTGACTGGATAAAGCAAAATAAAATGAAAAAGAAAGAAGAAGATAAACAGTGGGAATGGGGTCCCACTTCAATGATTATTAGTAGTAATTTAGTATTATCAATTTATGTATTGCAGTAGAGAAAACTTTCTCTCTCTTAATTATTATAATTAGAGATATCTGTATCAAATTTTTATACAGTCATTTTTGTTACTTCATCAATGATTTTTTTAATATGAATTTAAGTAAAAAAATTAATTAATTTAAATAATTTTATACATTAAATTTTAATTAGCTAGATTTTAATATAAATATTAAATAATTAATAAATATGTTCGGAATAAATTCTATAACATCAATTCAAATCAATCAGCCTCTCAAGACAAACTTATAAATCTCAATGGTTATTATTGTTATCCTCTGTTTATTTGTTAATCTTTAAACTAAACTCCTCTCTCATACACACAAAAATTAATAATTCCACACATTCTATCTATCATCATCACTCTTGTCTCTCTCTCTCACACACATTACACAGTCTCTGGGCCTTTTGAACTTTTTAACCTTATGTATTAACACCTTTTTTCACTAGGATTCCCTGAAAAAGCCTAGGGTTTCTTCACCCAAAATAAGAAATGATAGAGAAGAGGTGAAGAAGAAGAAGAATCAAGATTTGTTTGCAATACACTCTGTTTTCCCTGTTTTTCTAACCACTAGACGGTTGTGTTTTAACTGATTTTCTTAATGGTCATTGTAACCCAGTTAAAGATGGAAACTTTGTGATTGTTCAAGTCAAAAAAGTGCGAGTCTTGTGTCTATATTTATTGGGGATTGCTTTTTTGGAAACGTACATGTGAAGCAAATTACTGTGTTTTTTTTTGTTTTTTGTCTTTTTGGTTTCTTATCTCATCTAACAACTGCCACTCTCCATTTATTACTGCGTGAAGATGGAATCTTCTGGATCTTGTCTTTACTTGTTTTTGCTACTTGGGTGTTTGGATTTGACGAATTTATGATCTGGGTTTTGTTTTATATGACACAAAAGGGGGTTCTTTAGTGAGATTAGCAGATAATGACTGTTATTCATGATATGGTGATTTCACAGGTTTGGTCAAATGAGTTGTTCTCATATCAAAAGGATGGGTACCAATAGCAATTTTTGGTAATTTGGGGTTTGGGTGTTGTAGTTCTGTTCAGTTAGGTGTGTAAATTTAGTTTAGTAATGGAGGACATTGGGTTATTTAAACAAGCTTGGATGTGGCTGCAATCGAAGAAAGATTGTTATTCGGTTGTAAGGACAGCTGCTGGCTGTTTTAGGGATAAAGTTGGAATCTTTAATGAGCGGATTTGGCCAATTGTTTGCTGTGGGTGTGCAATACTAGGAAAATTGCTCTTTATCTTGTTCAGATACTGGAAGGATTGTTTAGTAAGGGGCTGTAAATCGTTCTTTGCACTTGGATCCGCGGCATTGCTCCTTATTATGTGGAGCTGTTTTCTAAGTTTGACATCATTGTCTTGTCTGGTTTACGTGCTCCTTAGTATGGTATGATTCTATTCCATTTTCTTTAATTTCCTGTATGGTTCGTGACTTAGCAAGATCTGCTTCCTCTTCATTAATTGCTGATTAGCTAGCTTGATCCTGGGTTTATTGCACATGCATTGTACTAGTAAGACATATAATGACACATCAAATAAGAACTTGAACATATCTACATGTTCATTGATTTTACCTAAAGCTCATTGGTCAAGTTGGACATGAATTGAATGCTGCAATTGTGCACTAGTATCTTTTGCAGGATAAACTACGAGAAAGTACTACAGTTTTTGGTTCTTGTGATGATCTTTTCATAGTCTTCATAAATCAAATAAGTTAACTTTGTCTTATTGTCACATGAGCAATTATATGTTGCTTGGTGATGTTCAAGTTTATTATGTTGGAGTCTTACTTTTACCTACTTAGATATCCAACTCATTGAAGGTTGTACTAGAGATAAAAGCAAAGTTCCACTCTTTTCCCTGTGTTTTAGGCCATACAGATGTCCATACAGATATCTGAAGTATGTATTGAAATTCAAACTTTTCAGAACTCAAATAGGTTATTATAATTTATAGCTCAATTAGAGTGCTTGAAGTTCAACTTCATCTCTAGTTCTTGAATGATAAATGGTAAACATCGATAGTTGATGAAAAAAGTCTCTTCTAGCTTCTTGTTTAGTCTTGTGCCAGTACTATTCATTGGACTCTGTTTGTTGAAAAAATATACTCAGTATGCTATTCTACTTGTTTCATTTCCCATTTCAGATGGTCTCTTGAGACTGTTCAGTGTTCTTATGCAGAATCACTTTGTTTTCAAATGCTCACTAATGACATGCTGATGATATGTTATGTTGATTTGCCTTTCAGGGTGCTGCAGGGGCTGCTGTTCAGTATTTGGGTTGCACTCCTGGGCTTTTCATTGTTGGGCTCTTCGCTATTTTAGTTTTGTGGATGTATGCCAACTTTTGGATTACTGGTGTATTGTTTATAGTTGGAGGTAGGTTTGTTTTGTAGTTCAACCAAATTGCTTAATTTCTTGTGCATTGATGCTTGTCATTCATGGATGAAACCATTCTATTCCGTAAAAAGTGAGACCTAAATCACCTAATAAATGGACGCACGACTAGATAGCTTGACACCGTTATAAGGGTGATGCTATTGCTAGCTTGAATCTCTTCAAGTCTTCATTACCTGAGATTTTGGTTAAATATTATTTGTTTAAATATTATAAATTTATATGCAACCAAAAGTAAATATATCACTATTTTATTTGTTCTACAACATTCCGATGGGGAAGAAAACTTAGCAAGGCATTTGTTTTAAGATTGGGTTGGGCTAGCAAAAAAGTAGATAGTTTAATTGCATGGAAGCATAATTTTGTACATTCAAAGGCCGACTGGTGACTTTCAAAGGTATTGTATCAGTCCAGCCAGGTGGATCTTGCTGTAGACATAGGATCCTGGAGTATTTGATGTGTGGACTGCATCTATGTTGTTAGTTTGTAATTTCCCTCTACTGGAGACACATGCAACTTATAGAAAAGTTTAAAATAGGAAAGAAAGGTGATATTATGGAATTGATCCTACTTTTTTGACTTGTTTTTACACACCTTATGGTATTGCTTCTATCTGATATATTTCTCAAGTTTAATTTCCCAGTGCAACACATGTATGTATGATATACCGTATTTTCAGAAGTTATGCATCATTTGATCCTTGTCTTGGTGGTTTTGTAGGTTATCTGTTTTCATTAAACCATGCAAGACTTGTGGTATTAATGGCTACCATATATGCTATGTATTGTGTTAAAGTTCGAGTTGGATGGCTTGGAGTTTGTCTCTCAATAAATCTCGCTTTCCTCTCAAATGACTTAGTGAACTACTTACTCCAGTGGTGTGACAATTTGAGTGAAGGCACACATGTTGAAGATTTTAAAGAGTCCGAAACATTTACTGAGGATGACTTCTCCACAGATTATGAGTCATCAGTTCCTCTGGATGAACCTGAAAAGGTTGAAAAAGTTGAAAAGGTTCACGCTTGCAAAACATTCAGCGACGCTGCTTCTACTTCTACTTCATCAGTTGTAACCAAACAGATAGAACCCCCAGCTAAGCCAGTAGTTAGAGAAGATGCAAGTTCAATAATTGAGATGAAGCGGATATTAGATAGTGCGGATCATTATGAAGCACTAGGGGTTTCTCGGCATAAGAAAATTGACACTTTACTGTTGAAAAAAGAATATCGTAAAAAGGTGTGCCACTTTCTTATCATGCCTATGCATTATATATCATGTGACAGGCTTTAAAGCCAAGTGATGGGTTTGAGAGACATCTACCGGAGTTTCATTCATTTTCAATTTACCCTAACAAATTAGAACGTGTCAAATTGATGTTGATTACTCATCCATCTTTTTGATATCCTTACGTGTCAGATCAAATTGATGTTGATTACTCATCCGTCTTTTGATTAGTTTGATGGGTTTGAGTTAGGCGTCAAAGTGTCCATTTCTTTGACGCAAGATAACAAATTTCATGCCTGATCCGATGATATATTTACTTTCCGTCTAGACGAAGTTCAGATTGATGCTAATTTTACATACATGAAATGCGCAGGCAATGCTTGTGCACCCGGACAAAAACATGGGAAGTTCACTTGCCAGTGAATCATTTAAGAAACTTCAATGTGGATATGAGGTGATCACTATTTTAATAGTTAAATTATCTGTTATGCTGTTATAATACTATTGTTGGCTTGCTTCCTATTTGTTTGAGATGCAAACATGCTGCTATGGTTTTCTAATACTGTCACTTGCCTTTAGGTTCTTTCTGATGCTGTCAAGAAGCGAGACTATGATGAGCAACTCAGAAAGGAAGAATCTAAGAGTGTACTGCAAAAATCACCTAGCACGTCCAACCAGGTCTGTTCAAGTGTCTGACTGAACTTCATTTATCTCCAGTAAACCTGTCAGAATTCAACATCTTATCCTGCATACAAAATTATCCAAGCGGGAAAAGTTTCAATGAGAGCTAGTTGTATCTCTTTAACTGGGAAAGACTAGATTCAGTGTCTGCCCTGTCCTTCACTTGAACTGTCTTAGCCCTATTTCTTGCAATGATGACACCAAATTAAATTATGTAATACCAATAAGATCCATGTCAAAGCATGATAAGCTTTCAAGGTGTAACGACAATTTCGGGTGAGCATGCAGAAATTGTATGGTATCCTGGAATTTTCAGAAGAAAGAATTTCTTTTGGAATGAGAAGTTCAATGGCACAATCTAAGACCTGTTCAGCTTTATGATCTACGGGAAACTCATGCAAATAGTTATTGAATATTGATGGATGTAAAAAATAAAATAAAAATATCGGATGCCTTTCTTGCAAGCCACCAGTTCCATGTCAATTTCTTTGAGGTCATAAATAAGATGCCAAAGTTGATCTTCCGATCTTAAAAGGGAAGGCTTAATATTTACAAATGGCTTATCTGGTATGGTGCAGGAATCCTCCAACTACTGCTCAGAAGAGTCAAGGCGTATCCACTGCACAAAATGTGGCAACTCACACATTTGGATCTGCACCAATAGGACAAAGGTCAAGGCAAGATGGTGCCAGGTTGTGCAATCATTAAATTGTCTACTATGGTTGCTAACTTGCTATTCCTCTCTTTCACTTGTTCAAATTTTAATGAAAGCTGCTGGTGTACAGGATTGTTGTCAATATCACCAAGCCAAAGATGGGGATGGATGGGTAGAATACAAAGGATCATTGGTTTTCAATCGACCACAAAAGGTATCTAAATTTCATAGTAATTTATATTATCTTGAAAGATTCATGCGAAGTAGTGTCCAATTTGGTTCATTTACCAGTTCGATAGATAAAAGTGTCATTTAGGAACAGATTATCATTTCCTGAAAATCTTGGAATTAGAGTATTTTTTATTCTGGGTTCTTAAAGCAAGACAAACATTTTAATGCCATGTTATACTTGTGAGTTGGGTCACAAATTCGAGTCCTGCGCCATGCAAACTAAGTTCGGCATTTAAGTGGGAAGGGCAGAGGATTGGGTCCATTATCTCTGAACTTTGAAAGTGTTGCCGTCAAGTTTTGGCCCCAAACATATATTATAGTCACAAAAAAAGCTGCACGTTATACTAGATCATTACTGTCAAGTTCGATTTTCAATAGATATTGTAGGAAGCAATTTATCAAAAAATATAAATACTTAGATCAATTCAAAATATTTGGACTCTTGTACTTAATGGTTTACCTTGGCTGCATTACCAAGCTTCAAATTGTTGATGGTGCAATGAAGCAAGTCCATCATCTGTCTCTAGGATTTTCCTCTGGTTTGGTCAAATCTTAACATGGTTTATGTGATCAAGTTAATGGTATATAGGGTGGTTCTCCACTTTTTAACTGTATGAGTTACTGTATTTATGTGCTTAGAGGGTACAATCAAATATTAATACTCTGGCCAATTAGTGTGGCACTACTAGTCAAATGTCAACTTCAAAGAGTTGAAATCAGCATCTAGCTGCACATGAACAGTGGTTTCCCTTCCTTTCAGCTGTAGTTTAGTTGATCATGCTTTCTCTTGATGTGCGTCCATAAGATGCTCATTCTTCATAATGTTTGTAAATATACTTGTCATTCAGGCGGAGATACCTCGTGCTTTCGTTTGTGCTGAAGGCAAGATATTTGATGTGTCGGAATGGGCCATATGTCAGGTCAGTATTCTGTCATTATGAAAAAGATGGAAATATGGCCTTTGCTGCTAGTTTTTGTATTACGAATCTCCTCTGTGCAGGGCATGGCTTGTAGACCAAATACACATAGACCGAGTTTCCATGTGAACATGGTTGGATTAGAGAAATCATCCCAGAGATCCAATTCAAGTAGGTACCCCTGGGATTTTGATGCTGAGATGACAGATGAAGATGAAGAATTCGAGCTGTGGCTCCAGCAAGCTCTAGCATCTGGACTTTTTTGTGAGACGCCAAAGCGGAGAAAAACTTGGAGTCCTTTCAAGTTGAATCAGATGAAAGGAAAGAAGCAATGGAGAAGGTCTTCATGAGTTACATGCATCATAATCGGTTACGATGCTCAGATGCCATTTTTGTGATGATTCAACATCCACTGCCCCCTAAAATCAGGACAAAATGAAAAACGAGGATAAAAAGACATGATGTGATATCTTAAGGTTTCATATGCATCAACATGGAGATGACCAAACTTCTCATCAGGGGAGAGCTCATCTGTTGGTTTGGCTAAACAAGTATAAATGTGCTGGTTAGCTGATCCATTTGTATATATCATCCTAATTATCCGGCTTGCTTACAACCACCCTTTCCAGACTATGTGGGATTACACTAAGATATGTTGTATCCTAATTATCCAGCAGCATTTATCTATTGCAACGCCAAGTTTTGAGTTAGATCCTTTGAATTGATTAGGAGGAACAAAACTGAGCAAATCTTTGTACATCTGATGATCCTGCCTGGACTTGGACTACTTGAGGTGTAATAAATTTCAGAGAAAAAAAATTGTACTCTTCTGTGCAATGCAGTTGTAGGACAATTCATACTGTTGATCCTGCTCATTCCACATATTTAAACACGAGATCTACATTCTTTCCTTCTAATACCTTTATGTGAAGTTAGTGGATTTGGACACAGCGAGAGTTTAGTGTTCAGTTTTTCTTCTCTTGGTTTTGATTTAGATCTATTGGGTGCAAATATAATCCAGATTTTAGATCCTTGTTTTTGAGCAAATAAGCATTAAAATTTATGTTTCACTGGGAATAATTAAGAGTAGTCAGATCATGATCATCTTTCAACCAAACTGAGACACTAGCTGATGAAAAAAGATCTGATCCTAATTTCATAAATTGCAAGGAGTGCAGTAGTTTTTTTTTTTTTTGGTTTTCAAACTTGCACTAGCCTTTAATCACTTTACACTGAAGTTTGCCTACTAGAGAGTAGTAAATGACTCTTTGCACAAGATCAGAGACAATCTGAGATAATATATCTTTCTGTAAAGTCCAAAGAGCAAAACTGAATTGTTCAAACCCAAGAGAACAGAATCTGTAGCCCCCAAACCCCTGGTTCTTCCACATTCATTCCCTTGTATGATTTCTTTGGCTAATGTCACAGATCATCTTCCTCTAAATCCTGTTATAAATCTCTTGATGCCGGCAAAATCTGATACCATCTTCACTTTAGAGAAGTTACCTTGCTTCTTAGTCTCGATGTAGTGGACTAGGAATTTGCTCTGTTCATCACCATTTGTCTGCAGCAACATGATGAAAGGGCATTAATAAGCAAATTAAAATGGACATTTTTTGCAATGAGGCTAGGAGAGTACAAAACTAAACATGCCTATCAGGTTCTGCTTTAAATGTCTCTTTTACAGTCAATAAGCAAACATTCTGTTTTTGAGAAATGAATTAGTATTCTGTATCTCCATTAATATTTGGGGATAATCTTAAAAACATCTACTATCTATCATTCCAGGTTAGTTGTTCTTGCAATATTTATGTGACTTAAAACAGTTAAACCCTTGCAAAACTAGTGGAGAATCTTAGAAAAATGTACACACTCATGAATAAATCAAGGACTCCCTCAAGGTAAAAGAAGTAAGAGATTATATATGATTGAGAAGTTCATATTCATCTTGTAAGATTAGTCATTGTGAGCCAATGAGGTGCCAGAGCTTGCCACTATCGAATAACAAGTCAAACGGGAAAGTGTAAAACGCTTGATCCAGAAAATGGATAGTTACCTCAAACGCAAAGAAACCGCCAGGTCTCAACATTGAAACAGCTCCATCACAGAGATGGATAAGGTCATTCATACCACTTGCTCCACCGTCTAACGCCAGTCTAGGTTCATGTCTGCCAACTTCAGCTTGTAGTCCACCAATATCTTTGCTTGGAATATATGGTGGATTACTGACCAGTCCCACAAATTCTCCTTCATTATCTCTCAAAGGTTCAAACCAAGATCCTTGCTTTACATGCACTTTTTCCTAGCACAAAATTCAAGACAATGCTCTATTCAAAATTTGCAGCCCTGAAAGTTTAATCAATGATTAAACTCTATTTCACTAATTCTATAACAATGTATAAAATTCTGATTTCTGATCAAGTTCCCATTTTTCTTCAGCCAAAAATATTTAAGAATCAAAGCTTTTGCTAAACTAGTCAATTCTACAACTATAGCAGTTAGCTTTAAAGATCAACTAGCTTGAGACAATCAACTATGAAAATACAGTGACACAGAAGTAAAATCTCAAAGAGGAACCTTACTAAGGGCAACAAGTAACCACAACTATGCCTCAGTCCCAAACAAGTTGGGTTCAGCTCTATGAATCACTGCCTTCTTTTAAGCTCATCAAACCATACTAAGAGCAACAAGTAACGACCATGCCTCAGTCCCAAACAAGTTGGGGTCAGCTATATGAATCCCCGTTTTCATTTAAGCTCATTTCAAACCATACTAAGAGCAACAACAACTACGCCTCAGTCCAAAACAAGTTGGGGTCCAATATATGAATCCCTGCCTTCATTTAAGGCTCATTTAAACCATACTAAGAGCAACAACTACGCCTCGGTCCCAAACAAGTTGGGGTCGACTATATAATCCTGCTTTCATTTAAGCTCATTTCAAACCATACTAGGAGCAACAAGCAAATTGCAAAATATACTAACCTCCAAATCATACCTCTGCACATTATAAGATGCAACTGCAGTAGCAACAGGGCTTAAATCAGTAGCAACAACTCTACCAGAAGTACCCAAAATCCTTGCAATCCCAATAGCAAGTGCACCACTTCCAGTCCCCAAATCAGCCCACAATCCTTCCCTCAATTCCCCATTCTCCTTAATAGCATCATCGACAAGGTCCACAATCAGCTCAGTCTCTGGCCTTGGAATCAAAACCCCTTCTTGAACACTCAAAACCAAATCCCTCCAATGTTCACAGCCAACCACATACTGAAATGGCATTCTTTCTTCTACCCTTCGTTTCCACAACATATACAGTTGTTCCAAAGACGCCCGAACTGCAACTGAGCTATTATCATTGTAATTTTTGTGGGGTTGTTGCAAGAAAGATTTTGGTGTTTCAATTGCATCTTCAACAAGCCAATTTAGCTCCCTGAGCAACAATTCGGAGTCTGGACCATTGTCCAGTTCCAAGAAAGTGGAACCCACAGAAGAAATTAGGGATTTAGCCCAATGATGCCATTTTTGAAGGTCTGATATGGTTGTTTTGAAGGTGGGTGGCCTTAAAAATATAGGTTTTTGAGGTTTCACTGAGGTTGCTGGAGATGAAACAGAGCAACATGAAATTGGTCGAATGAAGCTCAACTTCATTTTCTTCGACACACAGGCAGGTCTCAATCTTCGTTCGGATAGTTTAGTTAGCCTCATTTCTTTTGTTGGTTTTGACCCGCTCTATTTGTTTTGAGGCCCAATTAAATTACTTTAGCCCATACGACATGGCCCATAGTAAGCCCACAACCCATATTCAAATTTGGCCCAAAACCCAATTTTCCCAAATCAGAAATTCTAAACTGAAATCTCGTCACTTGCTCGTCGTCTCGCAACTCTCGTCAGCCGCTACTCCTGCTCAGTTCTGGCCAGTGATCAGTGCTCGCTCCCGAGTTACGCTGTTAAGGTCAGCGTCCCAACTCTCATCTGAAAATATTTATTTTCATGGTAATTTGATAATGGAATCTGACGCTATAAACAATTTTTCAATGACTTGGTTGGAAGGTTGTTTTTTAAGACTTATAATTTGCTAATTAGAGGCTACTTCTCCTGTAACTTGTAAGCTTTGAGGAAGAATTTAGTGACGTCTACATTTGTAACATTCCTCTGTAGTATTAATCATGTATCTTACTTATTCTTCGAATGTTCATATGAAGCTACGAAGTTGCTATGCACATATATTATAGTACATGAAAAATGATCCTCCAACTGCACTTAAGAAAAGGAAAGAAAGGGCCGTGTTTTTGTAATGAATATGTGCATAGAGTCAAAGGATGAATGTATCTGATTCTAAGTTGTCTGCTACTGTGAATGGGCGTGATTGTGAAGTAGTTAGCCAAGTTTGGTTGCCACATTGGATTTTCCACTAGCCAAGTTTGGGTTTTGCTCAAGAATGCTTGCTTTGCAAAAGAAAATAAACTGTTAGCTTAGCTTGTTTGGTGTTAAAACTATAATAATGCCTTTTTTTTTTTTTGGTTCCTTGTATCTGTTAAAAAAAGGGAGATGTACTTAAAACATAAAAAAGTGAGCAAAAGTGATTGAATTTTGAAAATGTACCCTATTTATTAAATTTGGTTAAACCGAAAATCGAACCAAAATAAACCAAACCGAAATTGTAATAACCGAACCGAACTTATTTCAGTTTGGTTTGGTTTCACATTTTTGCCAAACTGAAAATAAAATAACCGAACTGACCGAACGCCCACTCCTAACCCTCGATTATTAATGATGAAACAATAGTTTATTTGGAGAAATCAAAGAAGAAGACTAGGAAACTGCCAAGTGGAGATGTGCACTAGTGGCTTATGTGATGGAAGACCTCCCAGGGTATAACTTCGTGAACAAATATATCAGTAAGAACGGGGAAACATTGCTCAACCTGATCTATATCGGTATGAAGATGGGTACTATATTATCAAATTTCCAAACATGGAGAATATGCAGGAGGTATTGTATACTAGACCTCATACTATAAATAAAAGGTTATTTTAAACAATGATCTGCTGATTTTACTTTCACTAAGGAGTATACTTAAATACCACATGGTTTAATTTTCCCAATTTGCCTATGAACTGCTGGAGTTGCAACTCTTTCAGACGCATTGCTAGTGCTATTGGAAAACCTATATATGTTGATGAGTGTACCACCAAACAAACTAGAATATCATATGCAAGGACGTTGATTGAGACAAATTTAACCAAACCTCTCTCAGAGGAAATTACAGTGCATGAGCCTAATGGAAGACAGTGTGTACAAAAAGTATGGTTTGATTGGAAGCCCAGTTCTGCAATTCTTGCTTGAAAATAGGTCATGACTGTTACACCTATCCTCAAATGAGACAATATTATGAAGATGTACCTCAGATTGTAAAGTCATAATTTTAGCAACCAAAAAGAAGGAAAGGCCTCAGAAATTGGTACAAAAATGGCAACCAAGAGGTCAACCAGTGGAGGTAACAGAGCCATTACCTAGTGTAGTACCTAGAAACTCAACTAGAATTATAAACAATGGGACTATAGCAAAAGAGACTACATCGGGAAGTCATAAATCAATCTATTCATCCTCAAAGGGGAGTTCTCTTAAGGTAAAACATGAAGATAAATGGAAAGGTATAAAATCATTTTTAAAATTATATATATGATGTCGGGTTGGTTTGTTCTTGGTTTGACATTTTAAAGTTAAACCGACCCAACGCAAAACGGTCAATTTTTTTTCTTCAATACCAAGCCAAGTCAAACCAAATTGCTAATGGTTTTCTTTTCTCGATTTACGAATTGGTGCAGTGTTCGATTCAATTTTGTTCACCCCTTGCTGTGACAACATCAAGAAAATATATACCATGCAATAATATTTTTTTTCATCGGAAACTTACACTAATACATTTATAATATAGTTTTATTACATGGCAGAGTGCACACTGGACTTAGCCTCCTCTTCTTCCGCTCTCTCTGCTAACTTGCGCATCTCACCTACCCGATTGTCTCCTCTCCGACGATCTCTTGCATTGACCTCTCCGTCCGTTGCTGGAAAGCCACTTTTCTGCTCCCACCCGCATCAGAGGAACTCAGTGTTGAGTACAAATTTCTCGAGATCTCAGTTCAGAACCAAATCATCAATGGCTGAGACAGTGTCTGGGGAAAGTAAAGCGGAAGTGAAAGTGTACGATTCCGATGAGGAACTTGCTGTGGCTCTAGCGAAGTACACTGCTGATTTATCGGAGAAATTTTGTAAGGAGAGAGATGTTTTTACTGTGGTTGTTTCCGGTGGTTCACTTATCAAGTCTCTCAGGTATGATTGATTAATTCTCTTTGTTTCTTCTATGAATTGGGGAATTTTTTTGGGTTGCTAATGTTTATTGCAGGAAATTGGTGGAGCCACCATATATTGATTCAATAGACTGGTCCAAATGGCACGTTTTCTGGGTGGATGAGAGAGTGGTTCCAAAGGATCATCCTGACAGCAATTATTTGCTTGCTTATGATGGTTTTCTATCCAAGGTATATTTGCAGCCCTTCCTACAACATATTGATTTTATTTACTGCTGCCACAGTGTGTACTGTGTAGTTTCTTCATTAGCTTTCTACCCATTATATTTCACCTCTCCTCTGTGTATTTGTTGTTTTACCCCAACTTTTCTGATCTTTTGCTTGTTTGCCCAGTCAAAATGTGGGACGCAGTAGGTTTCTTGTACTAGTGATTTCTTCTCATCTGTTCAGTTAGATACCCCAAAGTACTAGTAGACATGCCCAGACAGCAGGTTATAAAAAAAAGTTAATCTTTTAAGTTTATCTTTTTTTTCTAGTTACGAGCAATGCTGATGGTCTCAATCTCCTTAACAAATAAGTTATAGGGGGTGGGGGGATGTGAACAGAGATTAAAGTGCACAGTATTGATGGAGAATACATCTAGAGGTATTCAGATTCTCATTCAACTCTGGATGAAATATTTGGGAAAATCAATTGAGAAAGTAATTATGTGAGGGCGTTAGGGCAGCGGTAACAAGGAATGCAAGTCATGCATACTATAAACATATCTTTTTCCGCAGTCCTTGAGATTAAGAAGTTAAGTAAGATAAGCCTGCTAATATATGGACGGAAGAAACAATCTCTACCTATATATATATATACATATTTGGGGGTGGTTTGGTTATATGTGACAAAGTCAAGCAATCTGTTTACATGATCATATCTATCATGGACCCAACTGTGCGAAGAAGCTGTATGTTAAATAAGTTTTAGATTACATTTTCTTAAGATATGTGATGATGTTACGCAATTCATGTAAAAACAAGAAACTAAAAAGAAAATCTTTGCACTGTATTGGAATAAACAGCTTCAAATTCACTTTTTTTTTTAGAAAACATTAAATTTTGCTTTGGTTAACAAAATTCTGATATAAAATTACTTCTTATAGAATCTGTCAGCCCCTGAAGCCCTCCTTAAACAACAACTGAGGTCCTTCTATTATTTTGTGTGTGTGGGGGGGGGGGGGGGGGTTATATTAAAATGATGGAGCATTAGCAAAATACTTCAAACATTTACCATGGTAGAGATTACTTAATGAGAAAGGATTTGGAAATTTTTGGGGCTAGAAGAGTTAAGCGGGGTTGAGGTTTAGAGGATCAACTGAAAAGTAATTATAACTTAAGCACAATTGTCAATTGAGCATGTTGGGAAACTTAAAGAGCAAAGAGTGTCCAACTCAATACCATGTGGAGCTGCCGATAAGATCAGTTGGACATTTTATGTTGACTTCGGTGAATTCCTTTTAATATAAGGATGAATAAGTGGGTTTGAATTACACCCTCAATGTTAACCTACTTACTTTCAGTTAAGTCTCTTCATTATCTCTAACAAGTTGGGTTGCCTTTACTTCTTGATTCTTACTTGGCAGTCTGACCAGCTCTTAAGCACAGACTATTTAAATAAAGATGGTTGTGAACTAAATTTATCCAATTTGTATCAGAAAAGATGTTTAGTGATGCATAGCTGCAAGGGCATCTTTTTGGATTTCAAATTGCTCATAGTACTGGCTTCACATGTGAACTGCCTACATTGTTTGATCTTATTATGAATGATGATAATTCTTACTTCATCATTATTCTCAGTTGACATCTTTAATTCTTTCTACCAAACTTCTAACCTCATCTTTACTTCTCTTGGCAGATACCTATTCCTGCTGGTAATGTGCATGCCATAAATGATGCATTATCAGCAGAGGCTGCGGCAGATGATTACGAGACTTGTCTAAGGCACTTAGTCAAGAGCAAGATACTTGACATCTCTGAAGAGAGTGGGTTTCCAAAATTTGATGTAATGCTATTGGGTATGGGTCCAGACGGACATGTAGCTTCCTTGTTTCCCGGGCATCCTCTTGTCCATGAGAAAGCGAAGTGGGTCACCTTCATCAAGGATTCTCCAAAACCTCCACCGAACAGGATTACATTTACATTCCCTGTAATAAACTCATCTGCAAATATTGCACTTGCTATAGTAGGTGCTGGTAAGGCAGATGTAGTGCATAAATCGCTAGGTGATGATAAAAGTTCTGATTTGCTGCCTGTGCAGATGGTTTCACCTGAAGGAGAATTAGTTTGGTTTTTAGACAAGGATGCAGCTTCGAAGCTGTAAGGATGAGGATATGTGAGCTGCGTATTTGTGCTTCACTCCTCTGTGTATTTTATTATTCTAATAATACATTCTGAAGAAGGGTTGTCTGTAAAATGTTATGCCATTTTTTTCTCACTTGTTTCTGTAAGGATCCTTGACTATGAGGAACTTGGTACTAAAACTACAGTTTATTCTCCTATTACTATATTTTATCTATACAAGTTAGGCATGTGTACAGATTGTTTGCTTCAGCAATAACACAAGTGACAGCTATACATAGATTGTTCAATTTACATACATTCGAACTTTCCAGTTTGGATCAATTCAAGTCAGCCTTTCAGGTGGAAAATACCATTACATTTAACTGTAATACCATTAGAAAATTAAGTTGAGGATAAACAAGTTCTGAAAATAAACTAGTAGTTAAATTATTGTTTCATCCTTACTTATCTATTCAACAGAGGATACAGTTGGCTACTAACTATTTTTATCTATAAATATATGATTTAGTATTTGGAATGATAACTTGACCCTTCAATTATTACAAGTTCTATTTTTATTTTTGTGACACATGATGCAACATATTATATTCTGTATCATATATCGCAAAAATTAAAACAAAACTTACTAATAATTAAGTTATTATCCAGATATTAAATCATACATTTACTGATAAAAATACTTAATAATATCATATTTAAAGGGGCACAAGAGAATTGTGGCATTGGATCCTCAGCTCTTTGTTCAAGATGTGGCTTTTAAAAGATTCTATTTATCAAAAGCTCCTAGTAGGAGATGATATTATAGCTTTAGCTACTTTTACCTATAATTCACCTACTTTATACATTATTCCATTTCCATAATAAAAAGTCAAATCTCAGCTTGTTGAAAAATTACAAAAGTCATAAATCATATCCATTTCATGAATAAAAACACACATACATATTTCTTTAATTAAAATGTCACATGTAATCTTGAGGAGGTTAAAATTTGAGAGTAAATAATCGTTACAACTTTTAATATTTTATTTAAAAAAACATACTATGCCAATTTGGAATTGATTTTTTCTTCTTCTTAATATTGAGATTGTGGAACTTGAACCTCCAGATGTAATAAATTGGAGGGTCTCCCACATGTTGACTACAACATATTGGTCCCCCATGGCCACCATCCCATATAAGTTTCATTTAATTATGGTTTAATTTATCACTCTCCCTTTACTATTCTTGAACTAATTGATTGGGATTGCATTAAGTTTCTCATTAGAATAAATTATAATAAGTTGGTAAAAGTGAAAATAAAAAAGAATAAAAACCAAAGTTACAAGTTTTTAAAAGGTATTTTTGACCAAGTTGTTCTCGATTCACAAGAGACTTTCTTTTGAGACATTCACTAACTTTTTATCATAGTATATGCGAATAAGGTAAAAAAAATTACCTTATAATATTACTAGTTCGTTTAATTAAAGGCGATATACATTTTGTTCTTTTTTTTTTTTTAATTTTTCCATGTTCAATGACTACAAAGTTACCTTTTTTTAGGGAACGCTTTACACAAATGTAGGACTTTCTGAGGCGAATTCAAATTTAGTTGGACTTCAATGTGAGTATTGAACACCGGATAGGAAATTCAAAAAAAAAACCTAGAACATCATAATTATTAGAAAAAGGACTAAAAATCAATGTTTTATACTTCTATCTGTCCCTAGTTACTTGTTCACTTTTTTTTAGTTACTTTTAATTACTTGTTTATTTTAATAAATTAAGAAAAAATATTTTTTTTAATCTATTCAAAAAAGATAGAACCTTCTCAAAATCTTAAATTTTTAATTCATTGATTTTATAATTAATAATAGAAGTAAATAGTAAACTCACTATGATAATTATTAATCTCTTAATGAAAATATAAATTCAAATAGACGAGTAATTAGGAACAAGAATATAAAAGCTAGAGTTTTAAAGATGGTTCCAAAGCAAATTGTCAAAGCTCGTGGACAACTTTTAAATTGACATTATTGACCTTAAAGGGAAATGGCGTAGCCGCGTGGGACTTGGGGAGCCGACGTACAATATAGTCAACTTGCAATTGCATTGAATTCAATTCACAGCACACGACCAACGTTATTTAATACGTATAATACAATTAAGTAATTAATTAATCAAAATCGTATAGTTGAATATTTAAAATGACATGCATGGCTTAATTAATTTCTAATTTTTTTATAGTAACACCTAAAATACGGTGAAAAGAATACATAAAATATATTAAGGGAGAATTAAACCTTTAATCCTACTAATGTATGCCATGAAAGTCTGATGCATTGCTAATTCTATTATTTGCCATATTAAATATATGCATAACATAATTAATATCTGCCTAGTATAACCAAACACAAAAATAATAATACACAAATTTAACTCATGTATATTTTTACTTATAAAATAAAAATATAGAGAGATAGTCATAAATTGGAAGCTACTCATCCTCACCTGACTACCATCTTTTCTTTTATTATATCTGAATGAATCTCTCTATCACTTTCTGCCATTATTTTTGCTTGTAATCTTTAGGGTTTTCAGCTTCAATCTTTTGGATCCAGCAATTTGCTTGTTTCAATTTCTCTTTGTTTCAGTATTGAATTCTTCGAGTGTTGTTTCATTTCTTAGTAATTTCATTTTTTTTCTTCTTTGAGTTGAATCTCAGTGAATTCTTGCAGGAGACATATTTGTTTAATTATTCTGAGGTGTTTGATAAATTTCCTCAGAGAGAGAACGCAGATTTTTAAGGGGGAATGGGAATTTGTTACTCTTCAAGTAAAAGCAAGAGCGATGATGGGTTGTGGGATGGTAAGAATGACAGCAGAAGGTTTGATTACAAGTTGAAGAAGAACAGTTATAGTGGCGATTTCAGCTCATTTTTAAGCAAGTTAAGTGGTGTTGGTGGAGGAGGGGGTGAGGACAAGGGGCTGCATCATATTCCCGGAAGGATTTTGGGGAATGGAGCCACCTCCCGTGCTTGCCTACACACTCAGCAAGGGAAAAAAGGAACGAATCAAGATGCCATGATCATTTGGGAGGTCCTCAATTCTCTGTTTCTTCAATTATTTTTTTGTGTTTTTCTGCTTATGTCACGAGCTACCAAATCATCAATCTTTTTGTGCGTATGGGAGCTTAAATTTCTAAAAATTGAACCTTCTCATTATCTGTGAATAGCTGGTTCCATGAAGAGGGTTGTCGATAGGTTGATGGCGGGTCTGCAATGAATCATCTCAATCTTGTGTTTTCTCTGCGTTGAATGCCTCTATGTTGTATAAGTAACCAAATCCTCAATTATTTTGTGCTTATATAGGAGCTTAGATATCTAAAAATTGAACCTTTTAATTATCTATCACATAGGCGGTTCCAAGGCCCGACAAAAGAGGGGGGTTGTAGTGGATTGATGTCCTGTGTGCAAGTTGGATTATGAATCATCCGAATTTTGTGTTTTCTTCCTTTTGGTTTTCTTTGCATTGAATGTCTCTTATGTCAAATGAGTAACCAAATCCTCAATCATTTTGTGCATGTAGGAGCATTGATATCTAAAAATTGAACCTTTTAATTCTCTATCACATAGCCAGTTCTGCGGACTGGTAAATGAGGAGGGTTTGTGGTAGGTTGATGGCCGGTATAAGTTTAGTTATTAATCATGTAAGGTTTGAGTGTGTAGAATGATGTCTACTTATGCATAGAAGTCATATATATGATCCTTTCAACCATCAATTATGGTAGATGGACTGTCAAAATAACCTACGTAGCTCTTGTTTCTGAAGCTTCCTTCACCCAATTAACTATTCCAGTTTTGCATCAAAATTTTTGAGTCCTATGGAAGTGTAGTTATTGTATACTTAAATTTCATTAAGTCCATTACTTGTCAAAACAAAGAGTTAATTTGTTCTTATCTATTGGGTCAGTTTATGACTTGGTTGGAATTTTCTACAATAGAATTTTTGCTCGCGAAGTGATACGATCTTTTGCGGAGTATTTGATGGACACGGTCCCTATGGCCATATGGTGGCAAGGAAAGTTCGAGATACTCTTCCGTTTCTCCTGTGTTCAGAGTGGCAAGTTAAATCCGGTGGTGATCAAAGTAATACTTCTGAGACAGGAAATACCAACGGAGGTTCACATCTTGATGATGTCTTGGATGATGATTTGATTGAAGCTATGGAAGCTGAGAACAATGAAAAGTTCCCAGAAATACATCTTCCCCTTAAAAGATCAATGTTAAAAGCTTTCCGGTCGATGGATAAAGAACTCAAGTTGCACCCTTCTATTGATTGTTTCTGTAGTGGATCAACTGCTGTTTCCTTGGTGATGCAGGTAATAATTTAGCTAATTTTTTTTTGTATAAACGAGGTTTATTTTCCTAAATCCTAATGTTTCAGAAAAAAAAAATTTGGGTACTTACTGATAATTTTTTTTTAATTAATATTTGGGTGCTTATAAATGGGTAATACTGTAATTATAGTAGCAAATTAGTGAGCTACTTTTTCTTATAGCCAATAAGTTCCCAAGGACCAGTGATGCAGGGTCCGAGTACATGACATGCGCCTAACACAAAACATCACACGCCACATGCTTACCCCTAGATCAAATCCCCGGAGGCAATAAATGAGCTATTTTTGAATTGCCAGTCATTGGCTAGTCATTGTCTTTGCTTTTGAAGGATTATCACTTTTGATGTCCTTGACTACTACATGGGTTACATCAAACATGAAAACCTGATACAGTTCATTTATGTATTGTATAAAATCCATTCAAATAATAAAATTTTGTGCATCCGAGTTCTCTACTGACTGCCCTCTCAATCTACTGGATGTTTTGTAATAAATTTGTCTTCTTCTGGTAGTTAACTCAATTTAGCAAGTTATCTTCTTGTTCTAAAATATTTTATTTAATAGTTAGACTTAAAACAGTTCCCTTAGTACTTCTCACTTGACTGGTACATGATCTTGAAGCATACTAGTTGACTTACCAAAAAAAAGGGAAAGAAACATACTAGTTGTAGAAAATAATCAAGTCTGAGTGGGAGGGGTTTAATATGAGTCTGCCACATATTTGGTTATTCTAGCTCTTTTATAATTTCTTAGCATTCCACAAGCATTTTAACTGATCTTTTTGTGGTGTCTCAGGGCCAGGATATAATTGTTGGCAATGTTGGTGACTCAAGAGCAGTATTGGCAACTAGAGATAAAGACAACTATTTAATGGCTGTACAGTTGACAGTAGATTTGAAGCCTAATCTTCCAAGTCTCTCTCTCTCTTCTTGATTCTATACATTACACCGAGAAGCTACAATGTAATTGTCTCTTTTTTTTTTTTTTGAAGAAAGTGTTTAAATTTATTTTTTCAATTGTTTTGTCTTGTAGGAGAAGCTGCTAGAATACATAAATACAAAGGCAGGGTTTTTGCATTGCAAGATGAGCCAGAGGTTGCGCGTGTATGGTTGCCGAACAGTGACTCTCCTGGCTTGGCAATGGCCAGAGCATTTGGTGATTTTTGTCTCAAGGATTTTGGGTTAATTTCTGTCCCTGATGTGTATTACCACCGCATAACTGATAGGAACGAATTTGTTGTTCTAGCAACTGATGGGGTACTTATTTCACCAAACATTATTTCACTACAAAAAGAAAATTCTATATCATCTCTACGTAAACAGAGTCTAAATTTCACCTTCTTTCTGACTTGGCTTAATCTGTTTCCATTTGTCAATACTTAGATTTGTCTCATGATGTAATTTCTTCGTTCTTTGTAGGTTTGGGATGTACTTTCTAATAAGGAAGCCGTGGATATTGTGGCCTCCGCACCAAGTCGCGCAACAGCTGCCCGAGCTCTTGTTGACTGTGCGACAAGAGCTTGGAGGCTGAAGTACCCGACATCAAAAACTGATGATTGTGCTGTAGTATGCCTTTTCCTGGACCGTGTACCTGCACCTGATTCTGTAGTCACAGCGAGGCAACATGATTTGACAAAGGCTCCTGAAGTGGAAATAAAGACGATTATTACTGATGGCAACCTTGAAAGTGCAGATAGTAATGCTACTCATATTGCAGTTCGTGAACATTCAGTTACTACAATAGACGCCAGTGAGATAGTTCCTGTTGACGAATCAATAGAAGAACAGCTAGCGGATAAGGGTCTTGGACATTCTAAGAGAAGCCTAGCCGAGTGCCTTTCAACTGCAGAAGATCAGGAATGGTCAGCCCTCGAGGGAGTAACCAGGGTTAATAGCCTTCTTAGTCTTCCTAGATTTATGTCTGGTGACAAAAAATCAGCCAGTCGGAGGAAATGGTTGTAAGACATCAAGGCATGATACCTCAAGGGCCAAGGCTAATGTAAGTGCTTTGTATTAGCTGTTCTTCTCAAAGATTCTGTAAATCAAAACACTGTAGCAGCAGTAGTAGTATAAAAGACTAAGTGCTGGATCATTGCCTGGAATGTAAAACAGCCTGTGCTTGATGACTATCCAAATTGGCAATGCTTTTTGGTAGAATATTTATGATTGATGAGAACAACGCGAGGCCTCAGACAGAAATAGTAACATTTTCTTGTGCTGTGTAGTATTTTACTTTCATGTCCAAGATGGAATCCCCTCTGGTGCATGTTTTGAATGTTTTTTTAATATTGCTAAACTATGAAGTTTTGTGTTTTAACTTTTTAAGTTCTATCAAATATTTTTGGTCTGTTTCCCTTGCGAAATTCTTTCAGGGTGGTGTGGGCCAAAACTTTTTGTCTGGCTCACCAAAGCCCAATTGTCAAATTTGTAATAAACCATAATGGATGGTATAATCTGAGCATCTTTTCTCAAATAGTCAAGATGTGATATATATTTTGTAAATCCATGATTCAATATTGGATGGAAATGAAAGAAAAGATTCATATAATCAAATGAAACGTGATAACATAACTTGTAGTACCTAAAATTCAACATAATTGCAGAATAAATTGTAAAACAGAATCAAGGTTCCCAAGAACACCAGAAAGCAGAAAGATTCTCAATATTATTGGAAAAGGGTGGACTTTCAAGTGTGTCAAATCACCCCAATTACAATTTACATGTGAGGAAAGTAAAATTCCAAGAATTGGCAGCTTTTTTATGCTTGCACTCCAACTTAAAACTACACTTGCCCAAGTTGCTATGTTGCAGTGCGAGTAGGGACATATTAAATACAAAATAAAACCAAAAATACTTCTTTTTTTCTTGTCAAAGACAGCAATATGGTGGAATTGCAAAGAGGATATGATATTTTTATTTTTTTTTATGTTTTGTTGTACAATTTATTAGAATAAAATAAGTAAAAAAAGCAAGAAAAAGATGAGAGTGCATTTTCTATCTAGTAATAAAGTCTTTTAGACTTGGGAATGATATACTATTACTGAATATCTCTGCATCTTTCACTATCAATTTTTTTTCTTGGCCGTTAGCTATGGTTTCTATGAATCTGAATTATGAAATTGAAAAAAGATAACATAAGCGGAAAAGAATATTTATCTAGAAAATTGTTAACAAACGTTATTTAATTTGATTTTGTATTTTTATTGTTTTGAGCATTTCTTTCTAACTCATTCAAAATTCATAAAGTTTAAATTCTCGACTTTGTTGTCGCGGAGGGGGCATTTCGGATTGCTTTAACTTATAGAGCACGCCCATATCCATTGAACCATTTGGGCATGTCCCTATATATACACGATGACACCCCTATTTACCCTGTAGCCCTATATACAAAAATAGGCCATAAATGCAAAGTGAAAATAAATGCATTTTACTCACAACAACTCTGAATATCCATTCTGCTACTAATGTTTCCTCAAATGGACCAAATCCTATACACTTTAACTTTTTGCTCCAATTTGTCTTTACTCAAATTAATAATAATAGAGGATGTTTAGGCAAAGTGCTTCTAAGTTAAAATAATAATAATAATCTTTTCTCTGATCCTGTTAATACGTCGTCCTTAGTAAAATAAATGGCATTTCATAAAATCAAATATTTTAGCATTGACAATATGAATTTGACCAACATAGAATAACTAAATTATTAATATATCTTCATTGATGATCAATTAACTTGATCCAAATAAATTGATTTATGTTCATTTATTAAAAACTTATCTTCAAGAAAACACTAAATAAGAATAAAATGATAAACTTATCTAATCTCTTAAGGAACGTGAAATCTAAAATAATGATATATATATATATATATATATATATATATATATATATAGGAATGGAGGGAATGTAAACACATGATTTCAAAAGTTATAAACATTATTTTTGAATTTAGTAAATATTTTAAGATCTTTTATGCCTAATATATTTTGTAACTTACAAAATATTCTTCCTAAATGATCTTAGATTTATATTTATTATAAATAGTTTTAAGGATATTTAAATTACTTTATTATCATCTTTCCACTTTATGTGAGAAGTTAAAGTTATAAATATTGTTAATATAAGAAATTTTTATATCATAAGAATATTAGAAAGCAGCTTTATAATACAGAAATATAATCAAATTTTAATATAAGTATCGAAGAATATTGAACGAAAAAAACAAATAAATAAAATTGAATGATCATCACTCATCATGAATTTTTGGGGTGGGGGTGGGGGGTTGCTTGCAGTTGGGGGTGGCTCAAGGATCTATCACGTCGAAAATGAAACCATACGTGAAGGAATGATTGATTTGGCTTACATGTCATTCATCTGCTCATCTATCAACTATATATATTTGTATTTATTACTAATTTACTATATATATATAGATATTAAAATTTCTCTTGTATGGCAATTTGATATGAACTATCGATTTGTGATTCAGTTTCACTACACCCCAAACCCTTTTTTCACTTTACAAAATTATGTAACGCTCAGCAACTGAAATAATATACAAACCATTTTCCTGCCGTTCATGATTGAATTATATGACTCCATTCCATCCAATTTATTACATTATATTGTAGACATTAAAATTTTATGGGACTCTACAACAAGTATTTTATTCAAATTAAAACTCTAGAAGATGTGTTCAGTTTCAGAGCTTATTTAATGCTAAGCATCAGTTTATGCCTATATAAATGATACTAAATTCTCTTAAAAGACCTTTCGAAAGTTCCATAAAGAGATCAAAATCTCGAATATTGGCAAATTGATGGGACATGCCTATATAAAGGGTACTAAATTTTTTTGAGATCTCGAATATTTTGCAAATTGATGGGATATTTATATAGGGAGGTCAAACTAAATCAACCTAGTTCGAGAAACACACCACTAATGACCCTCGAATCATGGATAAATCTTAAGGGAGAACATAATTTTTATCTGTCACTTTAAAATTTGTTACAAACAGACATTTTTTTATTTTGAGAATCAAATGAATATCTTTTAACCATATGTCTTATAAATATATTTGAATTGTCAATATGATTTGTAAAAGTATGAAACATACGAGCTTTCTTTCTTTACACAAGTTCCACGACAACTATAAGGAAGAATCTTTTTCACAAGGCATTAGTCCAAATAATAATATTAACTTTGGTATGTGCAAGCTCGCTCACATTATTTACGTCAAGTTCATGAAGAAAGGTTGCTAATAATTAACATAAAATTTGTCAATTTTATGATGAAGGCTCATAATGTTAGACGTCATTGATCCAATCCAAAAAAAAATTGGTGGAAAACTATATGAAAAATCTTTAGGGAAGCATCCAACCTAGAGGTGGAGCTTTGATTCAAACACTATATTTCGATTTGTATTATTTACATTAGTTAGATGTATGAATATCGTAATATATATATATATATATATGTTGAATTGTTTTAACTAGATGTTCGCATTTAGTTGTTTCTTTAATAATCTCAAAGGTTTGACTTTTGATGCAGAATGAATTTAGACGTATGAGAGAATTAATGCTAATTGGGATTAAGTTATTATTATAATAAAAATAAAACTTGAATGAATATTTTATATTCCCATAATTTGCACAATAACCCGTGGATTTAGGGGGAGACTGTCCCCATGTTTTCGATATTCTGAAGTCCACAAAAACATTAATTTAAATTGTCATTAAGTACTGTTACAATATAATACTATATCCTAAAACCAAAAAAATATAATACTCCAATGTTTATGGTTAGTCCCTAAAGAGTATCCAATTAAATAAAACTAATATAAACTACTAGTACTTAATAGTATTTCTAGTTTGATACTACGAATATTTTTCGAACTGCTGCGGCAATTTTCCTAATTAGAAATATGATATAAATATAAAATACTTCTATATTAAACAATATATATCATTTCCTTTTTAATCAAAAGGCCACCAAACAAAAACAACAGTACATTGAAGAGGACATAAACAATATTAATCGTGATTATATTTAAATATATACTTATTTTTACCTAGATTAAAATTAAAATTTTATGTATATGTGTTATCTGCAGACTCTCTTTATTAATTTTTTATGTGTTACAATAAAAAAAAGAGAGAGAAAGATTTACAAAATATTACTATTACATAAATTGAAACGGTAAAAATAATACAATAAATTTCGCAAATGCAATGATGTTTAATGACAAAAGAGAATCTATCAACACTTTATTAAAACCATAATATATATTTGATATTGACACATTAATTTTGTACGTCTCATGAGGTGTTGAAATGGTGTTAATTTGACTAAAATAAGCTAATGTTGATAAGTTGATATACCCATTATGCCTATTAAATAATATATTGATAAAAGGACTTAGTTGTGGGAGCATTAATTAAGCATTATTGTGGGATTTGATGATGGGAAAGGCAACACAAAAAGAAATGTGGGAAGATGCTCCCATTTGCATAATTTGTAGTAATAAGTATATCCTTTTTGTTTCTTTAGTTTCTTCTTTATCAAAAAGCCATAGAGCATAATATTAACAAGTGACAAATGAATTAAATACTTTATATTATAAAAAGTAGTAATTTAAATAGTAGTATATGACAAGATCGGAGTCGTAAGATTCCATAAGGATGTCATTCATTAGTTTAATTTTATATTAATTAATAATAATTAATTAAAAGTAGTTATCTTGAGATAGGAACAAAAAGCACGAATTGCAGGATATGCTATTATTATTAGAGGAAACACAATTCTTGGATTTTACACCTTTCTTTTCTACATTGCCTCCAACCCCACAAACCTCTTTACCTAGATTCCTTTCTTCCAACCTATTAACGAGTTCAAATCGTAAAATCAATTACTAATATTATATTACCATAATTTTTCTTTGATTTCATATATAAAAACGACATGTTTAATTCATTGATATATCTCTTTTCTATTTCGGTCAACTAAACAATATATATATATATATATATGATTAGTATAAATAAATATTTTTCTACATTGCCCCTAACGCCACAACCTCAGCTTTACCTAGATTCTTTTGCATAACCACTCCTATATCTTTTTATTTATATTAGGTCAATGCAAAAACCACTCATAACTAGAATCAAGCAATGTATTAATTGAGTCTAAGTTACACTAGTTTTTCAATTACTATTGGACATAAAATTTAAGAAATGAAATGAAGATTCTTCAATTTTATATATCAATATTTCTTAGAAAATTTAAATTGATACTCAAAAAAGTTTATGATATCAAATACAAACTTATGAGATTATTTGTCTACCTATATGATCGTGCATGTATTCAAGATCCTAATTAGAGATTTGAGTATATATAGATATCCTAAACATGAGAGTTATGAAGCAATATCAAATTTTAGTGTTAGTCGATGAAAATGAAAAACATCCAAGTAGTAATAATCATCGATAATGTTACTTAATATGATATATCCCTTAACCTTTAGTAATTAGATCTAGTTGAGCAAGTAGGGGACATTTTCCTTTTTCGTAAGTTTTACCTAACATAAATTCATATTAGTCGAAATTACAAAATAAGTGAGACCTAAAGTTGTAGTAACATTTACAAATCTAATAAGAATCCATAAACTTAAAAGAGATCAGCATACCAAAGAAAAAAGAGTAATGTAGGGTACCAAGAAAGATAAAAATAAAAAAACAAAGGGTAAGATAGAAACCTAGCAGACTAGGACCTAGGTTAAATATATTAACCAATAATAATATGCTTCTCTAAAAAGACATTGATGGGAACCTAAATTTTTAAAAAAGAGTTGGGAATTTTCAGAGTTAGATTATACAAGCATTCTCTTCTCTAGATCAGACACAACAGAGAAGAAAAGATAGATGGATGGATGGATGGATGGAAGCACAGTTGACGTAAGTTGCATAATTTTCCCCATGCTTGCACCATCTTATCAACCATATGTATGATGCATCCATCCATCACTTTACAATACAACACCCCACAACCCTCCGAAATCATTACTATCTCCGTTAAGAAATATTTGTCATGTTGCGCTTATCGAAATTTAATTTGATGAATTTTCAAAGATAAATTAGATCACATTAATTTGATATATTAAGTAAAATAATTAGATATTCTAAAATTATATGAAAAGTAATATAAATTACAATTTTAATTTCTCTGTCTTACCTTCTTTTTTAGTACAGTGGAAAAGAAAGTCTCTTTTCTTCTTTGGAAACTCCGTTATAACTTTTCATATTACATATTTAAGACAACAATGTTGAAAAACATTCTGATAAAAAATTTATATATATCAAATCTTTAGTTAAACACCACAAAATTCAAATCATCGTTTTACAGTATATTAAAACCACAAGTACTCCACTTATAGAATTACACCAACTATATATATATATATATATATATATTGCATCTGAACTTTATTTTTTTGTTAAAATTCGCTTATACATAATCAAACACCTTCATATAAACCATAACAACAAAAGTAATACTTATTCTGAAAACACTATCATCAACACACAAGCAAACAAAGGATTTATGCAGAGAAAAATAGAAGCTCTTAATTAATATTCTTGTTATGATCATGAATTGATAAAAAAAAAGGTGTACAGTAAAGTAAAGTTTCTCTTGCGTGAATTGGTGTCAATACATCAACTATTAGTAACCATCTTATCAACCTGTCAAATACATCACCTACTACTCCCTTAGCCATTAAAATTTAAAAATAAAAACCCTCTTCCTTCTTTTCACTACTCAAACAAAAATTAAAACTTTCTTTTCTTGCCTACCAATATACAGTGCTTTTCAGTTTATCATCTCCTCTATGCTTATTGACCTAAAAACCATAAGGATATGTCTAACCTTTACATCAAATCACCACTGATTAGTATGATCATACAAGGCATGGTATAAAGAGAAACTTAATCACCTCTCATAGATTTTCAAGTTGAAACTTTGAAACTTGAAGTTTTAGTTGTGTAAAATTTCTTCCAGAAACTTGTCTGATTCAGTTTCTGGAAACTTGAAAATATATTTGAAGTAAATTTTCATCTAAAAAATTTATGAAAAAATGATAGCTTAAAAAGATGTAAAAAGTTTAAATTAAAAGAGAGGTGGTCCTAGGGATAAACACTAGACACGAGAGAGATCCCATTGTAGGGGGGTGGGGGGCAAAGTGGGTAACAAGAATAACCCTATTTTGACAACTTTGATGGTTTTGTTGAGGGGACAATTGGGCACAATTTAGGGCAATTGATTATGGTCCTATTTCAAAGACACAAAACAATAACAACAATTCTCATGCATGTTCAAGAATCTCATCCTCCCCCTTCTTCCATTAAAAAAAAATAAAAACTCATATATATATATATAAGAAATTTTAGGGAAAGGACAATAGTGGTAATGGGGTATACAACTTTTTTTTTTTTTGATTTCTCAGATGATTAATCAATTAATAGTGTTATCGTATCTCAAAAGAAATCAATTGTTTTCGACAAAGAAAATGACTTTCTTGTTGGCCCCCATATCTTTTTCCAAATGTGACCACTTTCCATTAATACCAGAAATCTTTTGTAAAGTAAAATAAGAAAATGCAACAAGATAAAGACTTTGATAAGGAATCATATACAATAAAATAAAATTAAAATGTTCTCTATAGTCTACAACTAAAGTACTAAAATGAAAAGGTGAAGCATGATTAGCATTATAAAGTGAAAGATAATGAAACTATCCACCATTACTAATACAAACAAACAATATGGTAGGGTTAATTAACACCTTTAATTGGAATATACATCATTTTCCCACTCCAAAGTGCCACTTACCTAACAATTTGGTAATAACATGAGAATCTTTCATCATCAACAACAACAACAACAAATAATTAAAAATAAAAATAAGTTGATCAAGATCTTGCGTTATACAAAGACTAGTTAACTTAAATACTATATATCATCAACCTAGTCCTCTATGTTAAAAATTTTAAAACATTCATATCAATAAGTAAAACAAAAAAAACATGAAATTTCAATACCTCTTCAATATTGTTCTTCACCATGCAAATTTCTACTACTACAACTTCATTAGAAAATCTGGTTATTTAGGGTTTTCACTCCACGCGTTTTCTTCAGATCCCTCCTAAACTATCAGTAGTCTTAATTACCCTCTGAAGTTGGCTATTTGATAGTTTTTCTCAACGCCAAGACGAGATGGAGAAAAGGGGTTGATTTTGCCAACCTAAGAAGAAAGAATTACTCGAAACTCCGAGTTGATAGCCTTCAGAAGGATAATGAAGTCTCAAAAGAAGCTTAGCTTGTGATAATGCAAAAGGGCTTAAAGCAACATTACTAAATCCACAACTCCTCAACATAACTTCCCATGATCTAAACCTTTCATGTCTTTCTTTCCTTTTATCTCCTTCCATCGCAACGATATCAACAATCTCTCTCCCAAACCACACTTGTTCAACTGTCATCCTCTCTCGACTACCCGGTGGCAATGTAGCTTCCAGTGAATCAAACACAGCTGTATAATAATCCAACGCCTCGATGAATCTTTGTAAAAAAAGAGGATGGTTATGATTTGCTTCCTTCTCCGCGATTGTAACAATTTTAGGGTTCATTGACTTAACCCTATGCAAAAAAATCCTTAACTTTTCGCGGTCTTTTAAAAGGCGGTGGAGGTAGAAAACACAGTTGATAGCTAGGGTTTCATCAGGGAGTAGTACAATGGAGGAAATAATAGAAGGATCTTCATCGTGATCGTGGTTATTATTGGCTATATAAAGAGGATGGAATTGAAATCTCAACCCTAATGAGTGAGCAAATTTAGCTAAACGATCACCTGTTCTACGAAGGGTATCAAGGTCATTTCCAGTACCGGTGATTCGAAGAGTGGGAGCAGGGTAACGATCAGCTAGTGCTTGCATTAACGGTGGCCATTGAACCCCGTGATTAATGTCGAAATCAACGATGTGGATTGCTTGATGATTACCGTTAATCGCTTCTAAAATCGCTTGATTAGCGGTTAATTGAGTAAACCTTATGAAAGGGGTAACTTGGTTTAGAGATAGATATGATGATTGAATTAGAGCTAATGATGACGAAGAAGAAGAATCAGTTGGAGTTGTTTCAACAGGTGTCATGAAATGATTGGTGGTTGACGATATATAGCGGTTGAGACGAAGGGAAAGTGCGCGAGTAAATTGATGGACTAACCGTTCAGTTGAATCACCAAAAGGAGATGAGTTAGTTGATAATATAGTAAGGAGTCTTTTCGCGGCCGAGAAATCGGACTGCGAAATCAACTCCGCACAGCTAATGAGTAGCTGGCGGATTTGAATAGCTGGTGAGGTAGTGATGGTGGTGGTGGTGATAGTTGTAGCAGTAGCGGTGAATCTACGCTGTTGATGATGATCAGAAGATTCTTCATCATGATGAGGGTGAGATTGAGATGATGAAGAACCAAAGGATCCTAACATATCATTCAATTTAACAACACTATTTCAGGTGAAAGTGAAAACCCTAGAGAGAGAAAGAATATGCTTATGAAAAGAGAAATAAAGGAGAGAGAGAAAGGAAAAAAAGGGGACCTGGGGGGAAGGACAGAGGGGGGTTCAATGATGGAGGAGGGGAAATTTATGGTTTTAGCATCTGAAAAAATTATGTTGATCGTACTCTTCAAAAATATAGTCGCCTTGACGTTTTGATTTCTTTTAAAAGATTTAATAGACATCTCAATAATATTTTTGAAGAATTCAAATAATATAAACGGAAACTAATATAGAGTTGGCTTGAGTGGGAAATTACAAAAATGATATAAAAACTATACTCTAAAGAATCGTTTGATTGGTGGGATAACATAGATAAGAATATTTCATAAAATTATATCCATCTTGTGTGATGTCATTTAATTTTTATTAAAATAATAGGAGAAAGATCATTCTAAAACTAAATACTACACACTATTAAACATAAGATAAATGATCTTATAAAATATCCTGAAATTATTACTCCATATATATATCTTTGTTCCACTAACCAAATGAAGGATGTACAAACAAGAGACACTATGTTAAGGAAGAGTAAATTCTGAGTTGTATGATTTTGTGACAGAACTAATTAAGGTTAATTATAATAAAGTACAAATAAGGAAATGATTCTTTTAGACGAGTATAATCTGAGATGAGGAAATCTAGCAGAATAATTAGTACTACAAAAGCTACTTAAACATTTCCGTTAAGTTAATAGCAACAAAAACTAAAAAGTAGCTTTTGTTTTTGTACTTAAGATGCCAATTAGGTTGATAATGACTTGATTCTGATAGAATATCCATTTTGTTGACCATATATATTATGTGTGGTTTGTCTGTATGAAATTCCACGTTATTAGTCAGCATATATTTATAATATGCTTAATTAATTCTTAACTTTTTTGAAAAACATATAATAAATTAAAGACAGCTAAAGGGGGATTGATTATATTAAATTAGGGCAATTCTCTCAAAATATCGCATCCAAATAGGAATTTTCTAAAACCACTTTAATTTTAAAACGGAATGATACGATTGGGATCAACGAAACAACCTACAATTGTATATAGAAAAATTATTTTTAAAAAGAGTGTTGGTATTTATCGGAAACAATTTGTTTATTTTTGAGAGAGATAAGTTTTTGTATATTCTATGTATCCTCCCAGATTCTCATTTTATGAGATTATATTGAGTATGTAGTTATTGTTGTTCAAGAATAGAGAAAGTGTGTGTCTCCTATTCTATTAAACTCCAAAAATTAGACTATACGATATATTGTCTAAAATCATATTATACTTAGGAGATAACAATTCATTCCTTCAGCTTACGTAAAACACTTAATATTTTCCCTCTTGCACACCCAATCTATGGTTTTGATGTTTAAACAAACATAACATGATGGATTGTCCAACATACGAAACTCATAATCAAATTATTTCTCAAGATCAGGCAAAAATAGATTTTGAACTCTGTTTAATTTGCTATAAGTTAAAAAATGTGTCAAACTCTGATATCATATTAAAATTTATATTTAAAGTTAATTTATGACTTTTTCAATCGATTCCTTTGTGTGGGAAAGTAAAGGAAATGAAGTGGAAAAGTTGTCAAATGACAGTACCACCTAACAACAACAAATACACGCAAAGCCTTAAATATGTCGAAAACTTTACACACCACACGTAGTATACAAAAAAAAATAAAATATATATATATATATATATATATATATATATATATATATATATATATATATATATATATATATAATGTTACACTAGGTGAGTAGCAAACCCCCCCCCCTCTACCACCCCACCCCCACCACCAAAGAAGAATAATATAATTTCCTAGTTTGTCTCTATTTATTTTTCTTGGATACGACTTTAGTGGCTTTTCATTTCTCTTTTTGATGATAATAAGATATATGCAAAATGTGGCTGCCTTACCACGTGGGGTTTAGGAACAATCCCAAGCAAAGTTAATATACCAGCAAAATTTTACGAATTCAGAAGTAAATATCTGTATTAATAAAATAATTCTTTGTTTATATAAGGTAATTATTTGATAAAATTGTGTTAATCAATATGTGTTGAATAAAAGTGACTATAAATCCACCCCTCCTCAAACTTCCAAGTCAAAAACCTAAAATAGGAAAAATAATATTGCTATTCTCATATTAATTATTTTTCACTTTCTTCAAACTTATCGATGATCGATCTTGCTCATTTTTCCAATCACATTCGTAGACAGATATAGTTGGTAATCAATGAATTCTCACGAATTTAAATTAAGTGGAAATCGTAATACTAAAAAAATATAAATTTTTTAATCTTTTTAGTTACGATCAGAAATCGAAATCGGTATGAGATGAAGTATGAATAAAGTAACAATATCTGATTGTGGTAAGTTGCACGTGAACTTTGTAAGAATAATTCATGTCCTCAGCATCGTTATCTACTTTAAAAAGTAGTGAAATGAGATTTTGTAGTCGTGGGGTTAAGAGATCACACACAGAAATATATATACTTTAGTACGTACACAAAATATTGGCATAACACATATATTGGATTCTATACTTGGTTTTAAATTTTAATTTTGATCTTCAACTTTCATAATGCATAAGCAGACACCTTAACATCCAATTTTTAAATAAATAGACACATGAGTCCTACATGGCACAAACCACGTAGGACAAAAAATGACATGTAGGATGATATGTAGGACATGTGTGTCTATTTATTCAACTTCATACAAGTTTAAGTGTCTACTTGTGTACACCCAAAATTAAAAAGCATAAATATGATGCAAAACCAAGTTTAAGGATATATTTATGTATTATGCCTAAAATATACTCCTAACATAAAAATTCAACCATATAAATCTAAAGCCATAGATTGACTTCTTTCATTCTCTAAAATATCTAACAATTTAATTACTACCTGCTATGTTAACAAAAATATATTTTTGATTACTTTATATCTCAATCATCGAGTGATTTAAATTAAACTTTTATCCTTAATTACCTTCCGGACAAAATTTCAAGTTTAACAAATAGATGAACATAAAAAGAGATGATATTGACTAGAACATCAACAATAAGAGCATCATTTAGATTCATCTACAGTTCAATTCCATTACTCTCTTCGTTTTATTTTATGTCAAGTTATTATTGTTCAATGATAAGTCAAAAAATAATTTTCTCGGACCACAATTTTCTCAATTTTTTATTAATGATTATTTTCATGTAATTAAAAAAAATGAGTACTAACATATGAAAGAGATGGTTGTTGTGTTTCTAACATATTAGAAAAGTGATGGTATATATTATATACCGTGTAAAAGAGTATAATGTATTGATGTCTAAGTTTGATGCCTACAAATGACAAGAGAACAAAAGGGAATATTACAAACTCCCAAATAGTAAGTTAAAAAGAAAAAGTCTCTTTTATTCAATAATGTGCATAACGTCGAGCAGTTCCTTTACAACTTTTGTTCTTATTAGGGTAACCTATATGCACACATGATTTGATTAATCACAGGTATCGAGCACGATATCTCTGATTGTGGCTTCTTCATTTTCATTCTATTTTTTTCTGAACTATTTTGATATATGTTATCCCTTGAACCGGGGTCTTTATTACAACAACTTCTCTTCTTTTCAAATTAGGAGTAATATATTATTTGTAGCGTTATGCTGAATATGTTATTATTGTTGTAGTTGTTCATATGATATATATAGTTGTATCAGACTTCTAATCACTAATAATTAACATTTTGAGGAATACATGTGGCAACATGTTACATAGGATAGATTACGCTATTATTAGGACAACTTGAAAGTAATTTGATAGTATATTATATTAATGACGTAGATAATACCTAAGTATTGATTCAATATCCCTCTCCCACATCAATTGATTTTAGTAGTAACATCGCGGGCTAGACATATATTTCGTATAACAAAAAATAATTATTGTCATGAAGTTTTATAGTTACGAAATCTCAAACGCATGAGACCGAAAGTAGCTATTTATGAGAGAGAAAGGTTTTGATTTTGTAAATTGATTTCTAAGCCCAAAGTTGCATTCTCCTTCCTCCCTTAGGCCCATATGTTTGGTCACTTTGAAAGTAGATGTATTGCTTTCATGCTCTTATTTAATTTCCATTGTAGCTATATCTTTGCTAGTTTAGGAATCACCTTTATGGAATATAGAAATCAAACTAACTTTGTTAATTTTTTTGTTTTGCCTTAGTATGGAAATCAAAGTGCGCTTTGTATAATTGTTCCTTTTTTAACGTTAACTGATTACTAGTTTACGTTCCTTTGTAACCCTGCCATTTTAATTACTATTTGGACTTGAAAATTTGTGATATAAATGTTAGTACTACTTAAATAACAAGTATAAAACTATAATTGATCAATAATCATGGTTCATTTAAAACGGTTTAACAGGGTGTTTGTAATTCAAAAGGTAGAGAGCAAGCACAATAATGCATATGCCTAAACTAGGAGAAAAGGCTATAAAATAAAATAAACAAAAGTCTAGTTCAAGCACAAATAGAGACACAAAAGAGTGGTTGCAGCAAACCCAATATGCATCACCAACTTGTGCTACTCAAAATATGAAATGTTACTAGTATGTAAAAAGGAACTTCGCGTCTCCAGCCTATCTTGATCTGCTCCTCTTACAAAATCCGCCTTCTGTCAATGATGAATAATGATCCGATGAAATTGCCAACCATCATGGCACCCAAATTCACAGCCATCAAAACACACAACCAGCCAGGGTCGCACATTGCATATTGTGGAGAAATCGTCTCTTTTATTGACTAACAGAGTACCTCCAACACCAAGCCAGCGCAAACCACAGAAAGAAGACATTATCCAATCACCAGACAGACCGCGACATTTATAAAGATCAAGCTTTTGCAGTAGACTAACCTTGTGATTTGGTCTATCCAACAACATCTTCACACCAGCATCTGTCACATGAAAGCAGTACCTTAGAGATAAATCAGTTAATGCTTTAGCAGCAGATGCAATGGTAAAGATAGCTGCATCAGTTATTCCGGGCATGCGACTGACATCCAACAATGATAACGTCTTGCCAATTTTTCCTTCAGCACAAAATAAACGCTCAATTCCCTTATCAGTTACTCTCTTACAGCCTCTGATGCACAACTGTGTAATGCCCAAGTTTCCCATACCAAGCAAAGCAAGACCCTTGTCGGTGATATCAGCTTCTGCTAAGTTTAGTTTTGTGAGTGTAGTAACTCTTGATATGACAAAGAGACAGGGGTTTCCAATGCTTCTGCACCCACTTGTGTCAAGTACCTCCAACTTACTCAACAAGGACAAACCTTCCAAAGCTTCACTAGTTAGAAGCCTGCATGATAACAACCTTAATTCAATTAGGGACCTTGCAACTCCTCTCATATTATGAAACGCCAAGTCTGATAATAGACATGAATTCAACACTTCAAGTTTCTTCAGTTTCCGGCATGAGTTCAGAATTGTCGAAAACCCAGCATCAGTAACATTTGCAAACCCACCAAGTTTCACTGATTCCAACCTTCCACAACCTTCAGAAAGAAGGAACATGCCCATATTGTTTACCCTCCTAAATGCAGTGCGATAATTCATACTACTTCGAACAATTGCGAGGGTAATTAGATGCTTGCAGGACTGCACACGCTGCAGTCCAACGTTGGTCAAGTCCTCTATCGTTGGATCCATAAAAGGTCTGTCTTCAAGATCCAGCTCAACCAAAAGAGGAAGAGAATTCACAACTGTCCTGAGAAGACTATCTGATATAACGTCCAAGACAAGAGATAAGCTTTGCAAGTTGAACCAAGGGATATCTCTGATCTTTTCTAACCAATGGACAAATTTGTCTCCCTCCGTTTGCTGTAACTTCAATTTTCTTAAACTCTTGGGCAGAAATAGTTCAAGAGGTCGTATATCAAATACATCAAAGTAGGTCCCTCGGATTTTTATGGACAGCACCTGCAGAAAAGGGGAAAAAAATCATATAACTGACCCTCTAAAGAAGAAACTCTTTGTTTTAAGAGTAATAAGCTTGAAGAGGCACCAGGGACAAATTGAAGAAGAGAAAGGTATGTGAAAGATGAGTATACTTCACCTCTAACAAGGTCAACTTTTGGAGCATTTCTGCAAGTTTGTTCTCGAAAAGTTGTGGATCTTCACTCCCGGCAAATTCAATCAGCAAGGACCTGATTCAGAAAAAGGAAACGAGAAAAAAAGAAAACTTACATTGGAAACAAATCTAGAGATAAATGACAAGATTATACATGTAACATATTGTTGATGTAACCAAAATGGATTTAATTATCCTGTTCCATCATCTGAAGATGGATATATAGAGTGGAATTAAACAATGCCAAGCACAAAAGCTAATACAGTTTGCAATTTTCTATACCCAAACAACCTAAAGAAATTCAGACACCAGGGTCAACAAAGAAAAAAATCAAATTCAGCCGATAGATGAATTGATTCCCAAATTAACAGATCTGCTTAAGATATCGGGGGAAAAATACAAATCAGCTTCAGCAAGTTGTAATGTAATGGCTCAAGTTAACTATTAGAACTAAAAAAAATCCATTTTCTATAGAGAGAATTTCAGGATAACAACATTCTGAACATCCATTAATGGAGGCAATTGATGCCTTCTAAGCCCTGATAAAATGATTGCAACTAGTACCACTTGTATAGTTTTAACATCAACGACAACAATTTATAAAGCAGTGAAGCATCTTATAACAATTACCTATACATGCGAATAGTCAAAAGTAGCAAAAATGAAGTTTGACATAGCAGAATACCTTAAGTTGGGGCACCTTTCTCTAATTGCACTAAGAATATGGTAAGACACTCTGGAACATTTGAGCAAACTCAATTCTTCGATATGTTCACCAAGAATATTGAAAATGGAGGTGCCATTCTTCAGTTGGAGGCAATCAATAGTTAAACTCTTGGCTCCTTGGACCCTACGCGCTACTTGTTCTAGAGTTTCTTCATCCAAATAATGTCCCTGTAAATCAAAGATACTAGTATTAAAATTTCATCCTAGATGTAGAAATTGCATAAGCATAACTAAAGATGGTTAAATGAAAAATCAATTATGCATCAATACGCATTCTCCACATGCATTTTACTCTATTAAGATTCAGGTCAATCTAAATCAACCTGCAATAAACTCAGAATAAATTTTCGCAGTCAAAGCAATCTTAAGATAATCAATCAACTACGTCTACATCCTAAATTAAATGATCTCCTCTACATTTAAGTCATGGAGTTTTAATCCACTCTATTCACACTCATTTCCTTTCGTAATAATCAATCAAGTATATAAAATCCAACAAAAGATTTTAGATAATCTAGGAAGAACATATTTCACTCAACATTAACTCGACATGATTGAATTGAAATTACTATCTTTTGATAACCGCGGTGTCCGGGACAACTTTCGTGCACCAATACATATCACCTCCCACCAGCAACATAAAGCAAGTAACACCTAGTGTTTGTTAATTTGCCAATTTCATATGTATTATACTCAATCAGGCTGCTAATTAACTCATTTTATCTAACTACATCAATAAAATTAGGGCATTCAATTAGGAGACGTACCGAAAGATCGAGAGACGATAGAGAAGTGAAAACTTGTGCGGCGGCGGAACTGAGAGTCTGAGAGACACAAGCGGCGCTGCAGACAGATTCCAAATCCAGTTTTTCCAATATACAACTTATTACATCGACTGGAAATTTATCTATTGACGGCTCAAAAACGTCATCGGAGCTTCCTGCTCCTCCTTCCTCTCCGGTATGGTGTCTCTTGGCAGTTCCGGCCATAGATGAAACATATACCGAAACCTAATTCCACGATTTCCTGCCATTTTTCCAGCAAAAAGTACAAAAAAAATCGATCAATTCATCATTTGCTTCATAAGTTTCCCTATTTTTCATGGCGAATCCGTATAGCGAAATTCAAAAAATATACTCATGTACATACAAATTTTAGATTATCTGGATTGAACCAAATCAGTATAAGATAAAATACAGTAAATTAGTAAAAAATTGTGTAGAAAAAGCTAATACATATATATATATATTAGTAATAAATACCACTGTGAATAATAATAGGGAAATGGAGTAATAAATATTTAATTGCTATCTGGTCTAGTTAAAGAAAACACCCGTTGGTATATATATTTCTGACAGATCTATTTAAAATCTAATATGCTAACTTTAGTTTGTGTTTTTATTCAAGGAAATTTTTCTTATGACTATTCTCAATTTGATCAAAAGACAGGTAGATCCTCCTAACTTTTTGACATAATAATAAAATACTATATGTAACTTTAGAGATATAAATTGAAATGTAAATCAATATAAATTGTTCTAAAAATGGTTGAATAAAACCTAAAATAGAAGTCAGTCGATTTCGTCAGAAAATAATTTAGTTTGAACCCTTTTTATCGAGTGAAACTTTATTTTTTTACGAAAAGCAGATATAAGATTAAAAATCTAGTGTTTCACTAAGATTTTGAATATATATCTTCGAGATTTAACAAGTTCATTCAATTATAAAAAAAAAATAATCAAAAGATTGAAAAAATTCAAACATATTAAAAGAAATAACAACAACAATTACTAAATATAATTTTATCAATAAAACCTGGAAAGATAAGATGTATTGAAGAATTTATCTCACCTTTGATAAAGTAGATAAATTATTTGAAAAAACTCAAAAGAATATTATATTTCAATCTCCAAAATAGTACCTTGTATATATAGGTGTTACTTCAAAGAACTAATTAATGGAAGTTTGACTCAATTAATGATCATCTCCACTTCTAATTGTGGCTCAACTAATGATAGATACTATTTCAGTCAACTTTTAATTGTAATTCAATTAATGGCTGATACTTCTTTTTGTTTATTTTTAAATTTTTAAAAAAATTAATTTGACTAGTTTTCAAAGTTAAATTAGATTATATTAAAGGTTAGTTAAACTTATTTTTGTGTCAGCTTTTACTTCTAGCAGTATTTGTCATTAAAAAAAACTTAAAATAAGTTAAGTGTTGACAAATTTAAAATGACTTAAATTAAGTCAAAATCCAAAAATAGGTCCTCTTGTTTTTTATTTTTTAACTTTAAAATCATTTATGATTAACTTTTTTGTTTTTGACTTAAAACTATTTTTTAAGTCAATTCAAACGGACACTAAAATTTAGAAAATGAGTTTTGGTCCAAATATATATATATATATATATATATATATAATGGGTGTGTTGGTGCATTTTCTTGGTTAATTCCTTAAAATTAGATTTAAAAAGGCTATACTATTTTATACATCTTTCTGCTAGTTACTCTATCCAGCATGAAAAAATTAAACATATTAAATCATATATTACGAAAAAAATAAAGTATGAAGTGAGAAAATCGAATTGGGCAAAAGGATAATAATTACATATTTTTTAAGGTAAAATTACCATTTGTCCCTTATAAGTATATAAATACAAAAATCCCTCAAATTGATACACTAATATATCGTTGATATATTGATTTGATACGTGAGATATATTAATCGTTAAGTAATATATATTACATTTTATACATGATATACTAATTTGATGTACATTTTATACATGATACATTAATTTGATGCGTGAAAATAAAAATTTTAAAACTAATAGAGAATAATGATAATACTAAAACTTAAATGTGAGATTTTTATCATTTATCTAATTAAATTTGTAGATATGCAATTCTAGCCCATTGGGCTTGGGTTTTATCTTTCACCTATTACATCATCTCAATCCTTTATGATTCAGTTAGCTTATGGGTTAGCATGTGTTATTTCATAATGGGTTAGCTTATGGGTTAGCATGTGTTATTTCATAAATATTAAGATAATATTTATTATTTATAGTAATAATATTTTTTTTACTTAATCACTTTTAATATATGTATAATATAAATTTAATATATATTACAAGCATAATTTATTATTCACATATAATACAAATCTTATTGATGATTAATATATGTATCACACATTTTAATATACTTATAATATATGTGTCAATTTCTTACAAAACAAGCCTTATATATTTTTAAAAACAGTTATAATACATATTTATTGCATACATAATTTACTTTAATATATATAGCAGATTTAATAAAGCGTTGGTATAATAATAATAAATAAAAAATATTGCTAAAATCAATAATTATTTATTAAAAGGTATAAATCTATGTAATTTATACTAATTTAATTTTGACCCGTCCATTATTAATTTGTAACCCAACATTAATTGAAAAAATTATATAAAGTAGGTCATAAAACTCAAACTAACCATATTAATCTAAAGTAATTTTTAAAAAATCATTTCCTCAAAAAATAAATGTACAACCTATATCCTGAATAATATCATATATAAGGTATTAACATTATTAAGGTTTTTTATTCATAAATAACATTAGTCAATGATATTATAAATGCGTATGCATATTGGTGTGGTGTTAATAAGGTTTCTTGTTCAAAAGAATAAAACGCATTCAGCGAATGCGATTTATACGTAAATTTCAGTCTCTTCTTATTGTTGAAATTATTTTATTACCCCTTCCGTTTAACTTTATTTTTATTTTTTTAAAAAAAAAAATAACTTTTTTTATAATTATATACTCAAAATTAATTAAGTTGAAAAGGAAAGACAAATAACGCATTTGACAAATGTGATTTATGTGTAACCCTCAGTCTCTTCTATTTATTTTGGAAGTTATTTTATCACCTTTCCGTTTAATTTTATTTGAACACTTTTCAAAAAATATATTTATTACTTTTATTATATCAAGAAAAGAAAATTATTTTTGTTTCATTTTATACTTAACATGAATTTCTCATTTATTTATTTTTAGAATCGTCGTATCTGAATTGATTAGCTACCTAAAATTAAACTTTATCAGTGGACGTCCAATCATTTTTAGAATCGTCGTATCCCCTGTTTTTTATTTTTTAAAGCACGATTTTAATTTTTGTCTTTCAAAAAAGATTATGGCATTGAAAATTTGAAAACTCTTTTTGAGATGCTTAAAAAGAAAGAGTTGAGAAAGAAATACATAAAACGCATTCGGCGGATGCTATTTATGTGTAAGTGTTAGTTTTTTCTTATTTATTGTTGAAATTACTTTATTACCTTTTTTGTTTAATTTACTTTTTTCACCATTTTTTAAATAAATTTATTTTTTATCATTACTTTTTTCATCTCAAGAAAAGTTATTTTTTTTTATACTCTCAACATTAATTGAATTGAGTAAGATGACGTAATACACATTCAATGGATGCATGTATAAGTATCATTCTCTTTTTATTTATTATTGAAATTATTTTATTATTTTTTTCGCTCAATTTTATTTGTCCACTGTATTAAAATATTTTTTTTATCATGTCAAGAAAAGATAATCATTTTTTTAATTTTATACTCAACATTAGTTGTTTATTTTTTTTGGAGAATTATCGTATCTTAATTGATTAGCAACATGAAATTTAACTTTATCAATAAATGTTCGAATCATCAAATTGTTAATTCTTTCCTCTATTTTTCTTTTATCGGCCCACAAGTTTATTTTATTTTGTCTTCTAAATAAAGGCCGTATCAATTAATAATTGAAAAATCCTTATTAGATGTCTAAATAGAAAGAGATGAGAAAGAAAGTGATAAAACACATTGAATGTAATTTATGTGTAAGTTTCAGTCTCTGTTCTTATTTATTGTTGAAATTAATTTGTTATCCCTTTCGTTTAATTTTATTTTTTTAAAATATATGTATTTCTTTTATTTATTATTTTTCTTATATCAAGAAAAGATAATTATTTTCTTTCATACTCAACATTAATTGCGATGAGTAAGATAGATATAAAATTCAATTAGCAAATATACAAAGATATATATTTATAATCATTTTGCTTTTACAAGGTATTTGCTTTATTTCTCCTACATATATTCTTGGGCTGAGAGTTTCACTTCTAAGTAGATGAAATTGTAACAATATTACAAAAATATTTTAACGTTTTTTTTGGAAAATTATGCAACAAAGCAAACTTATACTATTTAATTACTCATCATAGTTATAGTTTGCTATAATTATCATTAACATTATACATTAATTACATGCGTTGACTTTGAGTTTGTATAATTAGTCATGTTTGTATATGTGTAATACCTTAGAATATACAAATACATGTGTATAATATACAATTATTTAACCTATATATATAGACAAGTCACCTCTCCCACTCTTTGCCCTCTCTCTCTCGCGTCTCTCCTCCCTCTCCCAAATTCGCCTGCTCTATATACAAATGCATATGTATAATATACAAATTTATATATATATATATATATATATATATATATATATATATATATATATATATATATATATATACAAGTCACCTCTCCCACTCTTTGCCCTCTCTCGCTCGCCTCTCTCCTCCCTCCTCTCTCTCCCGATATCGCTAGCCTCTCTACTCCCTCTCCCACTCTCGCTTGCCATATGTACAAATACAAATATATAATATACAATTATCTAATCGATATACATATACAATTCACCTCTCTCCCACTCTTTTCCCCCTTTCTCTTGCCTCTCTTGTCCCTCTCCCTGTCTCGCTCACCTTTCTCCTCCATATAACATGTAGTTACGAATTGTAATTATCAAACTATAACTATGAAAAATAATTAGATTATTTTTAAATGGATGTATATGAAAGTTTCCCCAGTTTTTTCTCTCGCTAGTTCAGGGCTCCAGGCCCAATTAATTTCCAAAATAAAGTCTACATAGTTCAACTTTTTTTTTCGTTCAAATCATGGGATAATTCATATTTTCACCGGAAAATCTGATTGAATGGTTGTTTTACTTACGTGTTAACTAATAATTTTTCATTCTTATTTGGTTGGGTATAAGAAGTCAAAAAAATTTAATAAAAAAGTCACGAGTTAGTTGGTTATTTAGACCAAGATTAGAAAGGAAAAAAGACGTAGAAAAAGAAGATTAATTAAGACTAATTTCCATATTCATATTACTTTAGAGTTAACAGTGAATTAAAGGCAAAAATGTGTTGGACAGCACTATACATATGTCTTTTTCTTTTACCCCAGTTATGATCATATTTAAATTTCATTTACACACTCGAATTATGACATAGTATAACTAGACATCTTTTTATGTAACTATGTGTTTTTATTAAATATTTTTTGAACAAATTTAAATATTTTTTTATGAAGATAAATTATTCACATAATTTTTTAATTTATTATATATAACAACATCAATTATAATATGTATAATGTTTTACATACGCATAATCAAACTTATATGACATATTTTAAACGCTAGATATATTAGAAAGCTTATAAAAGCTTTTTCAAGATTAAAATTTGTAGGCACATTTCATAAATATCTCATTAATTAAATTTTATGTGAGAGTACTAATCCAACTAACTTCATTAATCACAAAATTTTGGACACGTGTGGAGGATAATTTTGTTATTTGAAAAGAACAATTAAATAAAAAAAAGCCTTTTGAAAACTAAATTGTCGGAAAGTCAAATGTTTGGCAAAAATTGGGCCCACAGCCACTCGTGCGCGACTGCCGTGACGATTATTGGGCCCAGCCTTTCATTTTTCAAGGAATTAGGTAGCCCTATTGTACTATGGGCCCTCCTCCCCAAAATTAGGATTGTGGGCCCATTTACCCTGTTTATTAGTCTATTTAAATTTATAATTAATTTCCGTATTTATGTCACGTAAGGCTCATGGCATATGAAATTATGTCTTACTATAATCTTCTTTTATGACTTGAACTCAATATATCAAGGGAATGACACCAGAGTGCATGATCAACACATACCTAAAACGCCTACGTTTTAGTTAGATTTTATTTAGTTTTTTTATAAATTATTGATTTTTTTCATTCTCATTGCATGAACCCAACATGCCTGGTAAAGAATGAAGCAATTTTATCTATTTCATCATAATTTATCGTTATTTTTTTCTTATTCTTATGGCTCGAAAATGAGAGATCTAGTTAAGAATTAGAGAAATTTTATTCATTCATTCTTTGGTGATTGATTTTTTTTTATTTTCACAATTCAAACTCAAAAAATTTAATTAAAAATTAAGAGATCTTATCTATATCATCATAATCATTGGTGGTCGATTAAAAATAGCGTTGATGAATATTTCCCTTGATAAATTGTCCAATTTACTTTACTAGACTAGATGAGTTTTATTCAATTTGATGGAGCATCATTTATCTAATATTATAATCTTTATTTCTCTCCTTACTAGTATTGTTTTTCTTTTGGCTAGTAGACGACTTTAAAAGCCTATATATACTATGATAATGGGTTCATTTCATTTGGCTAAAGACACTTAATAAATACTCTTTTCTTTTTCAATTAAAACGTCTTACCTTCTTTTTAATTGCAAAAAGAGCTCCTTTTTATATTTAGTAGCTGTTTTCAATTTCAATAGATAAGTGTACGAGTATAAAAATCTAAAAACTAAATATATTAAATATTATATTTATTTATAAACATCGTGCTCATTGAAATTAAGATACTTCAATTGAAATCGAGAATATAAGTATAAAAAGGACGGTCCAAAAATCAGGCCGGTTTCTTTGCGAGGATTCCGCTCTGTCATAGTGCAACAAATTATATTCAAATAATACTACTTTTTTTTTCTTCTAACTTTCTTTTACATAGTTTAATTTTTAATTAATAATTAATTGTCACACCAAACAGATTGCCTCAAGAATTTCCCCAATGTGGGAGTAATCCCAGGAAGATAGATAAAAAAAATAGGGGACTGTCTGTTTCATTGGAATGCTACCAAATATTATTGAGTTTTTGGGTCAGTTTAAACGTATCTTGATTAATTTAATTATATAATAATTACGTTTTCTGATCTCTATTTATAATTCATAACTCAGATTTTGGAAGTAAAAAAAAAAAGAAATTTATCTCAATTTATTCTTTTAATTTATAATATCTTTTTCGTAGTTTTAAGATATATATAAACAAATAAATAATTAAAAACCTTTACAATACATATATATATAACATATGCAAAGCCAAAAGGACAACAAAATAAAGAAGTTCGTCTTTCAATGTTCAAATGATATCATATAAATTTAGGCAAATGATATATTTTTCATTGGGTATAAGTTTCGAGTTACTTTATTTATCAAGATTTGTAATATTTTTTATTTTCACAAAAAATAGAACATCTAACCTTATGACTTTCCCCTATTTTTGCTAGCAGTGTTTCGATTCATTTACGTGTACCTTGATAAATTCACTAAGATATCTGTTACTTTCCAATAGTATGAATACATAATTATCTATCCACCACAACTCAAAAAAATCACATAATGTGATATATTTTTGACTTTGCTAAACTTTAAATTTGAAAATCTCATCATTCATTTTTATTTTATTAATTACTAAACTACATTGTTGAAAACGTACACATAGTTGTTGAGTTTTTGGCATTATGTTATGAGGGGGAATCGAATCTAGTAGTGATAACAAATGGCAAAAGAATGAGTATAAGACAAGAGAATTGGATTCAACTTTGTGGTACTTTATATTCACTCGTGTGACTTTCTTGACAAAAGTGTGTTGTTCCCCCAATTAGTAATTTGGCCACTCCTAATATCTCAAAAATTACTCTCTCTATAAATATCGCGTGAGATGGCTAGATCATGTTTTATAATAATTCTTAAATGCATTAGTGAAGATATTAAAAAAGGTTGACTTAGACCTAATATCACGTGAAATAGAATTATCTTAACAATCTTTTGAAACCTATGTATAATTCCTCAACATACATGTGATAACCACGAATTGACTAGTGAACAAATACAATAAAATCTTATAAATTATGTGTCTGATTTGATTCTTCACTACTTAAACCCAAAAATAAAGAAGTAAACAACCCTTGAGCAGAAAAAAACAGACTTGTTAATTGTGCCCCCTAAGCATCAAACCCTAGGTTCCGCGCCCCGTGCATTTTTGAATATATAATAAAATATAATAATGTATTATATATTTTATTCCAAGAAAATATTCTTTACTATGCTGCTCCACAGCTCGAAAATAAGTTTAAATAAAACATTTTTCCTACACAAGTGGATAAAAAAATGTACGTTTTTAATTCATTAAACATTAAATATGCTAAGTTATGTATTACGATAACAAAAATAATTAGAATATAAGTTTTTCTCTATTGGCAAGTGGTAGAATGTTTACAATATTTAAACAAATAAAATTTGTAACACAAGTTACTAATCAGATATTATTTAAGTTAGTAGGAAATTACGACGAAATTTACACTTATTAACGTCTATGGATCTTCAACAATATTTAGTAAGATTGAAGGCAAATCCATTGACTCTTGACTGATTAATAAGACTACCATCTTTTTATTTTATTTGGAAACATGATCTACAAGAATACAAATTAATGAATAATTTATGAAATAAACTACAAGTTGATATAGAAATTTAGTAGTACATTTTTTGGTCCCTCTGATGAAAGAAACTTGTGAGTGTTTGACAACTATATTTTTTTAAAAAAAAACATTAATTAAAACCATAATTATGAGCATTGAAAGTAGCCAATTAAGACTAATCAGAGACTTCCAAATATCAAATCTAATAAGATCCCATAGAAAATTAAATAAACCATTTACCTTCCAACGCTAATGCGACAAAGAGCGTGAAAATATATATATTTTAATAAATATGTGAGAGTTAGAATAAATAAACTTCAAAAATAGAAAAATTAGTTTTTCGATGAGATTTTTTCAGCAATTAATAATTAAGTAGTTATATATGACAATTTATTTGCTTTAATTATGTACTTTGTGCTTCATCTTAATATAAACAACATATCTTAATGTACACGACATACATTGTTAGCACATAAGATATGGCTTTGTAATCGATAAAGTGGATAGAAGTCTTGTATTTAGATTTAAACGGGTATATCTATCTAAATTTTGATACACAAAGTTATTATTATTATTATTATTTATATCTATATAAAAAATAATAAATATATCATAAAAATAATCAAAATACGCATAAGCTGACTCAAATCTCGCAAACATTGAAAAAAAAGAAGAAAAGATAGATATTATGTTGCATTGATAACGAAGACAAAAGAGATGAACATAATGAAATTAAATTATATTAAAGAGGTGGAGTTGCCTCTCGTGCACTCAAAAACTTTCTAACAACCACACACCAAACTACGAAATTTACTACACAAATATAAGAAAACACATATATTTTTCTTTGCATTGACAATGCTCCCTTTAATTATTAATACAAAATTATTCACAGACGTAGCTGCCCCGCAACCAATACCACACGTTCATCCAAAGGTGGGTAATTCTTAATTAGTCAAAATCAGTATTGCATGAAAGACTAATTTAAAATAAATAAATGAAACAAAAATTTCATACATAATTGAACTAATAATTTTGAATCATTTTATTAATAGTAAAATAATATTATTAAATATAGAAATATTTTTTTTTTAGTGTGAATAAGATTATCAAAAAATCAGATAAGGAAATAATAATTCTTTTCCTTCGACAATATATACACATTAAAAGTTAAACTGTTAAAGCGTGAACAACAGAACATGATAATTCTAACTGTCTGCATTAGAAATAAAACAACATAAATGCATTTGACTCCCGTAGATACTATGCAAACTGTTTTTATCAAATAAATTATTTATATTTAAAGAATTCATATTGATTTAATATGGAATACACGTACTAAGTACATGCTCAGAAAATAGTTTATATAAATAGGTTCTCCAAAAATGTTATAACATAAAATTTGAATAAAAGGTAAATGAACATATATGTTAAGAAATGGATGCTAGACTTTAATCGACCTTAAAAAGGTAGTTTATGTGATTATAATTGTCCAAAATTAATTGAGGAAACAATACTTTATTTTCCTCCGATGACTCTTACACATTTATAGCTAAATCTTTAAGGCATGAACAATAAAACACGATAATTTCATGATCGTCTGCCAATATAAACAAAATAATATAAATATGTCTGACTTCAGTAATATATGACACAAATTGTTGGAAACAAAACATCATAAATTTGTTAGACTTCAGTAATATAACATGCAAATTGTTATTGTGGACGTTTCACATTAGTGTGGAATGATATAATTAAATTTCTTGCATAATCTTGCACAATACACGTGTTAAGTACGTGTCCAACAACTAGTTTCATATAAACATGTTCTCCAAAAAGGTTTCAACAAAAATTTTGAATAAAAGGTGAATGATCATATATGTTAAAGAAAACAGATATAAACTTAAGTCGACTTCACAAGCTAGTTTACGTGATTAGAATTGTCCAATATTAATTGGAAAATAATAGTTTAATTTTCTTCAATGACAATTAAGCAATTATAGCTAAACCTTTAAAGTGTGATAATAGAGCACAATAATTTGACCGTCGTAGAAACAAAACAACATGAATACTTCTGATTCCAGTTATATACGATTGGAAACAAAACATCATAAATTAGTTTGACTCCAGTAATATAGCATGCAAATCGCTTTTTGTCAACGTACTGTGACCGTTTCACATTGGTGTGGAATGGTGCAATTAAATTTCTTGTGTAATCTTGAGCAATACACGTGTCAACCACATGCCTAACAACTAGTTTAATATAAACATGTTCTCTAAAAAAATTTTAATCAAAAATTTGAATAAAAGGTAAATGATCATATATGTTAGAGAAAATAAATTTCAGACTTAAATTAACCGTAAAAGTTAGTTCATGTGATTAAAATTGTCCAACCACTAGTTTAATATAATTATATAAACATGTTGTTTTAATATGAAATTTGAATAAAAGGTAATTGATCATATATATTAATAAAATGAATAGTAGATTTAAATCAAACATATAAGTTAATTCATGTGATTAGTATTGTCCAAAATAAGTTAATTAAGGAAACAATAAACTATTTTTCATCAATGACACGTATACATTTATAACTGAATTTTTAAAGTGTAAACATTAAAACACAATGATTTGACTGCCTACAGTAGAAACAATAAAAACATAAATTCATCTGACTCCACTAATATATAACATAAATTGTTGAAAACAAAACAACACAAATTCTTTTGACTCCACTCTCCAGTATTATAACACGTTAACTATTTTTATCAACATATTATGAACGTTTCGCATTGGTGTGGGATGGTGCAATTAACTCCTTGCACAATCTTGAGCAATTCATGTGTCGTGCACATGTCAACCAAATAGTTTAATATAAACATGTTCTTCGAAGATGTTTTAATATAAAGTTTGAATAAAAGGTAAATGATCATATATGTTAAAAAATGAATAATAAATTTAAAACAACCATAAAAATAAGTTCATGTGATTAGAATTGTCTAAAATGAGGAAACAATAATTTATTTTCCTTCAATAACATTTACACGTTTATAACTAAACTCGTAAAGCATGAACATTAATTGAACACGATAATTTGACCTACAAAATAACATAAATACGTCTGACTCCAATAATATACGACGTAAATTACTAAAAACAAAACAACATAAATTCTTTTGACTCCAATTAATATTACACACAAACTATTTTTATTAACATATTATGGACGATTCACATTGTTGTGGGATGGTGCAATTAAATTTCTTGCTTAATCTTGAGCAATACTCGTGTAAACATGTTCTTCAAAGATGTTTTAATATAAAATTTGAATTAAAAAAATGATTATATATGTCAAAGAAAATAAATAATAGATTTAAATTAACCGTAAAAGTTAGCTCAATATGATTACAATGTCTAAAATTAGTTGAGGAAATAATAATTTATTTTTTTCAATGGCACTTACACGTCTATAACTGAATCTTTTAACGCGTGAACAATAGAACAAGATAATTTGACCACTTTATAGCAGAAACAAAATGACATAAATATGTCTAACTCCAAAAATATACGACATAAATTGCTGAAGACAAAACAACATAAATTTTTTTTTACTCCAATAATATTAGACGCAAACTATTATTTTCAACATATTATGGACGTTTCACATTAGTGTGGTATGATACAATTAATTTCTTGCTAGTTTTAAGCAATATTTTCACCTTATAAAATTAGCTTTTGATTTTGAGTTAGCTTCTATTTCTTTTTATCACAGTATCACATCTAAATTCATTTGATTTCTCAATTTACCAAGTGTCAAAAATTCTATTTTATATTATACATGTTTGAGTTGATAGATATAGACATACAAAGACAAATGGACAATGAAAGTCCTATGTTAATATGAGGTTTATCTCGATCTCCTGAGCTAATTTTTTGAATTAAGTTAAAGCTTAAAATTCATATGAAAGCACTTAACCAATATTTGTCTTTTGTGTCCACCCTAACAAAAGCTAAGGTGGGGTCCACCACACCCTAATTAAAGTGATTAAGCAAAAGAAAGGGGAATAAAAGAGAATCAAATCCCAAGTTTGACTGGACCCAAATATGAAAGAAAAGCAGCATATTTCTTATCAAAAAATAAATTAAAATAGACTATAGAGAGTCATGAGGTGCCTCTTGATGAATGTTAATAAAAAAAACAAAGCAAAGAGAAATAGCAAACTCCACACACAAAAAAAGTGCTAATTCTATTCATTCATCTTCACCAATTTCCCCTTCATTTTCTTTCTACTTTAAAACATTCTTTCAACAATTTTTACTTAGTTAAGTTTTGCAGAAACTTTGTTGTACCTCTTGAATTGATGTTTATGTTATAGTAAACACATTTTTTCATGAACTTCCTGTGACCAGCCGACAATTGTGTCTGAACATCGTACTCTACCCCTTGCCACCCACCCCACCCCACATCAAGAAACCTCTTCTTCACTACTGGGGTACTGTTGTTTGTACAAGCAAAACACCTGCAGCAGCTGTCATACCAAAAATCCTCTCTTTTTAACAAACTCAAGATTGTGACTTGAAAATACCCATCAAGAATCTGGTAAAGTTTTTGTCTTTTCATTCATTTTGTTGATTTTCCATCATTTCTGGAGCTCTTTTATTCACTCTGTTTGGTTTTTCATTATTAATGGACAGGTTTTCTTGAAGATTTGGAGATTGTAGGATGGAGGGGTGTTCTTAAATAGATTAAAGAATTGATTTTTATGCAGTTGGTTGGTGGTGGTGTTTGTTTTCAGCAAGATGAGCTATAAAAGATTCTAAAGAATTGATTTTTATGCAGTTGGTGGTGTTTTTTACAGCAATATGAGTCATAAAAGATGCCATGAATATTTTTCACTAAATGGGGTGTTGAAAAATGTTGTCTTTATGATAATACTTCTGAGTAGTAGTTTTTTGGTGGTGGTATCAAATGCAAGAAAACTGGCTGAAAATGATCAAGTAGGGAGGTTATTAGCCTTCAAGAAGTCCTCTGTTGAATCTGATCCAAACGGATTCTTGAATGAATGGACTTTATCTTCTTCAAGTCCTTGTACTTGGAATGGAATTTCTTGTTCAAATGGTCAAGTTGTTGAGCTTAATCTGTCTAGTGTTGGGCTTAGTGGTCTTCTTCACCTCACTGATCTCATGGCCTTGCCTACTTTGCTCAGAGTTAATTTCAGTGGCAACCATTTCTATGGCAATCTTTCCTCAATAGCTAGTTCTTGTAGCTTTGAGTTTCTTGATTTATCAGCTAATAATTTCTCTGAGGTTCTTGTTTTAGAGCCTTTATTGAAGTCCTGTGATAACATTAAGTACCTAAATGTCTCTGGGAATTCAATTAAAGGGGTTGTTCTAAAGTTTGGACCTTCACTATTGCAGCTTGACTTATCAAGTAACACCATCTCAGATTTTGGCATTTTAAGTTATGCACTGTCCAACTGCCAGAATTTGAATCTCCTTAATTTCTCCTCAAATAAGATTGCTGGCAAGCTAAAAAGCTCCATTTCTTCTTGCAAGAGTCTATCTGTTCTTGATCTTTCGCGTAATAACTTAACTGGAGAACTCAATGATCTTGATCTTGGGACTTGTCAAAATCTCACTGTCCTAAATTTGTCTTTCAACAACCTTACCTCAGTTGAGTTTCCACCCTCTTTGGCAAATTGCCAGAGCCTCAATACACTGAACATTGCCCATAATTCGATCCGAATGGAGATTCCTGTCGAGTTATTGGTGAAGTTGAAGAGCTTGAAGCGATTGGTGCTAGCCCACAATCAGTTTTTTGATAAAATTCCATCAGAATTGGGGCAGAGTTGCAGCACACTTGAGGAGCTTGATCTTTCTGGAAACCGGCTTACTGGTGAACTTCCTTCAACTTTTAAATTGTGTTCCTCACTTTTCAGTCTCAACCTTGGTAACAATGAGCTATCGGGTGATTTCTTGAATACTGTTATCAGTTCATTGACAAATCTTAGGTATCTTTACTTGCCATTCAATAACATAACTGGTTATGTACCAAAGTCTTTGGTAAACTGTACAAAACTTCAGGTGCTCGACCTCAGTTCCAACGCGTTTATCGGGAATGTACCTTCAGAGTTTTGCTTTGCAGCCTCAGGCTTTCCACTGGAGACGATGCTATTAGCCAGTAATTATCTTACTGGAACTGTGCCTAAACAGCTTGGACATTGTAGGAACCTCAGGAAGATTGATCTCAGCTTCAATAACTTGGTTGGTTCGATCCCACTGGAGATATGGAACCTTCCAAATCTTTCGGAATTAGTAATGTGGGCGAATAATCTCACAGGTGAAATTCCAGAGGGCATTTGCATCAATGGTGGAAACCTTCAAACACTCATACTCAATAACAATTTCATCTCAGGGACACTTCCACAGTCCATTTCCAAATGTACCAACTTGGTTTGGGTTTCATTGTCCAGCAATCGACTGTCTGGAGAGATACCACAAGGAATTGGGAATCTTGCAAATCTTGCTATCCTTCAGTTAGGTAATAACTCACTTACTGGACCAATCCCTCGAGGATTAGGTTCTTGCAGGAACTTGATATGGCTAGATTTGAATAGCAATGCTCTAACTGGTTCAATCCCCCTTGAGCTTGCTGATCAAGCTGGTCATGTTAATCCGGGAATGGCTTCTGGAAAACAGTTTGCTTTTGTGAGAAATGAGGGTGGAACTGAATGTAGAGGTGCTGGTGGACTGGTTGAGTTCGAGGGTATCCGTGAAGAGAGGCTTGCCATTTTGCCTATGGTTCATTTCTGTCCATCAACTCGGATCTATTCTGGCAGGACGATGTACACCTTCACGAGCAATGGGAGCATGATTTACCTTGATCTTTCCTACAATTCTTTATCAGGAACTATTCCTGATAATTTAGGTTCATTGAGCTTCCTTCAGGTTCTGAATTTGGGACACAACAATTTTACCGGAACCATTCCGTTCAACTTTGGAGGTCTAAAGATAGTAGGAGTTCTTGATCTGTCACATAACAGCCTACAGGGATTCATTCCACCCTCGTTAGGAGGCCTTTCATTTCTTAGTGATCTTGATGTTTCAAACAACAACTTATCGGGAACGATTCCTTCTGGTGGACAGCTGACTACATTTCCAGCTTCAAGATATGAAAACAATTCAGGCCTTTGTGGCGTCCCCCTTCCTCCTTGTGGCTCGGGCAATGGACACCATTCATCGAGTATTTACCATCATGGGAATAAGAAGCCTACAACTATAGGAATGGTGGTGGGTATTATGGTCTCTTTTATATGTATTATCCTACTTGTTATTGCCCTTTATAAGATTAAAAAGACTCAGAATGAGGAGGAGAAGAGAGATAAATACATTGATAGCCTTCCAACTTCTGGCAGTAGCAGCTGGAAACTATCAACCGTTCCCGAGCCTCTAAGCATTAATGTGGCAACATTTGAAAAACCATTGAGGAAGCTGACCTTTGGTCATCTTCTAGAAGCGACCAACGGGTTCAGCTCTGAGAGCATGATTGGCTCTGGAGGTTTTGGTGAAGTCTATAAGGCTCAGCTGAGAGATGGCAGTACTGTCGCAATCAAGAAGCTCGTGCACGTAACAGGTCAAGGAGACAGAGAATTCATGGCTGAAATGGAGACTATTGGAAAAATCAAACATAGAAACCTTGTCCCTTTGTTGGGATATTGCAAGATTGGGGAGGAAAGGCTTCTCGTATACGAATACATGAAATGGGGAAGTCTTGAATCTGTTCTTCATGATGGCGGGAAAGGAGGGATGTTTCTTGATTGGCCAGCTAGAAAGAAAATCGCGATAGGATCAGCAAGAGGGTTAGCATTTCTTCACCACAGCTGCATACCACACATAATTCATCGCGATATGAAGTCCAGTAATGTACTTTTAGACGAAAACTTTGAGGCGCGAGTTTCTGATTTTGGAATGGCAAGGCTGGTAAATGCTCTGGATACTCATTTAAGTGTGAGTACACTTGCTGGTACTCCAGGTTATGTTCCTCCAGAGTACTACCAAAGTTTCAGGTGCACCGCAAAAGGGGACGTGTACAGTTATGGTGTCATACTGTTGGAGCTTCTTTCAGGGAAAAGGCCAATAGATCCCCGTGTATTCGGTGATGATAACAATCTTGTTGGATGGGCAAAGCAACTTCATAACGATAAACAAAGTCACGAGATTCTTGATCCTGAGCTAATAACAAATCTATCTGGTGATGCTGAACTCTATCATTACTTGAAAGTTGCATTTGAATGCCTTGATGAGAAATCTTACAAAAGGCCAACAATGATACAAGTGATGACCAAGTTTAAAGAAGTACAAACTGATTCAGAAAGCGATATTCTTGATGGCATTTCAGTGAAAGGTTCTATACTCGAGGAATCGCAAGAAAGGGAACCGTAAATCAATGATATTTGATCTTTTTGTGGTTAGAATTCTCTTCTTTTTTTCTCTTTTTCGCCTCATGGATAGTAGTAAAAACTTTTATCTTTAATGGTTCTTCACTATTGAGATCGATAAGAGTTTATACTTCAGATTTTGCCTACTGTGTAAATATTTAGAACACGACGATGAATGGGAGATGTAAAGATGTTTTTATATGAATGTTCCAATGAATTTCCCTTAATCTGTTCTGTTTTCCATGGCAAAAGTTTTGCTTATTGTACATTGATAATATTTGACATTACTATTTTGTCTGCATTAACACTGTGTTGCTCGGAATCTCCAAAAAATCGTGAAGGCTATTGTATTGGATACTCCAAAGGATACAACACGAGTATCATAAAATTTTTGGAGGATCAGAGCAACATAGTCGTAACTTGTAACCAACTGATATGTAGCCAAAGCTCAGATTTAAAACCTTTTAAACCTAATCATCTAATGTTTAACCTATACTACCAATATTTTTGTTTTCTGTTGGAAAAAAAAAAACAGCATGTAGATATAACAACCAAGAAGCCCTTTTAGATGTCTACCATAACGCAAACTTAAGGCAACTTGTCTATATATAACAATCATCTTGGTCGTAATTAGTAAAGTTATTGTCGGTCACTGGTTAGCCTTTTTCATAAATTCAAGGTAAGACTATGCATAATAGATCCTAGTGGTCCGACCATGCATTGACTGCTCCTTTTCTTATTCTCTGGAATAAATTCACATATAACAACTAAATTTTCTTTGAAATCGACTTTTCATGATGTGTTAAATAATATGTTGTCTACGAACAATAGTTAAAATAGTTTCTTTTTCTGTTGTTACTTCCTTAAACTTCAAGAAAATGACTTGGTATTGTAAAAAGACTACTAATTATGCTTTTTTTTGTTCTTATTTGGACAAAAACTTTGGATTAGCTGCTTTTTACAGCTCATCAAATTGCTTATCCTTTTTGTTTAATCATAATTCATAACTAATAAAGTCATAAAAACGCCGTCAATCGTGGTTATTATCAACATTTTGATTCCATTTTTTGTTTGTTTATAGTCACAAGATCCTTTATCTAGAATCAATCAGGACATTCATAACCAAGGAGCAAATACACGATTATTGGTAAAATTCAGTAACTAACTGTAATTTAAATAGAATGTGTTGCAAAATACACTAAAAACTCATAAATTTCAGTTTGGGAATTCGCACCTCCTTTTACAATTTTTACTTGTCTCGTTATTAAGAGAAAAATTACAAATATATCTACAGAATTCATTATAACTCAATATTTTGATCTATAAAGTTTGCTTAATATATTACTTTTTAAAAATGTAATTAGGCAGGTATAGAAGCTATCCCATTCAATACTGTGGATGGATTATCCTTAGGAGTAAGTTATTGACTTTATGAGGCTTTTGTAGCTTATTTGACTTTAGAGGAAGGTAGTTCCATGATTTTGGCATATGATATTTTTAAAATGGATAATTTTAATATAATAAATTCATGTTGGATTCAAAAAAGTGTCATTCAAAAGTTATATATTTGCACTCATATATCTTTTGAGATTTTTTCTTAAAAATATTTCCAAATAAGAAAATATAGAATTTTACATCTTTTTCTATTTTATTTTATCGACAACTTAGATCTAATTGGATTCACGATCCCAAGATGATGAAACTCAAGAAGTAAAAATATTAACATGTAAATTCTTAGTCTGCTTTGCAATTTCACATAATCACATTGTATCAAAATAGAGCAAAGGTCGAATCTCATTAAAGGCTTGCCTTTTCCTTCTTTTTTCATCTTTTTATCTAGGTCCACTCCACTCTTCAAAAGAATTTCTATGGTATTAATCTCAAATATATATATACGGTTCTTCAGTTAACATCATTATATTAACAAAATAAAAATGAAAAATAAGTTAAATATACATATAACTTTGTCTGTGTAAGCTTGCTCATATTGCTGATTCAAATAAAAAAATTGTGATAAGCTAATAAATCAGTATAACTCATCGATCCATAATGAATTTAACCGACCACATTAATGTAATGAAAATATCACATGGCTAGGCCCCAATTTCCAACACTAAAGAAACAAGCTAAGAAATTTGGAGAAGAAAATGTAGGGGAAAATTGATCAAAGTTATAATGACACATGAGTATCATTGCAATTGCCAATTGGTGGTCCTAAAAGGAGTTCCATAGATGGTCATCATTAGCTAATTGACACTAAAGTTCAATAGTGGTGTAATCCATTCTATTTTGTCCTAAAAACAGTGATTAAAAGTTTTGATTTGCCATATCAATTATACAAGCTTTGACTTTACCTTTATCTTACTTTTACGTTAATTGATTGAATTGATCGTCAAATTTTACTTATAACTTTTAACACAAATTTCTTAATTGAAATAACAAAAAATTGAATTGAGATATAGATAAAATAAGAGAATGGATATAAATGATATTTACAACATATGATCTTGATCTTTTGGCTCGTCTTCATAGATTAATTTTTTTCGATAAAATAAAAGTTTGAAATATCTCAATACAATAAACCTATTTAATTAGCTAGTTATCTGTATTACTAAATTGTTCACAAGTCAATATAACTAAAACTCATATCCGATAAACAACATACATCATCTTCATCGTTAGAAACTTTTTGAAATCCCTCAAACTCTTGCGATGTAAAATTAACTTATGCTCACATAAAAACTAAAACTTGTGTTCAATAGTTCAATATTTTAGAAACTTAGTTAAATGGGACCATAAATTAAAGATCACCCTATATGGTATCATTTTGGTAATTCAAACCCACTAACAAGTGGGCTTATACAAACATTCGATTTCGATAAACAGTTTGGGCTTACTAACCTTAATAAGCCGGCCCACTAGAAAAATGTGAAGCTTCAAATTCTTCTTTGGACAACTTTCACATATAGCAAATAAAAAATTTATATTTGTATGCTATAATAAAGTTTGCATAATCGCGCTCCATAGCAAACATAGAAACTGTATAATTCGCTATACATATACAGTTGAAGCAAATTGTATAAAACAAAGTGTATGAAATAAGAAAGAGAAAGACATTTGGGCAGAGAACTGTATAAAAATAAAGTGTATAAAACGAATTGTATTATTATAAGTGTATAGAACGATTATATACAATTTGAATTTGTATAAAATGAGAAAGAGAGAAAGACAAAAGAGACTTGACAAGGAATATACAATTGAATCGAATTGTATAAAACGAGAAAGAGAGAAATTAGATATAATTTGAAAATTGTATAAAACGAGAAAGAGAGAAATTAGATACAATTTGAAAATTGTATAAAACGAGAAAGAGAGAAAGACAAAAGAAACTGGGCAGAGGAGTATTTTTATTGTATATTTATAAGTGTATAGGACGAAAATATATGTATTTTCATGTGTATATACAATTTTCTCACGCTTTATACAAACAGAAACGCAATTTATACATTTAGCTTCTGTTTGTATAAGTGAGAAAGGCGAGGGTGGCGAGCGAGATTTGGGAGAGTGGCGAGCGAGATCTGGAAGAGGGAAGAGAGGGGAACAAAAATATATGTATTTATACAATTTTCTCTGCTTTATACAATTAGAAACAATTTTATACACTTGTGTTTGTATATAAGTGAGAAAGTGAGCGAGAGATTGGAGGAGAGTGGCGAGCGAGATACTTGGAAGAGAGGCGTCTGACAATTTTTTGCAAACGTTTGCTATGGAGCACAATTAAATCAAATCCTAGCTACTCCATTTATTTTAGATTATTAATTTGTTATTATATACAATCTTCCCTAATAAAAATCATTTGTTTAAATATTAAATTCTAAACTCATAAAATCTAATTTAGATATGTTATATCAAAATAATTAACAAGTAGGGAGGAAATTGTAACTGAAAATATTAAAGGGTATTTTTTGGATACAAATAAACAAACGTTTGACAATTCGTTTAAGAAAGGAAAAGGGATTAAAATTCAATAATAGAAAATGAATTAATTTTTCCTTCCATTTGAATTTGATCCAAAATATGCTTTTATTGTTAGTAGATCGATTCAAATTTAAGATATATTCGATTTTAAATAGCTATTATCAATTTCGGTCTCTAATAATTTAAAAATGGCCAAAAACTGCCGGTGGGCATTATTTATTTTTACTATTTAGAAACATATGATTGTTGCGTGTGTTTATTAAATCATTGTCAAGATTTAATTGTCTTAATCATTTTTGGAAGATTATTCTATTAGAATTGAATTAAAAATATATATACCTCTTTAATAATTGTGTACTGCTGTACAGTGGAAGGATAGAGTTGTGTGAGTATAAAAAAGACAGAGAATTGGTCTAAAATAAATAACCTCTACTGACTGGGTCTACCAAATGCCAAACATTGGACTGCCATTCAATAAACAAAACAAATAGGTACTCCAATAAACAAAAATAACATTATTGCATCATGCTTTATCGAAAATATTCTATTTATCTATAAAATATAAATAAGACATGAATATTTACTATTTTTTCACATCTCATTGATTAAGTTATTATTGTTACTGTTGTAAAATGTATTTGTAGGGGTGGAGTCGAATTCAAAATCTTCGGTTCAAATTCTAAATATATATTTAAAATTCATTCAGTATACATAGATATAGTTTATTCGTAATCTTGTAAGCAAAAAAATATGAGTCTATACTTATAAGTCAACAATCTGTCCTAGTATATCGTTTCTTCATAAATCAGACTATTTTGTTGTTGTTTTTGCTCCATTTTGATAGGATTCGACACTCTCTTTTTTGTTACTTACTATATTTCTTCATCGTCTCCTTCTTCTTCACGACGATCTTTCAAAAATAAATCGCTCTTTTCACAAGATAGTGATAAGATCTGATTATATTTTACATACTCTTTTCAAATTCCATTAGATATATTATATTTATTGTTATGTAGTGATAAGTCGTAATTTAATTAAATTTTTGACTCTGTCTCCTCTTATTTTGAAGGAATAAAGGTCTAGAAAAATATTTCAATTTTGATCGAATTTATTGTTGTGATGCTAAATTTTTCATAAGGATCTATTACCTCCTTAGACTATTTAATATCGTATTTTAAATGTATATATTTGCCCACATGAGCATAAAAACTAATGTAAAATTATTAATAATATTATATCCACATGAACGTATATATACCTTTAAAATATATTATTTTTTCTAGACCCTTACCCCCTATTTGAATTTTGAAGTGTCTCCGCAGATGATGGAGAGGTGACAATCTGCACATGACATTAGGACTTTGGAGATGATTAGTACTATATATAAATTAAGAAATCTAATGGCCTAATTGTCAGTTGTTAATGATAATGCATCCTAATTAGTACTAATTATAAAATTATATGTCAGAAAAATAATTCGACTCATTGTTTGGTTCCATAATGAAACCCCCAATTGTCATGTTATTATCACTAAAAAACAAAAATGTTAATTTTGCTTTGTCTTTTCTTTATTTAAACTATACTTACTCTAATAGATTCCACTAATTAATTAATTGTATTATAAATTTCCTTTTCCATGTGATAATCCCTAGGCTAATACTACTACATACACTAATTTATTAGTCCCACATTAATCTTTTCGTACATACATTAATTGCTTATCTTTTGTTTTTTTTTATTACTTTTTTTTCTTTTTCTTTATCTCTATTTTATTTTTATTTTTATTGGACCATCTACGTTATAATCCTTTTCAAAATTTTATTAACGTACAATATTTAATATGTTAGAATATTTTTTTATTAAATAAGTTATAGTATTTTTGCTCGTACAATTTTAATAATGCACTTCTCACTATCAATTCCAACTTTCGAGTAGTGTTTGGACATGATTTAATTGAGATTTTTTTTAAAAATATTCTCTAAAATAAAAGTTAAAAGTATATTTGAAAGTTGAAGGCATATTTTAAAATAAAATAATTTCTATATAGCAAATTTAAAATTGAAATCATGGATTAGTTCGGTAAATGATTAAAATAATTTTCAAAATTTGAAATTTCATTAGTAGACAAATGCCTCTTAGAGTTTGCTTTCTCGACGAAATAAAGAGTGTAATAGAAATCTAGTTTGAAAAATGAATAGTATATCCCCACTACCCTTATATGCTACAAAAAAGTATTTTCTAGTCAAATCTCTGTTTTTAAACAAGTTAAATTAATTATTTGATTTTCGCCTCATGTAAAAATAAATAATTGTAAACATTAATGATCGTATCGGAAGGTGTTCAAATGATGTCATTTTTGAAGAAATCTTTAATGATGATTAAAAATAATACTTAATAAGACAGTTTAGTTTAAATCTTAATACAAAATTGTAGAGCATCAAATAATTAAATGATAATTGACACCAAAAAAATGGATTATGCAAAGTCATCGAAGTGGAAACAATTTGCTTAATTAATGTCAAGCTTATTAATGGATTAGGCAAAGCTATCGAAGTGGAAATAATTTGCTTAATTTATGTCAAGCTTATTAATGAAGAGAACGTACACTATCATAAACTTATATTGGTTATTAAAGACTGTCAATATTATTAAATGTCATTGTCATATTTCATTATTTTTATATTATTCATGTCATCAACATACAAGATAACAATAACAATAAAAATAAAAATTATAGCATATCGTCAATTTATACCTACAAGTGAAACCAAATATAATAGGCATAAATTCGATAAACTCTACTATTTTACTTCAAACCTTATATTTATATTAAACGTTCTAATTTTATAAACTGAAAATTCTAATTTATCTCCGATAAAGACATCATCATTTATATTTGATTCTTTCCCATTAGCACTAAATTCCACTAAATCTTCTTTTAATTTATAAAACTGGAAATTTTAAAAACCTTCAGGGAATATTATTATTTTTCCTTTTTGTAAACAGTGTGAATGAAAGTTTTATTTCTGTGGTAGAGAATAAAATAAGCAGTTCATTATCAATCATTCTATATTTGATTAGAAAATAACGTATTATTTATCATTATTACACTAAAATAAGTCAATTGTTCCCCACCACCACCTCCTCAAATGATTCCAAATAAATGGTCTCAATTAGGTTCTTCCTATTCTTTACTTAATCATATATACTATGCTAGTACGAACATTCTATCTGTCTACAACACCCTAAATTTACATCAGTAATCAAATATTTTTCTTTACGAAATAATAAATAATCATAATTACAAATCTAAAATGTATTTGAAAGTTCTACATGAATAATTTGTTGTTGATCAATGATAGAAATCTTGCCTAGTGGCATTCTTTTCGATTTTTAATCCGTATATATATATATATATATATATATATAATATAAAGGCATTTGTGTTACGTTGGAATATACGATTATATGTTAAATATTCACGACATTTTACTCCAACTCAAATAAGGTAGCTGTTATTTATTTTTATCAATTAATACATATTTATATATATAAAATCCACATTTGATGATATTCCACAACAAAAATATATTATCTTTAAATAACTATTAATCACCTTTTTCTTATATATTTATACAAGTAGTATAAAATAAAAATAATTATTTCATAATTATTACGTTCACCTTTTTTTAAATGAGGTAAAAAGTCTTCTTTTTTAACGTAAAACTCTCCTTTCATTTTGCCGAACTACTTTTTCTACTACTAATAATAATTATAACTAGCCGCACATTAACAACAATCAGCCACACAAATAATTACAACAATAAATTGAAAAATTAATGTGAAGTGAATGCAGAGACTAAATAAATTCTTATTTGTACTTGTGTTTTACACTGAATTGAAACTACAGGCTATATAAATATTAAATATGAGTATATTTGCTTCTTATTCACAGAGTTATTCAAATCACAGATAATAATACACTTAAAAAAATATATAATAACTAAAAATACATATATCTAAGTACATAAGCATAACATTATTAGTAATACTAGCTAGTTTAGCTAGTACTTGTTAAAAATAAATTACTTTCTCTTAAATCATACTTTTCAAATTAGCTTTTTAAAAGAAGTGAGTTTTATTTATTCTTATATATATTTATATCAAACTCTAATAATTAATTATTTAAAGAAGTACTTTCAACAATGCATTAAAATGTATTGTTGCCAAAAAGCAAATAAAAATTAAGTGCAATTACTATTGTTTGGCCATTTGTCCATTTTTATGTTAACATGTTAATCCCCAAAATTAGCTCATCAGTCAAACTACTCTTCCACGTGGCTTTCTATTATTGGCTGGTCAAACTTGGATAACATTTGGAGACCCAGTTTTTCCCTCTAGCCCGGCCCATGAAATTTAAAAAATAATTAAGATGAATATTAAATATTGTTTAATTTATTTATCTAATTTTAATTTATAAATTTCTTTAGTAAAGATAAAGATATATGAAATGTATTAAAATATTTTTTAATATTTTTATCGAACATGCAATATAAAAAAAGTTATAATATTGAAAAAAGACATTTTTCATAAATAAACTAAGAAGAAAAGCAAATTGTAACGTACGAACTAAAAAAATAGAAAATCCAAAGTGGTGTGCATCTTTTAATATTTTAGCCTTAAACATTCAATGTAAAAGCTTACAATTATAATGTTGACTCAAGAAAAGAAGATATTTTTCTTAAATGAACTAAGAAGAAAAATAAACTGTAACGTATAAAAGATTAAAATTATAATGTTGACAAAAGAAAAGAAGATATTTTTCTTAAATGAACTAAGAAAGAAAAATAATTTGTAACGTATAAAAGATTAAAATTGTAATGTTGACAAAAAAAAAGAAGATAATTTTCTTAAATGAACTAAGAAGAAAAATAAATTGTAACGTTCAAAATGAATATAAATAGTATGTTTTCCATGCATTTGTATCTTAATGGTAAATGATCTTTCAAATTATTAATAAAAAATAATAACTATCCTATGAAATTATTAAAAAAATTAGTTCAAATAAAAAAAAATAAAAAATTGTGTGTTAAAAGTCTCATAAAAATCCTCAATTTGATTGTTCACTCTTTCAAAAGATACCAAAACATTTAGAGGTCCACCATAACATCCAAACAAACCCCACTCCAATTTTTATTCATATATTCCTATAATTATTTTTCTTTTGGCTAATCAATCATAATCTTGTACCCAATCTAGCCCTTTTTCCACAGAGAGAGAAAAAGAGAGAGAAAGAGGGAGAAAGGATTGCTTTTGCTTTTTCCCATTTGTTTCTTGGAAGAAAGTCTGTGGGTGGAGTTGGGAAAAGAAAATAAATTCTAAGGTGAGACTAATCTGTGTTGAAGGTCAGGCCAAAGGGTCTATTTTCTTCCATTTTATCATTCTTTTTTTTTGACTCTCTCTTCTTTTTTTTTGATATATATATATATGTTTGTTCAGGTAATTTTTTTTATTGTTATTCTTTGATCATCATTTCTAATGATTGATTTATGCTCCTGTGATTTTAATCTGTGTGTTTTTATTTGTTTTGGGTATTTTTGATGACCCCCATTTGCCTGAAAAAGATTTCTTGTTTCTTTTTGGTTGTTTCCTTTTTTGTTAGATCCTGATGTGCTTCAAGATTTATTAAAGTTTGAATCTTTACCTTCTATAATCAGTTACAGGTTGGAGAAGTGAAGGAATGACATGTTTTTACACCTGCCCTAGATCAAAATTATGCTTTTGTGGAATGTAATTAATTTGTGTCTATTTTGTTTTCCTTTGATGGGCTTTTTTGATAACAAAAGTAAAAATGATGGAGGGGTATATGTGAGTACTGTTATGCTGTTGTATCCTGATTCCTTGATTTGATGACAATCTGAGGGGAATCTTAGTAGCTCGGTTAGTTGGTTGGCTACTTGAGCTTTGATCTTGTTGGTGAGTGTTGGATGCCTCACCTTGTAATCCCTTCCCCTATCCCAATTTGAAAATAAAAAATGGTAATCCAAGAGTAGTTCGTGTGTCTGGTGGATATAGAAGGAGAATTGATTAATGGAGAGGTTGGTTTGAGATCTTTGCTCTATTATATCTGGGAGAATCTACTGTAAGAATAAGTTACCTTAGATGATTATGAGTGGACAGCTAAGTGTCTTATGTCGGAAGTAGTTTTAACGTCTCGAGTATCATTCCTCCTTTGTCATTATTAAAAAGCACTCATAAAAGAGTTGTTTTAAATACTGTAGTGGTTTAGAATCTTTGTGGCTTTATATTCATTTCGTGCTACTCCTCATTGCAGTTAATTTGGCGTTTGAGTTGCTCATGATACTAGTATCAACAATTGATGGGTGGATTTGATGATCATGTTGCCATTATGGGAGATTGGATGCCTCCAAGTCCAAGTCCAAGAACGTTTTTCTCTTCACTGCTAGGCGATGATGGTGGGTCAAGATTATCGTTTGATGGCACCAATGAAACTAGTGGAAACTTAGCTTCTGGTCCTCAAGAACATGTTGGCAATTCAGATGGAGTTGATACAGCACCAGCTGCAATCAGTGAGCCACAACCGGTGAAGTTGAGTGTGCCGTCTGACCAGAAAATGAACTCTCGCGGAGGAGGACTCTTGGAAAGAATAGCAGCTAGAGCAGGATTTAATGCCCCAAAGCTGAACACGGAGAGCCTTAGACCTGCTGATCTGAGGCAGAATCAAGGAGTTCGCTCTCCTTATTTAACTATTCCTCCTGGTCTTAGTCCAACAACCCTGCTAGAGTCTCCTGTTTTTCTCTCCAATTCACTGGTATGAATACAATTCCTGTATACCCTTTGCCTCCCATCACATAATTGATTTCCCAGATTTAGGTTGCTTATTATTCGTTATTTCTGAACTATGCTATAATGGTGGAAGTTTAAGAAGCACACCAACAACAAATGAAAGGGATATAAAACTGAAGTTTAAATAGTAATAGGCTATCGATTCTGCAAAGTGACAAGAGGAGCTGCGACTATGATTAGAGTTTCTCTTGGGTGATATACTGGATGAATCAATTGAAGACTAATATTTGTATCTATTTTAATAGTTCTACCTAACCAACTTCTTTGATTTTTTTAGGTAGAGTCCATGATTGTTCTATGCTGCGATTTGTGAAAATATACTATCCCTCTTTTTCAATTTGCTTGGCTAGTTTTAGAAAGTAAAAATGACTTTTGAATCTAAGATATTTATAATGTACCGAGATCCGCTTCATCTTAACATGTCATGTGGGAAGTTAGAATTAAAGAGTTGCCGAAAAAAGGGAAGAAATATTCTTTCTGATACGGACTAAAAAGCAAAGAAATTGAAATGGGAGTTATATATAATGCTGTAGAAGGATATAGGTATACTTGCTTAGATTGCTATTTGTTGCAACTAGTTATTCATGTTCTTTAGAAAACACTAGCTCATAAATAAAATTCAGATTCTTGTACTTATTCATGAATCTTTTTATGGTGTGTCGCAATCACGAGCATTCTTTTTTTAAAATAGGTAACTTTACAGTCATGACCATTCTCTTTACTGGGTCTGAATTCTTGCATTTTATCAAACTCCATGCAATTCTTTTCTGCATTTACTGAATGAAGGGTTTCATCTTCTGAGTTTATAGCATAAACATCATAAAATAATTTTTTTACCTGCGGTATCTTACTTCAAGTTTGCCTGCTTTGCAAAGTTTACCTGCAACTTGTCATCCGTCCATCTTCCCCTTGCTTTATATTATACTAAAGCAAAACCAATTGTCAGAGTTTAAAGAAGTTGTGAGTCCTAATTCCACATCATGGTCCATGTATTGGTTTTTACTATTGATTTAATCTTCTAATTTGGAGTTTTCAGAACCCAGAAAAGAGCTTCAAGGTCTGTAGTTACTTGTATAGGACAACTGTTAATCTTGCAAGATCTTGTTTCTGATACATATTCTCCATCCGTTTCAATTTCCTTTTTAGGCCATTTAAAGAAGAATGTCCCTTCCCATTTTTGGTAACTCTTTAATTATAACTTTCCACGTGGCATGCTTAAGTCCTTAGGATTAAAGAACATTTTGGTTCATTTTACATGTCTTTAATTTAAGACCACAGAACTCAAAAGTATTCTTTACTTAAATTTTGTGTCAAGTTCAAACCAAACAGGAAAATTGAAACGGAGTATCATTTAGAGGCACAATTTGCTTGGATCATTTTGGCTCCTCTTTTGGGCACTTGTACATTTTTGTGAACTCCCATTGTTCTAAAACTGAAATATTCTTCTTCAAGGTTCTCTTTTCATGTACAATTTTCTATTATTGTCTTGCAGGTGCAACCATCCCCAACAACTGGAAAATTTCTATTTTCCTCAGGCATTGACAATAGAAACTCGGCATTGATGATGGAGGATACAGATAAAAGGAAAGATAATGCTTTAGAGAGTATCAATTCATCATCCTTTTCTTTCAAGCCAGTTCCAGAGACTGCTCCATCTCTTTTTCCTGGCACGACCAGCAGAGTAATCACTCTCAATCTCTCAAATGCACTCTGCACAGATATTCTGTTTGTTTCCAATCTCTGAGCTTGTTTGTTAGTCTTGGTTGCAGGTGAACCCGTCCAATTTTTCTCAGCAAGGATTTCCAAACATTGAAGTTTCGGTTCATTCCCAGAATTCGCTTGTATCTCACCGTGTGGAAGCTACACAAAACCCGACTCAGAATGGAACGCTTCAGCAATCATCTGATTTCCCTAGATTTTCTGCTGAGAAGGATGTCATGGCTAATAATGTTACCCTAGATTCTAGGACTTTTCAGACAGTTGGTAGTGCTGTGGACCATTCTCCACCTCTCGATGAACCGCAAGATGAGGACATTGATCAAAGAGGAGGTGGAGATCCAAATGTTGCTGGTGCCCCAGCTGAAGATGGTTATAATTGGCGAAAATATGGGCAGAAACAAGTTAAGGGGAGCGAGTACCCCCGAAGTTATTACAAGTGCACACATCCAACCTGTCCAGTCAAGAAGAAAGTGGAGCGATCTCCAGAGGGTCATATTACTGAGATTATATACAAGGGAGCCCACAATCACCCAAAACCCCCACCTAACCGTAGATCAGCCCTTGGATCCACAAATTCACTTGGTGACCTACAGGTGGACGGTGCAGAACAAGGTGCAAGTGGTGTTAATGGTGATCTCGGTCAGGCAAACTTCCACAAAGCACCTGGTGGTGGAGGAGGTTTTGATTGGAGGAACAACAATCGTGATGCAAACTTGGGCTCCGAGCACTGCAACAGATCTGCCCCTTTCTCTGCTCAGAATAACACTCGTTTGGAATCAGGTGATGCAGTAGATGTGTCGTCGAATTTTTCAAATGATGAAGATGAAGATGATCGTGGAACTCATGGCAGCGTATCACAAGGTTATGAGGGTGAAGGAGATGAGTCCGAGTCTAAAAGAAGGTTTCTATATCATCGCTAGCCTTAATGAATGAGAATTCCATAATTCTATCAAATTTACCTGAGTACTTAACTTTTTATTATCTCTTTGGTAAATATTACTAGGAAGCTTGAGACCTACTCTGCAGATATGACTGGTGCTACTAGAGCCATCAGGGAGCCAAGAGTTGTGGTTCAAACTACAAGCGAAGTGGACATCCTTGATGATGGATATCGCTGGCGCAAGTATGGGCAAAAGGTTGTCAAAGGGAATCCAAATCCAAGGTTAGTCACATCAATAAAAAAATTTATGACACCAGAATTCCGAATTTTGACTTGTAAAGTTGTTTGCTAAAAATGATGGATTTTCCTTTTGGCAGGAGTTACTACAAGTGCACAAGTGCTGGCTGCAATGTCAGGAAGCATGTTGAGAGGGCCTCGCATGACCTGAAGTCAGTGATTACCACCTACGAAGGGAAGCACAACCACGACGTTCCTGCAGCTCGCAACAGTAGTCATGTTAATTCAGGTGCCTCCAACACTCATCCAGCTTCAGTTACTGCCCCTGCTCAAAACCATTTACATAGGCCGGAGGCTGCTCAACTTCAGAATGCTATGGCGCGATTTGACAGGCAACCTTCATTGGGCTCATTTGGTCTGTCAGGGAGGCCCCCCCAGCTTGGACCTAACCCAGGATTTAGCTATGGAATGAACCAGCAAGGCGGCCTATCCAGTCTAGCAATGGCCGGATTTCATCCTAATCAAAACAAGCCAGGGGAGGTTCCTATGCATCCATATCTAGGACAGCCGCGACCCATGCATGATATGGGATTTATGTTCCCAAAGGAAGAACCAAAGGTGGAACCTCTGTCAGATCCTGGCCCAACAGCTTATCAGCAATTTTTGAACAGTTTGTCGCTTGGACCTCAGATGTAAATTTACAGTTTTTGTCTTCTCTAAAGAACAGAAAGTTAGAGATGCTGATTTTGGTACTTAATGGGCATACCTCCCTACACAGAGTCCTATAATACAACTTTTTGAAGCTATATTGTCTTTGTTTTAACTTCTAAATACCATATAGGCCGCCACTCATTTGACGTTTGTGCTTCAGCTTCTTGCTATACTGACAAACAGTTTCAGGTTGTAACATGGAAAAGTTCCATGTCCTATCGTATTTTGGAGGCTAAGGTTTATGTCCTCCTCCGTGTATTTGTTCTTTTGCCTAAAACGCACAATGATGGCCTTGCTCTTATATTTAAGAAAAAAAGTTTCAACAAGAAATTTATGTCTCTTCTCATCAGTTGGCGTATGCATGCATCTTTTGCTGCACTGTCTGAGAGTTGAAAGTACAGCTAATTTATATGTTTAGTTGGACATCAATGGTGTATGTATATATCCAATTTACGTCACATTTCCATGACTTTAACCAACAACCAAATGACCCCTACATAATTTACTAAACGTTGTTATATTGCTAATATCTGCATAATTCAAACGACAAGCATCGTGCTCTTTATTTGAGATGTTTAAGAGAAGTAGTAAGTTGGTGCATTGTGCTCTTTATTTGAGATGTTTAAGACAAGTAGTAAGTTGTACCAATGCATATTTTGTAGTAGTTACGGCACAAGTCTCATACCAATAGAACTACATAAATAAGAAGTTTCATGGTCGAATATTTTCATCATGATTACATTCGCTGCTACGAGGCGGCGTAAAGCATCTGCCGGCTTGTAATAAATTTCACAACACTTCCATCAACAACAACAGGTGTAAATGGATAAAAAGGGAACCCACCCAATAGTAAAATTAATTTTAACATATCAAAAGATACATATATGAATACAATATCAGCTAGTTACCTCTCAATTTGTGTATATATATTAGTCCATGACGATTTCACATTTTGGTGTTACCTTGATCTACCAAGCATATGTTTCATGTACAAAATGTCAAATTTACACCGAAAACTGCCTTTCTGATAAGTACAACTAAAACTATTTGAGGAAAACTCATGCTATTACGCTCTCCGGCTCTGTTGGCAGCCTGGTGCAGCATGTTCGCTCCAGAAACAAACAGGAAGGAACCTCAACTTCTGCACACATAATTAAGTCAAGAATATACAGTAAATTGGATATTACCTACTGATGACCAACTAAGATCGTAATTTCTTGTTGAAGCTTGCTTTCCAGACTCAGATTGATGCCAAAGTAGAACAAACACAAATTTTCTTGTTGAAACTTGCTGGTGATATACAGTACCTTGAACAATTAATGGCCATTCGTTATGATCTGCTTATCTTTTTCTTCTTCATTCTGCTGGTAGACCGACTTTCGGTGACTCACTTCACGCCTGTAGGATGAATTACATTCAGAAAACACACTGACAACACAAAACCCAAGCACGTCTAAACAATTCAAAATCCACAAATGAGTAGTCTATTAGTTATCAGCACAAAGGCTGTGCTGGGAGCCAATTTACATTTTAGAACTATGTTTTTGATCATCTTACAAGGATTCGAAAAACTCTTGTAAAGTTCAGCTCCACCTGCATAATCTTGATTGAGTCACTTCTGTCTTTAACACGTTCTTCTCTCCCCTTTTTATTTACTTTCTTTGATAATATTGTTCTTTTGCAAATGACAGGTGGTATAAGAAGCAAGCTAACACGACCAAACTCAGGCAAAGACTAAGATCAGTTTCACCTCTTGGGCTTTTAGCTCCATATGAGTGTTCAATCGAGCTACAGCTGTATTGTCATTCAAACCTATTTTACCAAGCTGTAGTTTAGCGCCAAATATCAAAAGAACCCTATAACTATCACTTAAGTTCACATCTTCTACGAGTTCCATTCATTTACAGGCCCTCATAAGATAAAGATTTCTGCTCAATTTCCAAAACGTCTAGCAGTTTAATTCCCTCTGAATAAAGCTACAGAGTAGGATCTACAGTTAATGAAAGAACACATACCATAAATCCATTTTTACCTTTTCTTTTTACTCCCAAAAGAAAAAAGAACTTCCTACTCTTGTGACTTGCATACCACATAGAAACATATGGAACAGTTTAAACTTGGATCAGAGCAAAACGGAGCAACAGACGAGCATAATATCAGATATTACATAGAGAAGCTGCAAAACCTGATCGTCTCCTCTACCGAATCATAATGCAGAAGAGCAATAACTCTGCGCTTTCTTTCTCTTCTGAATTCTCCACCACGCTTGACCACAGGCAATTGTTTAATTCCTTTTGCCTCCATTAGTTGCTTTGCAATTGCTAGATCCGTATCAGGATAACAAGTTAGGAGTCCACAATCTTGGCCACGATAGCTTATCCCTTTTGTGCATATAGAGGACACAAGACAAGTATTTGCCTGTAAATCAAATAGCTAAAGTAAGAAAAGAAAGGAGGTGCATGGACTGAATCTCCCGGAGACAAGGATGGAAAAGTGAACACTAAATCAGGGAGAAAAAGAAATTAACACTAACAGACATTTGTCATGATGGCAATCTAAAGCACATACATCTGTGACTGATAAATCTTTGTTGGAAGAATCCCCATGGTTCTTAAACAAACTCCTTTTCACGTCACCATATGTTAAAATTCCTTCCAAGTAACCTTCAGCATCAACCACAAGAACGCAACTCTGTCGGCCGTCATGCATGCATTCTAATGCTTCTTTCACAGTTTGGCTTGGAGAGACCTTTAAATAATCATTTGACATGGCCTGAGAAACCTAATAGAAGGAAATACACATTAGACTCTTGGAAGTACCTAAATCACAAAATAAGTCTCCTAAAAGAAAACAGGTGGTGTTTTGTTCAAAAAATTGAAAACCAAGATCCCATGAAATGCAAACTTTTCCCACATTCTAGATGCCAACGCAAAGATAGTACCTTTAGATCTTCTAAAATGAGACCTTCATCAAATGATTCATGACTGTTATGAACCTCCATTAGTTCCAAGTTATTTCTCTCACCAGATTGCCTCGAACCATTCCCTTCATTATTTTCATCAGTTGGTGAAAGAATAGAGTAACCTTTTGATGCAAACTTGGCTTCTGATGACTCCGCTTCATTTGGCTGGTCGGTAACGGAAGGCACCCATATTGCCAGCCCAACAGCACCCTATTAAAGAACATTTAAAACAATTGCATGACTTAAACTGCAAGTTTTACACCATTTATCATTTCAACAGCAACCTACAATAGCAAAATACATCTATGCGATTATCTAACTAGCAAACACAGATGCAAGTTAGATTTGTACAAGTCCGATAAGGATAAGTCTTAATATAGTACACTATAATGTAACGTTATGTCTGTAATGTAATTTAATATAGGCTTAAGTCATCTGCGGACCCTTGAATTTGTTTGCATAATTCACTTAGACACCTCAACTAGGGGTTGTACCTAGTGAACACCTCTACCCTTTAATACATGTACTTATTTAATACTTTTTCATGACATGGCATTGTAAGTGTAATACACATTTAAGAGGCGCTTGAAGCCAAAAAAATCTTTTTTTGGACCAATAAAGAATGAACATGTCAACAAGAGAAAAATCATAATATGAACAGAATTTTTTAAGAAAAAATTGCTGGCAGTTCTTCCCCAATTCATCTTTCCCGGTGGGACTTTTCAATTCAATAGTATTACCTAGAACCCTCGTCCACCATTCCTTTCCCACCATCGACACACCCCTTTCTCAAATAGCATCATTCCGTCATCATCAATATTATCGTTGTTGTTGTCGTCATCAGAGAAACATCAATTAAATATATAACCAGTCAAAACACAATAAACTAAAAGAGTTTGTTGATAAAGATATTCATTTAAGTTGTGGAAGAGAATTTCATCAAAAACAAAAATCAAATTGAGCTTAAAATAATTCCGGCGAAATTCCATTTTTTCCGACAAAACTATTACGAATATGAAATTATTTTCTTTGAAATCGTTAAAGATTCATAAGGTGGAGTGAGGATGATTATCGGAGTGCACGTAATTTTGACCAACAATTGTGTGTGTATTGAGAAAAATAATGGAGAAAAATGGACGTCGGGGGTGGGTGGTTGTTCTGGGCATCTGCAAAGAAGAAAAGGGAAAAAGAAAGCCTTTTTTTTTCTTTTTTCTGAACACATAGCTTTTAAGTATTTCCTAATTTATTTTTACTAATTGTTATTATGGCCCAATGCCGCGTGTCAATTTTTCATTAGATATTATGCCACGTTAGTGGCGATTGTATTACACACAATCTCTACTTTTTGTTTATTTTCAAAAAATGTTCGATAGGTATTTTTTTTAACTAATAAAGGTGTTCAATTGGAACAAACCTAAGATAAGGTGTCCAAATGAAATATGCGGATAACTTTAAGGGGCCGCAGATGACTTAAGCCTTTAATATAATAGAAGGTTTCCTTATTATGGCAGCATAGTTTCCTATAGTTTAGCCCTCTTACCTCTCAAATGTAGAGAGGACAATAGTCCAACGTGTTAGCATAAACTTATGGCGAAAAGTTACAGAGATTAAATTAACCAACCAAAAAGGTTACCAAGATCAAATTTACCACCTGACTACACAAACTCTCCCTCAGGGTGATTTCAGCACAGAATTCCCCGGAGAATGTTCAGATAGTAGCCAAAAGATCCACTTAATCCAAATTTTGGAGGTCAAACACAGCTCAAAATTAAGTTAAAGATCAATACATGCGAACCGCAGTACCGCCACAGTAAAAGTCAGGAATATACTTAATGATTACCTAAGATAAACTGGTAAAGAAACACCAGAATGTAGCAAAGCGGGGAAACCTTGATCTCAGAATGTGAGTAACTCAAAAATTAGCCAATACAATTAAAGGAAGTCCATTGCATACTCAAATTATGAAGTTAACCTAGGATGACAACAATTTTTCACAAAGAAGACTTGAGTTACTCAGAAAGTAAGAGATACTATGTTACGGACTTGAGTTACTCAGAAACTTGGAAATTAGATAACAAAGATAGGTGTTTATATCAAGCATGGGAGCTTTTAGTAACACACATGAAAAACAACTAGAACTAGTGAGTTTTTGTTCAGCAAGACTAACCATGAGAGGAAGCAAAATTCTATAATCTTTTGTCAACTCAAACAATAAAAGCACTGACGTCAAAGGCACTGAGCAAACTGAAGCTAGTGTAGCAGCCATCCCCACCTGCATTGTTTACACTTATCCATTAAAAAAGTTTACCACCTAAACGGCATTGGAGTGTAATAATTGTTTGGGGAAGGTAAAAGTATATCAGACCAGTGCATATGCCTGCGGCTGGGCAATAGCAGCATTCCCTGGAATAGCTGAATTAATTAGTTCCCCGGCTAACCCTCCAAATACAGCACCTACAGCAGCACCTATCATTAAGCTTGGTGCATACAATCCACCAACAAGGCCAGACCCTTTGCACAAAGCAGTGGCCACGACTTTTGCAGCAACTAATTGAGCTAGCCATCCAATTCCAGGTGCAGATGCAGTTTTCCCAGTATGTAGGATTTCATCAACATTAGTGAAACCCCAATAGAGAATTCCAGGATATCTCAGAGCTATTACACCAGCTCCTAAACCCCCCAAAGCAGGGCAGACAACATCAGAAAGTCCAAACTTTTCCTTGAGGAACTGAAACCCCTTGGTGAACCACGACACCAATCGAGTGAAAACAACACTTACTACTCCACACAGCATCCCCAGTATCAAATACAATGGAAGCTCTACAAAAAGGAAGCATTCTCAAGTATTCAGAAAGACATCCATAAAAAAAATAGGAGAATCAAGACAGTTTAATATGTAAAGCATGAAGTAACATGATACCCAGTCATCTAAATCGGACATCACATTATAAATTCTCTCTTAATGTAACTTACGACACGCCATATCCAAGGTGAGGTGCCGTGGTGTCTGTTGTTATTTCCAAATGACATAGTACCGATTGACGAGAATAACGGTGGAGTTAACCCTGGGCTGGAGGTTTGGAGACAAACAATACTTGGAGTGCAAGTTCAGTGATGAGACACATGAGGTTGGCATGGAAGTGAGCCTTGATACACGGCTCATTTCAAGTATCTTGGGTCTTCAATGCAAGGTAATGGGAGATCAACAATAATGTCACACATCGTATTGGTGTGAGGGGGATGAAATAGAGGCTCACCTAAACTTAAAGGTATGTTCTACAAAGTGGTGATTAGGCCGACTATGTTTTATGGGATAGAGTGTTGGCCTGTTAAAAACTCTCATGTTTCAAAAAATTAGAGTTGTGAAATTGAGAATGTTAAGGTGGATGCGTGGAGTTACTAGGAAATATAAGATTGAGAATGAAGATATCTGGGAGAAGGTGGGAGTGACCTCTGGGGTAGATAAGTTGAGGAAAGTGAGATAGAGATGGTTCAAGATGTTAGGAGAAGATGCCCAGATGACCCGATGAGGATGTGTGAGAGGTTGGCATGGTATCCATGCCAAAAATTACAATAGGAATTGACTCTATGTTACGACTATAACAATGGAGAGAAGAGACAGTACACTCAGATGTTACTTTAGACATATAGGAGACGAGAGAAAAGCGTATTTGACATTGTCCGTTCCCTTTTTTTAGCAAAAGTTAGCATGTGAATGACAGTAGCAAGTATGAATACCATCGGGAAACATTTTCACGAGAAATGATACAAGTATATCAGAAATGCATATGCAAAATTCCCTGATTACAAGAATTTCATTCAACAATGCAACATGAACACTGGCAGAGTGCAGCCAAACTGTGAAAGGGCAAATACACCTCGTCATTGACTCGTGTCTGTTATAGAAAAAATAAATAGAACAACACCAACGGAAATACTCATGCACTATAGTAGTAATGTTTTAGCCATAATAAAATAAACTAGAATTAGATCAAATACCGGCAGCAGATTTCATATCATACGTGGGCACTGTGAAAGCCTGTTTTTCCCCAAGTACTGCATTTGATACAGTTGATGATATAACAGAAGCCAATATGATCATCGCAGTTGTAAAAGGGGGTGAATTTTCAGCACGGAGTGGTCTTAAAACTGTTTCAATTGCAAAGAAAGAGCCAGCTACCGCTGCATTGAAACCTGCAGAACAAAAAATGTTAAACCTAACGATCCATCAACCAGCTGAGGCAAGCCACAATTCACACAGATAAGTACACGCCCATGGATATGCACGTATCAGAAGTGCACTAAAGAAGACTATCCGACTATGTATTTGACACATCGACAAAAATAATAACCAAGTATTTCTCCCTGCAATGATAAACGGCCTCTCTATAGGGTGAGGTCTGCATACACACTCCTCCCCGGACCCCACTTGTGCGATTTCATGTTGTTGTAGTTGTTGTTGTAAATAATGGCCTGTGGGACCCACACAAAGTCATATTAGCTAAGGGGGAATAGTTTCTACTCCTTTGATATTGAGACCCATATTGAACCTTGCAGCTCAAAGGACTTGTCGGAAATTTGGCTCCAAGGTGACTGCCTATTTTGACAACACAATTTCATTTTTTGAGAAAGAGAAAAAGAAGTCTTTTGGGAATGAAGAAAGGTGGGACGGCATGAGAGTTCTCTTCTTAGCGTCACTAGAATATGCATTAAAGTCATAATCCATACAAGCTATAACACAAAAAAAACCTTCCTTGCAAGTGAAATTCACAAAAGCATCCAGTCATAGTGGTTTTGAGATCGAACAAACAATATCTCATCTTTGGCAATGTCTCTAGAATATCTCTGAGAGATATCATCTCAGAGATTACATACAAACTAAAAAACTTCCAAACATATAATTCGCTAAGGGCCTAATATTCTGCACTACTTTGAAAGTGAATAAGAAAAATTTCTTGGTTCAGATACTTCTTAATAAGAAAAAACATACCTGAAGAAATTCCAGCAGCTGCACCAGCTGCAATAAGAGCTATTCTTCTTTCCCGGTTGTTTTCCATCATCATTGAGCATCCATAGGCACATGATTTCCCTATATCTACACTAGGACCTTCAGGACCCAAGGAACAACCAGTGCCCAGAGTTATAGCAGCTTGAGTGGCCTTCACTGTAGGGAAGATTCCAGCAATCAAATCAAATCCTTGTCCCTGAGTAGAGCTAGACTGTGTTATTTGGTCCAATATTCCGAGCAGACCATGCAACATGCCAACAATGACTCCACCCAAAACTGGTATTAAAAGTATCCGATGCCAAGTATCAGCTAGCCTTTGCAAACGAAGCCAAGCAGCACCGTCATAAGGAGTACCAGCCCATGCCCACTCATGTATTACATGTACCTAAACAAATATCCTCGGTGTCATCCAATATACAATAAAAATTTACAGTTCAAAGACTACTGGTTAACAACATAAGAAATACAGTACAAGCAACTCTCCAAATTCAACACCTTTAATCAACAAAAATGGTCAGAAAAGCTTGCAAGTCACAAAAGCAGACCCTCAATCCGCAGATTCCCCATACCAAAAAGGAAAGCAAACCACAGGAACTGCCGTTACTCATTTACTGAAGATCTCTACTTTGGAAACACTGAAACCCCAGGATCGATACACACAACTAAATAACAGGAAAAATATAACATGCAGATTTCATAAAGCAACAGCATTTTGCTGTTCCCAAATTCACAATTTTCAGATTTTGGTAATGATAGGAAACTCTAATTTGCTTTAGAAGATAAAATGCATGTATTATTGCACTGAAACGGACTGGAATAGAGTATTCGTCGCCGCTAATTTAGTTTACGATTAGGTGTAATGAAATCAAGTGATTAACTGACAACATCTATCTGAAGCCAACTCAACAAAATCTCCACACTAAGCATCTTATAATCAATCACTATCATGTGCAAATTGAGATAGGAAATAGAAATGACACAACTAATTGCCAACATAGGCAAAAAGCAATGAATCTAGCTAAATTCGTCCAGTTATTGAACAAAAAATAAGCTTTAACAAAAATGCAAGCTATAAGCTGAAACTAACCCCTCGATTAAACCCGGCAACACAAAGGCCAGTAGCAAGGCCAAGGAGACATCCAACAAGCAACATCGCCCATTCCGGCGGAGCACTATCCCCTAGAATTTCATCCGCAGTAGATGAAACACCGCGGCGATTAGAAGGCGAAGGCGACGAGGAGTGGTGATGATCCCTATCCGATGATCGCCGACCAGAAAATCCTCGATCTAACCTCTTCAATAGATCCTTAATGCTTCTGGTATTCGTTCTCCTCGGCGATGACTGGCTTTCCACATCGCCTTCCGACGCCGATGAAGTAGAACGTAACAAAATGTTGTGATCCCCGTACTCCCCTCCCGACATTTCTGAGGAATTTTTCACCGGCTTTTCGTCGGAGGATAACCGGCGATTCCACCAGCATGCATTACGAAATTGAGTGTAAATTTAACAACTTTCTTCTCAGTAGGTTAACTTGTCGCCGTCGCTACCGGAATCGAGTTTTTTACGACTTTAAGCTACTAACGACGGGAAGTGGAGGACAGAGTGCGATTAATCCCCAAAATATCCCTATCATTGACCAACAAAGTTTAATCATTATATACTTTGCATTTTTAAATATTTAAATACTAGTTTTTTGCCAATTTTTTCTATACTATTATATTTCAACCAAACATTTTTTTTTAAAAAAAAGACTAAGTACACAATTTAAAGAAAAAAATCAATGTGATTTCAAATATCGTGATGTTTTCTTTAATTTTGAACAATTTTTTTATTTGTTAATGTGAAAATTGCTTTTACATTTTACTTTATATATATTAATATTAATGTAACCGTTGATTATAGTTAGAATTGAGAAGAAAACGTTTACCTTCTATATTTTTAAACCGATTAGTCCAAAATTTTAATTTTTGAATGTGGAATATGTTTCAATTATGTCCTTCATATATACTTTGTCACATTCGACCTAATAAAAATCATTTTGATTTTTGAATGATGATGTGACAAAAGGAATCTAATTAATTAAGGTACTTCTTAACAAATCCCTAATCCAGATTTAGTCAGAGCAAGTCTACTGTGTTGTAATCTAATTTGGTTTAGTGAAACCAATTAATGAATCTCATCCTCTCATATGAAGATTTTTGGTGTTTAACTATTCTAAGAAATTCATATTAATTGAACCAGCAGGCATAGTGTGACATTATATTTATGTCAGAAAGGACTAGCATATATTTGAAGGTGTCAATAATTTTGTCTTATAAATGTGCATGTGTGGTGAATGATGTATACTAGTTCTAACAAATCCATTTTGTCAAAGAAAAAACAAAGATGTAGAAAAAATAAATTTAGAAAAATAAATATATATAACATGGAATAGTTAAAGATACGTATAAACTGATTATTAGCATATCACTATTAGAAAAATCAAAATAGTAGGAGGTACAATTTAAAATGAAAAAAAGGTTTTATATCTATATGATAAATCTCGATTGTAATATTCATTAATCTCAAGTATTTAATAAATAGATTATAAAAATTTTTACCTTTTACAACAGAGTATAAAATTGTAGTCAATATTAATGCACTAATAATTTCCGCTATATGCAGGGTGAAGAAAAAATCAGATCATAAAAATACACTTATATAATATGCCACAAAAGTTTAGTCAATATATATTATATTAAATAATTATATATTATTTGATAGGCCATAACGTTACAAACTATTATGATTTATCATATAATAAAAATAAGCAAAGTTATTTCAGTTAGCTGACTAAAATATTAAAATCACACGATGTAGGGTCACAGTCATTTTCAATTTAGGTAAACATATACGACTAATTGTTCTTTGCTTTGTAATGGTGTTGAATGAATTAATTAATGGATTTAAAATTAATTACATTTTACACTAATTAATAGATTATAATAGTACTATACTATTTTTTAGCCCTGCAATGAACGTGGAGCGTGGGACTATGATTTTGAAGTTTTAAGTAATAAATCATTACACATTACTTTAGCCGCTTTGATCAGAATTTCTATCGAATTCACTAATTTTAATTATATTTATATATAATTAAAAAAATATTAAATTATTAATTTAAAATCGAATAGTTTTACGGAACTAATATTTTAAGCTCAAAAACTTCATATAGTATTTCTAGCTATGATATTACATTGTGCATATCTAGTGAATGATACATGATATATGCTTGTATATAGATCATTTCATAATGGTTAATTTTATTTTATCAAAGAAATAAATGTTCATTTTTGTTATTACTAGATAAACAAAATCTCTTGGGTAGGAACATGCCACGTATGTTACTTTAATCATAGAGTAAAATATAGTAGATATTTAGATCTTTCAATGTTAATAATGTCTAGTATTAAGGATACCAATTTAACTATATCGAGTAATTAATTTGGACCGCCATTGGACCACGATACAAAAGAAACTAGTGCACATTTAAGTTTATTTACACAAATTTGAACAACTTTTTTTTTATATCAATAGATTGATAAATCATGCGTAAAATTCACTTAACAATATGATATCATAATCAAACATTTTTTGACTTAGGCTCCCATATTAATAACAAAAAGAATTAATCTCATATTAATGAATTATTCACATATTGTTAATATTATCTTATTTTATTTCTCTCTTCGTATGTAATTAAAATTAATAAAACGAACAAAACATTGTATATTCGCATGTGGCATGCCCATTTTTTTTTTTCGACTTGTCATAAACAGTAATAGTTAGTGCGTTAGTATTTGACATGCACCCACTTTCGTAAAAATCCACAATACTTTTATCTTTTTTTTTCTCTTTGGTAGCTTTCGTTACGATGTATATTTAAGATTAAAGATTGTATTCAAACGGAGTCAAGATATTTAATTTATAAATTTTAAATTTTATATATATACATATATATTTATATATTTTTTGTTGAGTTCTAAATATTTTAATATTTACGTGCATTAAATAAATTTCTTAATATAAATATATGATTTTATCGATTCTCCAGTCATATTAATATCGATTATAATGTTGTTCATACTAAAAGATTTCATTTGGAGGTAAAATACTCAAAGATCTTAAGTTATGGATTTCTGAATCATAACTCGTTTTATATATTGAATTCAAAATACGTTTTTAAATATAAAGAATTTGAGTTTTGATAATTTTACCAAGTCAAAATTTAGCATATTTTTCGAGACTTTTTGGATTGAGCATTTTGGGCCCTTGAATATATGTCGAATCGTATTCTTATATTCATAATTATTTTTAATCTCCACTTAACTATCGAATGAGATTCAAATCTCAAATTAAGAATAAAGATACACTTATCATTTCATAGGAACCCGATGATTTTTACAGAAATATTGGAGAGGAAGATTGTAAAGTGTAGACAATAAGACATTGGTATAAACAAGTCTCTAACATTACTTGTATGATGGGGCAGGACATTATATTTTGTCAATATTGTCCATGGATTTCTTTTTTCTTGTTAGTGGGGTCTCATCTTTTTTGGCAGCCAAAGAAAAACCATACTTTATTTATTATATCAAAATACACTTAACATGCCCTAAAATAATCTGCCATACGCACTCTTTTCGAAATTTCAAAAAAATAAATTCCATATATTTTGGATTAATTAATTTGGAGGTTCAGCTGTATATGGACTTTATTTTGTGTGTTAAAAAGTTGTTAAGCCATCCATGTTATCATCATTTTTTCAATTTTTATTTTCCCGTTTATTATAAGGCGGTGCTGCAATTAAATTAAAATATAGAAAAAAAATCTACCCCTCGATATTTGTGTAAAATAATCGTTATTTGCTTGATACCCCCTCAACTCTTAAAACTTGTGCAAAGAGGACCCTCAAGTTCATTATATTAATAGCTTAATTCACAATATTTTTTTTAAAAAAAGAAAGATGATCGATATTCCGATATACTAAGTTATTGATATGCACGAGGTAGGAAGAAGGGCCAAATCATGAAATTCCACTATATGTACCTATGCTTTGTATTTCTAAAAAAGTTATGGTACGTCTGTCGAGCTCATAAATAAGACGATAATAATTATACCAATCATATCAAAAATTCTTTTTATTTTAGTTGATTTTCTTTCGACTATCGAACTTTTTCTTTTTTTACGTAAAGATTTAGCAAAATATATAGGATGTTAGGACCAATAAATAATGTGTTAAAAGGAATTAAAGAGTGTAAGGATTTAAGAGCATTAATTTATGTTAATTATTTCTTTAAAAGCCGAAAGACTTATATACCTACTCATGTTAATATTATTTTTTTAAAAAAAAATAAAATTGTAATAGCTAGGGTTCTATGCTAAACAATGCACATAAGTCATAATGGATTAAAGATTTTTTTTTTATAGTAGACAATTCAATTATATTAATTGAAATTAATTAAATAAGCTTTAGATGTTATAGGAAAACGTTGAAATTTAATTAATGACGACACACTTGATGATGAAAATTCAAAGATTGTAGGCCACCATATATTCAACTAAGAAGTAAGAACTAAATAACAAAATACTTTTAAAAATCCTCAAGTAGGTCTAAACTTAATTAAAGCCATTTTCAGGCAAAATATGTTGTAAGCTAACTTCCCACTGAAAATAAATTATACTAATAAATAAATAACAAAGACAGTAAAAAGATAAATTTATTGGTTTGATTGGTAAAATAGGTAACTATAATTAAGAGCATTAGTTTAATGCTTGTAATTACTGTTTCCGTCTACTAATTATGTTACGTTTTTCGAAAAATAATTTAATTAATTTTCAAAATTAAATTATACTATATTATATTTTAAACAAAAAATAAATAAAAACTATACCAAAAATACTATAAATTGTATTTTTTTAAATATCAATATGATAAAAAATACATCATAAAATATTGATTAAAATTCTTATCGTTTGTCTTAAATAAAACTATGACAGTGAAAAATGGACGGATAGAATAACTTCAAAGTGAACAATGATGAATTTAAAATTTAAATTATGGTACCTCAAAGCGGAAATAATCATATTGTTCGATTTGATTTGACGTGAAGTTAAATATACATAAGAATTTTGAGATGTTAAATTATAGATATGTTAAATATAATAAATTATCATTTAATCTTATGATCTACAATTTATCATGTGAAAGGTCGAAATTAAAAATTACCAAAAAAAATAATTTTTAAAAAATAAATTAAAACGAATAGTGTAATCGATATTAGGGATTTCTTTTATTTGGAGATTTATGTGGTTCTCATCTTATGAAGGAGAAAAACGCAGGCCTATATAAATCCAATAGTACTAGAAAACGATTGATGCCTACTTGCTATAATAATGAAATTAAAGAGAGTAACTTACAATTAAGCTATTTCTATAAAGTTTTGAGATATTTGAGATACTATCATGACAAAAGAAGTCTAGTTTCTTACTAGTTAGGTTAATTATTAACGCAAAATTAAAAATAACATTTTTTAGTCATAAAATAACAAAGAAACTCACTTTCTTTTCTTTCTTAAAATAAATCATCAAGAATTAATAATAAATATTTAATATAATTTCATAAAAGACACATTAGCACCAACATTATAATCCGATAATAAAACTATAAAAAATAACATGTTGGTGATAAGAATAAGAAAATAGTACCAACATTACTACATTAGCACCGTAAGATAAAGGAGAAGTAGATCGATACGGTAGTTCTATCTTAAAAAATAAAATATTGTTTGAATATCTAATAACCATATATATTATAATTACGATCTTTATATTTTCTTTTTTAGAATTACGTCTTCGATAAATTAAAATCCCAATATTTATTATCAATTATTGAAGGCAATATTGACAAAAGAAAATGAAAGCGTACGCCCAAAAGGACTAAGACCAAACCTTCCAAGATATTATATAACCAAAGGAAAAAAAGATAAAGACTAACTTTTAGTTTCATACGAAATAAAATAATACATTAAGTATTTAACGTGCACCACACTTTATATATATTAAATAAAATTATCATGGTTAATGAAAAATTGTCTAGTAATTAACTCATGTACAAAAGGTTAGTGAACTAATTAATCAACATTGAGTTGCTTACGAAAAATTAATCACATGTTACTCAACAATTTCTTCGTAATAATCTAAGGACAGTCTAACAACAAATTATTATCTTATATTTATGCAGTATTTAAAAAAACATCATATTTTAAAAAATATGATATAAATAACATATATTCTAATTATTAACTTTAATAGTTACATCCACAACTCTGCGTGATAATCATGTCAAGATATATGCATAATATTTAGAGCTACATATAATATAGTAGTATTTTATGTAAGGTAGAATTAGTTTAACTGCAATTTCCTTGTGTTTTACTAAAAAAACGAACACAATAAAATTGTGCTAGCTAAGTGTGAATCCCTTAAAAATATTACAGCGAAAATACCAAACAATGAGATGATTTATTACAAGCAACAACTTAGCAATAACTTTATTTTTACATTTATTCAATATAATAAATATATGATAAGTTTTATGTATAAACTTTATTTTAATATTAATTAATTATACTCATTTTCATTTTAAATTATACTCCCTCCGTCCGATATTATTTGTTATAATTTCTATTTTGAGGGTCAAATTATAAAAACTTTGACCAACATTTTAAGTTGTATTTTTCATCATCTTAATATGCAAAAATTGCAAGTTATGTTACTTTTCATATAGTTTTAGAATATTTTTTTTAAATATCGAATTAATTTAATCTAATTTAACTTTGAAAATTAGTCAAATTAACTTTCGAAAAGCGCAACATGACAAACAATACCGGATTCAGAGAGTAATAAGTTAGAGGATAACTAAGTTTAAAATACTTTTTAATTCATAAATATGTTTAATAAACATCAAAGTGCTTACCAATTACTAAAATTGATCACTTGTTAGATTCTTCTTGCTAGATCAATATTTTACAACTCCTTCAAAAAATGAGTTGAAAAATCCATGCATGTCCTTCCAATTCCTAGTATTTTGTCTACATATTAGTCATTTGAAATTCCACAAACAAACTTCTCAATATTTGAAATATACTATCAAAATCTATAGTTAAAAGGCTGAGTAATATTACTTATCAACTACACATGACCTTTTATATAACAACATCAATTGATTTAAAAATAATATATGAGGTAAATTAAAATAAAATTTCACCCAAAGTACAAAGAAGGGTAAAAGTGAGGTGGATAGAATTAAAAACATGAACAAAAGAAAAGACTTAGTACAAGTTGAATGTTATATTGTTGTCATCATCATCATTAAACAGAGAGAGAAAGAAATAAAAAAAAGTTGTCGTGTAGTGAAGTGGACAATTGGAAAAAGGGAGTGTAGCGGTGTGTAATTTCATAAAAGATGTGGGACCAAAACTGACATTCTAGCACAAACATGATGAAGGGGAAAAAAATCAACAATAAACAATTCATAACAAAAAAATAAAAATTAAAATCAAATAAGGGGGCCCCCCACACCACCCCACCACCCTCTCTTAATAGGGTAGGTAGTGGATAGGACAGCTTAGTAGAGTAACACCACCATCTCCTTTTTTACCATTTTATCCACTTTTATTACTGACTCGTTTTAATTTATTTGTCTTGTTATAATGAGTTAAAAAATAAAAAGTAATTTCATATTTTATAACTATAAATTTAAAAGGTATAAAGTGTATCAAAATGTAATTAATTTTATAGTTTAAATTTATAGAAATTTTGAATAAGAGGATTGTTAAAAAATACAAAGAAGCATTTTTTTATAAAAAATAAATTAAAAAATAAGATAAACAAATTGTGACGGAAAAGTAACATTTGCCTTCATCGTTTGTTTTTTCAGAAAAGGAATTTGTTTTTTCTATTTTATAAAATTATTTTATGTTTTGTTTGATTTTACTCTTAATATAGTGTCCTGCAATATTTAAGATGCATGGATTGATTCATGTTTTAGTTATACATAGATTTAATGAATGAAATGGTGTGATAGTGATTTATTATAAAGCAATTGAAAAATCTAAAGAGGGTGATATATATATATAATATTATTCTATCTTATAAAAATTAAAGTATATATATTTTATTAGATATCGATTCAATTAAAATACATTAAATACAATTAAAGAGTGTTATTTTATGAAATTTTTTTTGTGTTGATACTAATCTTATCAAATAACCAACCACAATGACCCTCTTTATTGCATGTGTTAAAAGACTCATCCTTTCCAATCTTATGTCAATCAAAATTTATAATTTGAAACTAAAGATAAATTTGCAAGAAAAACATTTATACAACAGGATACAATGTGTTAGATGAGATTATTTGTATTATTCTTCAATATGATTTTAGTGTGACATAGTAGATAAAATTTTAGTACCGATTATGATATAATAGATGAAGTTATTCTTATAAGTCCTGATTAAATAAATCAGACTTTAATATAAACATTAAACACTAAATTATATTTAGCACAAATAAAAAATTAGTGAAATTTTAGTACAAAAACAACATATGAATCCAAAAAAAATTTCACCATTTTTCTATTTCTCACTTAAGGAGGGTGGGTGGGTGGTGGGGGTGGGGGGGTAAAAGAGGGGGTAGTGGGTGATTAATTGTCCAAACCTGCTTTTTGGTGGAGAGAAGAACCTGATGCCCTCTTTTGATGTATGAGTGGGTGGTGCTCTTTCTCTATATCTCTTCACTATTCTTCTTTCCTTTCAATCTTCTCTACTCTATACTCTCAGCTCATCTCATCTCATCTCATCTCCATCCATACAGCCAGCCAGCCAGTCCCTACTACTACTAGTAATACTTTTTGGTATATTTCTTGTCATTCTCATTTCATCTTCTGGAAACTTCTCATTTTGTGTCTTGAAAATCAACTAAAGACTCTATTTTTGTTTCTTTTTTGGGGATTTCTTCTCATACCCACTTGATCTTTTTCCATTAGTTGCTTGTTTCCTCTCTTGGGTCATCTTTTTTTTCTTCATTTACATCTGGGTTTTGCTTAATTTTTAGAGCTGGTGTTTGGGGTATATAATAGTGAGATGAGGTTTGATTACTTAGATTTTTCTTGATTTCATGATCTGTTTTTTTTTTGGTTTATATTTTCAAGGAGTTTTAACTCTTCTTTGATCAAAACAAGCAAATCTGGTCTTTAGCTAAAAAGTTTTGAACTTTGGTCATAAACTCTACTGTTCATTGAAGACCAAACCAAAAAAAAAAAGATTTAATTTTGATTTCAGGGGTTTCTTCATCTCTATCTAAACTTCAATGCCCTTTTGTTTTCTTGTTCAGTTTTCCACTATATCCTTGACCAAAAGACTGAAAGTTTTTAATATGGTTCATTGTATACAGCAAAAACTTTTGAAAAAAAACCATCCCTTTGTTGTTAAGATTTAATTAGATTTACTTTGTTTGGTCTTTGATTTTTTGATGTGTAATAGTGCTTAGTTGTACCCCAATAAGCAAAACTTGATAAATTTTATGTACCTTTTTCTTGGTTTTTGTCCACATAAAATAACATTACATGAGTGTTGATCTTTCTTCACATCTTTGCTTGTGGGTTTCTTTCTTTCCCAAAATTGGTTCTTTTCTTGTTCTATTAGTCTTTTAAAGATGATTCAACATAAATAGATGCTTCAGATTTACTTCAAAACACATAAAATAACATTGTACTTGTTGATAGCCTCTTTAGTCTTTGTGGGTATTTCTTGATCTTCTGTTTTTATCTTTGCAGGTTGATTTTAATGAAGAAAGGGTAAATCTTTTTGTTGGTGGTGGGGTTTTGTTGTGTTAACAGTAAGTATTAATATTATTTTTGTATATGTGGAGAGGCCTTTAGGCTACTGTTATGCTGAGGGCTAAGTATAATAAGGAGATAAGACTAAGTAGTAGTCTTGGAAAATATAGCTACAGTAGCAGCAGCAGCAGTTCTTGTGACTGTTGGGAAGACAGCACAAGAAGAAGAAGAAGGGAGAATTTTATCAGCAGATGTTATCCATTGAAAACATTCCACCAGATCCTTGTCATATCTCTCTACTGAAAAGTAGTAGTAGTGATGAAAGGCCTTCTTCTGATAACAAGATAGTAGATCTGTCCAACTCTGACCTTGATGATAATAACAACAACAAATTCTCCATAAGGTAAAAAAAAAAAAGAAAAACTCTGCTTCTGTCTTGTTATGGTATTTTAGTTTCTAGTCACCTCTTCAATGTTTTACTGTTCAAAGGGGTTTTTTAGTCATCTGAGAATTTTCTTTTTGTTGGTCAGATCCACTGTTTCTCATTGATTTTTGATATTGGGAAACAAAAAAAAATGAGTCTTTTTTTAGGTTGTTGTCTTTTACCTCCAGTCTTGGTTAAGATTTCATGTAACTATATTTATTATGGTATACATATGTAAATGTGTATGAGATGAGTTTTATGTTGATTCTTCTTCATGTGATATAGTAAGCGGTTAAAGATTTGTTGTGGGGGTTCTTTTTGCTATTTTGTTTTGAGGTATTGACATATGATATGAAATGTTTTGTAGGGATTATGTTTTCAGAACCAGGAGAAAGGACATCAAGACCAATTGGCCATTTTCTCAGAAAAATTTGCAGCTTTGTTTGAGGCATGGCGCAACGACGGATTTGTTACCTCCTTTTCAATCTGATAAGGAATGTGCTGTAGATAATCGTTCGACTGACAAGGACAATATAGTCACTTCTGAGGAGAAACATGTTGAGCTAGATGATGATCCTGTGCCCACTAGTTCTAGCAGTGGTAGAATATGTATGCCAAAACTAGCTGTGGATTGTAGAAATATCAATTCAAGTGGATCTGATAGAGAAAAGGTGTTTCGTTCAACGTTAACGAGTCGGTCTTGTTCTGAGATTGATTCAGTTCCAACAGCTGAAACAAGGAAACAGCGTTGCTCGGGAGCAGAAGCTGTTAACTTGCTGGAACCTCTGGTCAAGAAACCTCCCATGTCAAACAAGAGTGGGAGTACAGTACAACAACAATCAGCGAAAAAGTGCAGATTAATGGTCAAATTTGGCAACGGCACAGATCGGAACGTAGACGAGGCAGACACTACCACAAACAGTTTCATGGTGTCTGAGGCAATGGCTTCGAAAGTATGTCCAGTTTGCAAGACTTTCACATCCTCATCAAACACCACGTTGAATGCTCACATCGATCAGTGTCTCTCTGGAGAGTCATCAACAGCCAAGTGGACAGCAAATCCCAAGGTGATTAAGCACAGGATAAAGTCAAGAAAAACGAGATTGATGGTGGATATCTATGCTACGGCTAAGAGCTGTACACTGGAGGATCTTGATAGGAGGAATGGAACCAACTGGGCCTCAAATCCGACGTTATCTATTCGAGAGATCACTGAGGTACCTGGTGTTGAGAAACTGGAAAAACCTCCTCCTGTGAACCTTGAATGCACTGCTAATGAAGGTGCTGTTTATATTGACGCCAATGGCACGAAGCTTCGAATTCTGTCCAAGTTCAATGATGAGCAGCTACCATCATCGAAGCCAGTTATTGATCCTCTCCAGAAAAAAATGGTGGATGGAGATAAAAGAAGCAAATTCATTTTGACGAAGAAAAGAAAGAAACATCACAACCTTCTGAAATCTGCTTCTCATACTAAAAAGTTTTGCTTGTCCAAGCCAGATCACTGTCCCAAGGTATGTTTTTAAAATCCTGGACATAAAGAAGTTCCCTCAGGTTTTGTTTTGTTCTTGAAACCCATCTTTTATCTAGTACATCTCATCTTCGAAAATTTCATTGCTTCCGAAACTGTAGCACTATAGTGCAGTAATGCTACTGCAAAATTTTAGGAGCGGAAAACAAAAGAATATTGGGAGAGCAATGTTAAACATCTCTTTCTGCACTTTGCCCTTCATGTTCGCTTAATTTCATGATTGTTTTGGTAAATTTGGTGGAAAGGAGGGGCGGGTGCAGGTGGGGTTTCATTTATCTTTTATCAAAAATATTTTGTTTGTACCAATTAGCAATCCTAGTATGTAATATATTAATTTGCTTTGAACTAAGTTGCTAAATATTTTATGAACAGATTAAGAGTGGTCAAGAGAGCACCTTTTGTCCAAGAGAAAATGTTGACAAAATGGATTGCCTAAATAAGGACCTCAGATCTGCGGACCAGATGCTATCAAATGGATTGGCAACCATAAAACAATGGGCATGTTCAAAGAGAACTGGCCTCACAAGGAAGATCAGTGATAAGGACAATCATCAGCTTTCTGGCGCTGATATGTCGACTGGCGTGCAAAGTGACAATGATGTGTTGCCTCAGACTTATCCATTTAAAAAGAGAAGCGGTCTTGTGAAATCTCCAAGATCATCTGTTTGTTTGCCTGAGAGTAGCCAAAGAATGGGGAATATGCTACTTGATCAGCCTCAAGAAGAACGTAGCGAGGAACCACCTTCTCTACACAAGAAAGTGGTGGACTTTTCATCATCTCAATCTTCACTCCCATCTAACAAGAAGAGATCCCTAGTGTTACAAAGGTGCAAAGGAAAACATTTGAAGGTAGATGGCCATTCTGTGAACAATCATCCGAAAATGACTACAGGCCATGCACTTTCTGTGAAAAATGTGAGAGTTGGAAGAAACACAGATAACTACTCTGAGGTCAACTGTGAACAGTCCACCGCTCATCCATCATTCTCCTCAAAGGCGAGGAAGTTGTCATCATTGAGAAAGAACCTTTCGTCCGTCAGTGAAGGGCCTGCTCGTGGTGTTAAATATAATTTGAAGTGGAAAACAGCTTCCTTTAAGAAGTCTAGTCGGAGCTCCAGCTCAGAATCGGAAGAAGCTGAAGTTTTCCAGACTGAAGGAGAGAAACTTTGTTTAAGAGGAAATCTCAGTGAAACAAAAATCCAAGGAAGCAGGAATCGTGATTGGGTAAATGTTAAAAGATCTGAGGTTTTAAGCATCAGGAAAAATAGAGAGGGAATTATGGCCTCTAATTTGGAAGGCACTCTGGGCTTAAAGAGCTCACAATCGTCTGCTTTGACCCATTCTGATAATGAAACTGGCAGCATTTTAGCAGGTGCATCTGATGCACTGGGATCTGTGAAAGCGAATCATCAAAGTAAGAGTGATAAGACTATGGATCCAACTGTCTCTGAACTTGCTGGGAGGGGAGATTTTACGAGTTTTAGCAAGCCTATGGATGCTGGATCTGATGAGATGTCTGGGCCTGCTAGGACTCATTGCGAGTCACAATTGTTTAGCGAAGAGTACAAAGGATCTTTTCTTGGAACCAAAGCTGCAACATGTTCACAAGATCCTATTTTAGGTGTTGAAGGGATGATTGATGGTGATGTCCATGATGTTGCTGAATTAGGATCTAACGCTGATGGGCAAGGGAATTACTTTTTGGAGGTTGATCCAATCCCCATACCAGGACCACCGGGATCCTTTTTACCTAGTCCTGGTCGTATGAGCTCAGAAGACCTTCATGGGAGTTCATCATTATCCAGCAGCAGAATTCAATCTTCTGCAGATCATCCCGAATTCATTGATCAGGATTCTTCTGGTTCGCCTACGTCTGCTGCATCAACAGTTTCTAACTCAACTATGGCTAGAACTGGCTCAAGATATTCGGGTAATTTGTATGACAGTGGAAGGGATTCATCAGAAATGCTCAAATGCCACACTGGCTGGGAAGATAAAAGGTCTAGCTTTTCTGGAAGAACTGTTGATCTTCTGGTCGAAAATTCAGTCGCACTACGTCCGACTGCAAACACAGGAAATGATAAAGATGGACTGGACAAATTTGATGCAAATGCGTTATTTCCTGGAAAAGGAACTTTCAGATTTACAAATGATAAGCCATGTTGTTGTGTCAGGAAAGAAGGAGGAACATCTCAAGGGTTTGCTGTGAATCGTGAAGAGTCACAGCTGTTACAGCGACGAGCCATCGCCCTTTCCCCTTTTCCTGCGAGTGAGAATCAGTTGAGCCGTGATTCACTCACAAGATGTAATAATATCATATTGAAGAGCAACTCATTTTCTCTAAGTGACTCGAGTTCAGGACCTGAAACAAATGACCCCACTAAATCATCGGCCACGGCACATACTCAATTTGGTATTTCTGCTGATTCTGAGTTCAAGCTCCCAACTCGTGAATCCGAGTCTTTTAGTCCATCTGCTTCTAATCCAGTTCTCAGGCTGATGGGGAAGGACTTAATGGTCATCAACAAAGATGAAGATTCCCCACTGAAAAGATCATCGCACTCGAATTCCATGATTGACCAGGCAAACACCAGATCTCGTAACGAGGATCTCAACTCCTTCCATCAGGTGGATGCGCATAATCGTCTTGTCCCTCACTTCCCTCAAAGTGGTGATCCAGTACAGCATTTTGATGTCAGGTTGTTAAATGGTTTCAAAAGTCAAGACAGTTACTCAAGGCCACAAGTACAGCCATCCCCTACATCTCCAGCCTCGTTTTTGTGTAAGAGCAGTGGCAGTGGATTGATGGGTGCCCCCTTTGGCAGACAAGACTATTTAGGTAGGGGCAACTTACATACTGTGCGAAATGGACCAAACGAGACATGTGATATGAAGAAGTTTGTAGCAACTCCCATCTCTCATTGGCAGAATGCAACTTCAGTTGGGCCAAATGCTGTCAGAGAAATTATTGTAATTGATGATTCTCCAGAAAACGAGGCTAATTCTCCATACACCATGAACTCAGGGAAAATGCAGATTAGCTCAGGCTATACCTCAAGGTTTGTGGATCTCTGTGAAAATAGACCGCGTGGTGAAACTGGAGCAGCTCAGAATGCAAATTTGCTTACTCAAGTGAATGAGCTTCCTGCTAAGACATGGAATGTCAACCCAGACGGTTGTAGTTTAGTTCATCCGAGCTCTTTCTCAGCTTCCTCATCACCTGCAGGTCCTTTTAGATCATCTTTATATTATTCTCCAGGTTTTTCATAACCAAGAAATCGTCTTTTACATCTTGACTGACAAAAGAAAACGCGGCAAAGTTGAGCAGATGAGTTTTTCTAGTTTGGGTTTTCGCTTTCATAGCGTTTGATGTTTACTCAAAACAGTACTGAAAGTTCCATAGATATATATAATATATATAAAGCAGTTTAATTACTGAAGCCAGTTGAAAGTTCCCTGGAGTGTCTGTCTAATGTATAAAAAGTCCTCAAATAATGAGTTTTTCCAAAGGATATGAACTTCTAAATTGGTTTCCTATTAACATCTCTTTGCTTCCAATATAATGGTCATATACTAATGATGCTCTTTTAGCTGTACTGCTTAGACTCATCAAAAAATATTGCCGCACTCATAAAGTATATTTTTCAAGGATCTGATATCCGTCCATTAGCATTATTGAAGAGTCCGAGCAACAATTAGGATGGTAGAACTATTGTTGGCTTGACGCAACCACTGAATTAAGTGAAGGGTGGTCATTTGAACACCCTTTATACTCTCTATATAGAATTCAACAAATTATAAACCTTGATCATTTTAGCGAAATTTTTTATTTTGCCACTGACTGATTGGATTATTGTCTAGTTGAATAGAAAGATCAATTAGAACATTACAGGTTGTAAATGAGTCACTGGTGGGAGTAGTGGAATGACAGCAGCTATATATATATATAAGTTGCCTTGCATGGCTATATATATAATGTTGATGTGACCTGCATTCACTTCATTCAGCATTTGCACGTTTGATGGTGAAACAACAATATATGCTTAGTGATATCCCTATATTTCATGTGGTAACAAAAGAGAAAGTATGAGATGGTTAAACATTTTGTAGCTCAGACTTCTCAAAATTGATCGTTGGGTGAGTATTCAGACTCTAGACTCTTTAAAAATAACAACATTTTTGAAAAATTCGAGTTATATTTATAAACATATTGCTAGAAGAGGGTGGTGGGGGAACATAATAGACAATTTGTTGTTGTTGCTGCAGTGGTGTACGTGTGGTGGGTGCATTTGTATTATTGCATGCAGGGAAAAAAGTTTTAACTCATTGACGCTCCTTTATGTCTTTTTCTATTTCTTAGAGAAGGTTTCACGATTTGATGTGTTCAATCTTTAGATATTCTTACTATTAAATCTATAATACATTACCATATCTCGTGCTGAATAGACAAGTTCATACGAATCCCTTACTTATACACAAATTAAATATCAAGTAATAGTAGTTGTTTTTACTACTAATATGAGAAATTAGAGGGTTCCAACCAAAAAAAGATCCCAAAGCTACTACTAGGGTTTTTATAAGGGTCTATCGCATATAAACAATCATTTTTGTGAATTTTCAATGAATTAAGATCCCTTGATCGTATAAGAAAAAATATATTTGGTGTTGTTTATAATATTGGTATGATGAATAATAATAATAACTAGTAGAAGAATGATAATAATCCAAATTTGTGGGAAAAGTCCTAAGTTACGTACGTAGGGTGTGTTAGATATGAAATGGACATAATAATATATGTAGGTAGCAATCAAGAAAAATAGCCGTTACAAAATTGCAAGAAAATTATGTTAGTGTGTACGACCAAACTTGTGGTTGTCCCTTTACACACTTAGTCAAAAGTAAAACAAAAAATAGAAAAACAACAACAAAATAGATGACTAGTGTTACATGTTTTTGGGTGGAAAACATAGGTCCCACTATACCAATAAGAATAATAATATATGAAGATGACCAAGTTGTCCTCTGACACGTATAAATACGTCTTTTAACTTTGACTTCAACAAACTTTAGATACTCAATAAGATTGAACAAACAAACACGTGACCTAGGATGTCATATAAAATGCGAATTATTATTTAAGACATTTACATATTTAAATATCTCAAAATTAAAGTATATAAATATCATGTGAGGTGGAGGAGTTGGGGTGAGGGTGAGGGAGTGGGAGCAAGTTGGCTAGCAGGGGCCAGGGGTGGCGTGGAGGGAGACAAACAACATGATATGTATACGAAAGTTTTCGTATTTTCTTAAATAACGATGTTTTACTAAATTTAGGTAAAAATAAAAAAAACACAATCTTGAAACAGTAACTTTATGTTCATTGAGGATTTTGGATGATGTTCTTAATCATATAACATAACAGTACTATTATATTAATTATAATATTATATTTATTAGTGAAGGTTGACTATATTTATTTTAATTATCCAGTTTATGTAATGATATATATGCACTTACAGCGTAAATTGATATCAATCCCCACTGAACAAATCTTTATAACTTGTTCTTTATATAATATATGATATATATAATAAGTAGAAACAATTATTAGTGTCGAAAGTGGTACCAATCGTCTTTTAATTAAGGTCAAACCCTATATACATATATATGAAATACACTCAAGTTAGTTGTGTTTTTTTAAATTGTGTTCACATAAGTAGAATTATCGAATATTTGTGTTAATGAAAAATTAATAACAAATATGTATCTTATAAAATTAATCAACACACAAGTTAATTCGAACATACGTTCATAGAAATAAAGATATGCTTTGTATATTTTGCATGGTGATGTTCGTCATCACTTTTCTTCTCTTCTAAATATAAATTACAAGTTTAAATGAATATTGCGTCTATCCAGAGATTCTAGTCTTGTGTGATGAATGCACATATATATTGTGAGTTAGAATTATAATATGCTACACCTACTTTCATTAACTTAAGGAGTATTAAATAATTACAACATGATTAGGTGTGTCCTGTATCTTTGACTTTAATTTATCATGGCCTTAAGCACTTAATTTTTTTTAAATGATAATAAGTGATTAGAAAATTTAATGTTAAAACTTATATCTATTATCATGTCATTAAAATGAGTGATCAATTCATCTAAAACTGTAATCGATATATTTTTATTTTTACTTTACTTATAATCATAACATTAAGGTTTGACGATTTTTCTCCTTACCTGATCCCATTTTTTCCACCCTAGTTCTTTCTTTTTTCCTCCCATTTTGTATATATTTCTAAGGAAAAAAACCAAAAGTATTTTTGTGGAAAATGTTTTAATTTGTTTGATATTTTTTTTTTAGTCTATTTCAAAAAGAATGTTTTTTTCTTTTTTAAGACACTCGATAGTTTTAACTTTTTTGCATGATTTATAACCATATGATTAGAAGATATTTTGATATATTTTTAATTTATGATCAAACGATTAAAAAATTATTTTTTTACTTTCTTAAATTTCATATAAGCTAAAATAAGATAAATAAATTAAAGGAAAAATTATATATAATAGCAAACTAATAACCTAAAATAAATGGAGTAGCTAGAGTTTGATTTAATTGTACTCCATAGCAAACATTAGCCAAAGTTTGCCAGCCTCTCTTCCAAAAATTCTCGCTCGCCACTCTCCCGTTCTCGCTCGCCACTCTCCCTCTGCTCGCCTCTCTCACTTTATACACAGACATGTATAAATTCTGTTTCTGTTTTCTATAAAGCGAGAGAAATTTTAAATACATATGCAAATTTGACAAAACTCAAATCTTCGATATGGTGCAGATTATTTCAATAATGAAAAGTTATTATTTTAATGATATAAAGTTGGCTAATAACCAATTTTTATTTTTAGTGCATATTATTTTAATGTCATTTTCTTTTATATTTAAAGATGTGGAAAATCTAGCACACTATATAATTTGAACGTGAACCAATTTTTGGTTTTGATTAAAATCACACATCACTTTAGATTTATGTATTTGCCTCTTCAAACTAGAAGGCCAAATAAAAAGGTTACCTTTGAAATTGTGATATCTACCTATATTAATAAATCAGTGTTGGACTTCATACACAATGTTAAATATCATTCTTATACCTTGTTAAATCAGTTACAAGTCTTGCCGGATTGACAAAATGTGCGTAAATTGTAGCGTCGAGATCATTTTTATATAAGTTTATTCAAGAACGATAAAATTTAAATAATAACAATAATATAGTATTATATTATTTGTGCAAAATTTCGATGATTTAGAAAGCAGCCCATAATATTTGGGCTTATATTACTCCAGGCCCATCTTACATAAATGAAGCAAGTCCAATTAGAGTCTTGAGCGCATAGTGTGAAATGAGGTTAAGACCCTTCGGGCTAAAGCCCAAATATTGACCCAACATGTTTGGATTTTTACCAATCACATGTAATCTAAAAATAAATAAAGTCAAATCATTTACAAAAGGAGAACTTTCACATATAGCCATTAAAAAATAGTCTAATTACTCTTCATAATTGTAATTTGATAATTATAATTCGTAGCTACATTTATAGGGAGGAGAGAGACAAGCGAGACTGGGAGAGAAAGAAAAGAGGCGAGAGAGAGAGCAAAAAGTGGGAGAGAGGTGAATTGTATATGTATATTGATTAGATAATTATATATTATACGTATGTCTTTGTACACATGACAAGCGATATTGGGAGAGAGAGGAGAGAGGCGAGCGAGATTGGGAGAGGGAGGCGAGAGGCGAGCGAGAGTGAGGTGAATTGTATATGTATATTGGTTAGATAATTGTATATTACATACACACGCATTTGTATAAAAAGCAAGCGAAATTGGGAGAGAGAGGAAAGAGGCGAGCGAGATAGGGAGAGGGAGGAGAGAGGCGAGCGAGAAAGGGCATAGGGTGGGAGATAAGTGAATTGTACATGTATATTGATTAGATATTGGATATTATACATATGTATTTGTATATTTTTGCGAATTATACATATACAAATGTGACTAATTATATAAAATCGAAGTCAGCTCAAAAAATTAATGTATAATGTTACTTGTGAGTGATAGTTATAGCAAACTATATGTATGATGAATAATTAAATTGTATAAATTTGCTTAATAGCACAATTTTTTGTTTACGAAAATAATGATATGTGGCACCTATGTTTATCGAAAATATGACCTTAAATAAGACTATGTCTATTCTAATGTTTTCTGGTTAATGCTTAATATTATTAGTATTACTTTCTAATTATCTTGTTCTTCAATTTAAATATTTCCTCATATTTAATTGACTTTATTTTATTGTTTTTCACATTGTTATTATTGTTTTCTTCATTATTTATAGCATGATTTCTTTCATTGTTATATTTATTTCACATGCTTATTTTCTATATAATTTATTTGAGCAGTTAAGAATAACTTTCTATTTTCACAATGATAAAAGTAAAAATATACATATTATTTTCGTCAGACTCACTTATGATATTACATGAGACGTTGTTGTAATTATTCAAACCTTACACTATTATTTATTATCAAAAAAAGCGAAATTGGCGTCTTTTAAACTGATGATAACATCACGAGATGCAGACATGAATACTTATTGGGTATATTATTGGTCATAACACTTTGGTCAAACTTTAACATAATTCACAAATATGCCATCACCGCCGACCTCCGTCACCACGGCCACCTACACCACCATCCCGATCGCCGGCGGTGATGTCATCAACCGGTCCGTTCAAAATATATACACTTTCCTTTCCCGAAGTCGACCATGGCCGGAATTTATCGCCGGCGCAAGCGCCGTTGACATTCCGACATCCTTCTCCGATGCTGCAATTCGCGTCCGCAGGAACTTGAAGTACTTCTCCGTTAATTATGCTATTCTCATCTCTGCTTGCGCAGCTTGTTCACTCATCGGAACACCAATTTTATTGATTTTCTTCTGTTTGATTTTTGCGTCGTGGTTGATTTTTCTCTTCTTCCGGGAGGATCCTATGGTTGTTCTAGGGCATCAAGTTAGCGATCTAGCTGTGATTTCCGGTCTGGCGACTGTTTCTGCCATTGTTGTTTGGTATACCGGAATTTTGAACAGTTTGATGATTGGTATAATGATGGGAGTTTTGTTATCAGTGATTCATGGAAGTTTGAGGAATCCAGAAGGGTTGTTTGTTGATGAAGACGACGCCGTTTCTTCTGGATTGATTTCAAATGCTGAAAGAGGATCATTACACTGACTCACCAACATTATTTGATTCTTCTTTAGTTTTTTTTTTTTTTTTTTTTTTTGTGTTTTTGTTGATTGAGAGTTGTGTGAATTACTGAATTAAAGCAAGAAGATGTTAAAAGGATTTGATAAATTTTTTGGTTGGATGTTGATTTTTATTTATCAGATAAGTTCTCTCGTACATTGTATCCTCACATGTTCACTCGTGGGACTATATTGGGTATGTAGTTGTTTGTTGATTGTGAGAGTGAATTTACCGAGTGTTTTGGTTTTTGTATGTAAGGAAGAGGAGTTCCAAAAGTTTACAGGAAAACCTGTTGTTACTGATCTTGTTTCTTATTTGACAATTGTTTCAATGGATTTGTTTGAATTCGCGTTGTTTCTCTTATTATGAGTTAAAAAGTCTATCTTTTTAATGGTTTAATGAGGCAGAATTGTAGTAAACGAATGAACCAAATGCCATGAGACATGGTTCATCCAACTAGAGAAATAATACTAAATATACAATGTAGTGCACAGCATGTCTATTCTGTCTATCTGGCAGGAAAAATACTGCAGTTGTTGTAGGGAGATCATATGGTAGTTGGTTAAATACTTAAATTTGCTTAACAAAATGAATAAATTGCTGAAATCGATATGCATTTCGTATAAGTTGAACTGATGTGGTAAAAAGTACTTGATAATGGATGATTTCTATGTTACATGAACTAAAGAGGGAATAGCTTGGTGACAGTAAACAAAACTGAGCCACCAAAAAGGTGGCTTTTTGGGATCATATTTTGCTCCTCATCCTTACTAAGTTGGCTAAGGTTTGTTGAGCAGCCAAAGTTTGAGCATGGTTATGTCCCAGCATTACAGTTCGGATACTAATGCAGGTTCTGCAAAGATCCTCTCCGCTATCAAAATGACCTCCTCTTAGTAGCAGCTTTGCTCTAGTTTCCAGTAGGGTAGCTTTCAATAATGTCACCTCTTGCCAAACGTACTCGTCCACTCTTTGGTTAGATTGCAGCTTCTTTTTCCAGCAGAGAGATCCGTGGCACCAATCCTGTATTTGAGAAACAAATGACTTCTCTGCTTCTTCGAGCACATTTGTGCAGACCTTCAAGAGTTCTAAGGCCGAGTTGCATCGTGAGAATGTTGTGAAAGCGCTGATTGCCAAAGGAAGAGCTGTTTTTCTGATGAAGAAAACCATGTCCATCGCCTTGAGCTGAACAACTGGTGGTTCAGACTTGAAACCAAACACAAGGAAAGCACATGCCCAAAGATGGTCAGAATCTGTTACCGGGTTTCCAAGTTTCCTTGCACCTTGAATATTGGCTTTAGCAGCAACTAGTCCATCTTTCCTTTTCGCAAAAATCTGTGTGATGGGATGGAATTGGATCCAGCATCCTGTTTGCCTGTTGGCTTTTCGTGCCAAACCAAGTTTTACTAGTAGCAGTGCTGATTCCTCTTCGCTCTTCCATGCTTGGCTTGTCAGGCACTGGCCTGAGTAGAAGCATAGAGCAACTTTCATGCATTTAGTCCACTTTTTGAACCTGTTTCTGTTTACAGGAATTTTCTTTGCAGCTGCTGCCAGTAAATTCACCGAGATGGGTGCTGGAGCAAACCATGCTCCTACCTGAAGCATTCTTGAAGCAACAGAGTCCCTGCTATCGTTGCTTTGCTGCAAGAGGGCTGTACAAAAAACCAATGTTTTCATTAAAAATGGATTGTCTCTACAGAATTGTTGATGTGGAATGGATAGATTAGAGCAACTTGCAGTTTCTTCAACTGGAACCTGATTCACAGCTTCGAATAGAGCAGATGGCAGTATTGCAAGCTCCGATAGCAACGACCCAACCACCCACAGACCAAAACTAGACCTTCCCAATTTCTCATCAAATTTATGGAGGAATTCTACCTCACCAGCCTGATACTCCTTTTTACGTCTTCCCCTTATCAATATCATGGCATTAGGTGTGGACAATGGCTGCAGCTGCAACGGATCAAAGTTCATTACCCGGCTGAGTTGTGTTGTGATAATTACATGGGTACCACCAGTGTTAGTTGGTATCAAATCATGAAGATCCTTCCCTTCCCACCACTCCTTCTCAGTCTCTAAATTGTCTATAATTAGTAAATATGGCATGTCGCGGAACATCTCCCTTTTAACTCTCTTGAATGCTTCTGATTCTTGCTCATCAAAACTCCTTATCCTCCCTCTTTCCTTCTCTGCATCTGCACTCACATCCAGTCCCAAATTTAAAGACAAGTTCAATATGTTCTGTCGAAAATAGCGAGCTTCACCCCCTACCCACAAGACCATCTTGTATCTCTGTGAATACCTGTAAGCGAATTCCAAAGCGAGGTCCGTTTTTCCAACACCAGCCAACCCATTTATGCATACAACACTCATACTCAAGTTCTTATCCTTACCACTTCTTGATTTTCTGTACTTGGGTCTCTTCAGCGAATTTCGTTCAACCCAAGCTTCTTTATTTGTTTCCTTGTTCTTTCCTAGCTCTAGATTTATGTATTTGCCTCTGCCAACAACAGCTTCACTTTCATCATCAGCCAGACCTTCAGATTGTCCTGGTGTTCCTCCTTTGGCACTCGGGACAACACTTTCTTGCTCGAAAGAATCGCCACAGCCAAAAAGAGTCGTCTCTATATCGATAATTTCCTTCTCTCTTCCCACAAAACTTTTATTCCTTGGGAAGGGCAACTCTTCAAAACCTTCTGTACACTTTTCTACAACACTTTTCCTACCAAGCTTGGCCCTTAATATCCCAGCTGCTTTCGACACACAAGATCTCCAATTACTCTCATCTGTCTCCAATCTAAACTCATGGCACTTTAGTATTACATCCAGTGCCTCTTTACATTTCTTGGTATCACCATTGTGGTTAAAAAGACTAGCAATTTCGTTGGCATCTGTGTTAAAGAACAAAGGAATCAAGTTCTTCTTTTGCGCGAAGAATCTTATTTCCTCCAAGCTATGATGGTTGGAGAAGCTACAACCAGTGACAACTATGACACCAAAGGTGACTGAGCATATAACTTTGTCAGCAATCTCATGGCTCTGATTATCTGCATACTTTGCTCTATCAGCAATAAAACAAGCAATTCCCTGAAGCTCAAGTTCTGATTTGAGCCACTTACAGAAGCGTACTAAATTCGGGTTCTGACCATGGAATCCTATATACACATCACAGCTCCTAAGTTTAGCATTGGAAGCAGGTGAAACCGACCCCTTGGCAAACGAAATTCGAGGGACAGGGAAAGAAAATGATATCCTGGGATCGGTTTCCGGTCCTGAAACTGGGACACAGGTGACAATCTTGAGCTTTGTGTCTGTAGGATCATCAGAAAAATCATATCTTTCTGGTGGTGGAGTGTAGGAGGTGCTGGGAACATCATCAGATTGCGAGCCGCAGTATGAGACTGGTGGGGATGGATGGACAACTGAGGTAAGAGGAACAATGGGAGTTTCTTGATTTGAATTTGGAACTAAAGTGGCTCTTGGAGAAATGTAAGGTGATTGTAATGCTGAAACAAATGCAGAAGATGGAGGAGAAATGAGAGAAGGTGAGTTATATGCAGATGATGTTGCTGTCAATTTCTGCTGACCTGAATTTGCAATCTTGATAGTAAGGGATTGAGTATCAACAACAGGAATTTCCACTTCATCCATTCTCAGCTAAGGTAACAAAATGCTATATTTCAGTAGGAAAAAAAACTGATCTTGATCCTGGATTCTTGATATGGTGTTTAGTCAGAAGTAATTTAATTTGTGGGGTTGGGATCAAAACTCTCTTTTTTCAAGAATCAGATGAATACAACAGTAAAGACTTTTGAAAGCATATATGTGAATATCATACAACTGTGGGCCTCCTTAAGTCAGAACTCAGAAAAACTTGAATAAGAGTAAGCTAAAAGGATACATCTACATTGAAAACAAGAAAGTCTTTACCTAATATGATCCATATAACACATATTAGCTCCTCTCAAAAGCCAAAAGAAGCAGAAAAAAATAAACTGACTGTTTTTTTAGTTTTACTTTACCTTGATTTGGTTCATTTGAAACCAAGAAGAAAAACATCATTTGATTTGAGTCTCCATGACCCCTCTAGCTTTTACAGAAGAGGGAATCTAGTATATGAGTTGGATCTGTGAGGTTTTTGAACATAAAATATTACAAGAAAATGCTCTCAAAAGAAGCTGCAGATTGTTTAGTGGTTAAGTGGTGTAGTATTTTATGTGCTTAGTTTAATACTTTTATCTTGGGCTTAGCCATTCTTTTTGTTTTATGTGTTGTAAGATTGCATATTTGAACTTAGTAAAAGCAATATTTATGTACATTAGTATATAATTTTCACTCTGTCACAGAGTCCAAAGATTGGTCAGAATGAATACAGAAAAGAAAAAAAAAAGGCATTGGGAGAGTAACCAAAGAAGAGCTGTGTAACCTTGGTGTTAATGAGGCATTAAGCTCTTGTCTGATCATAAATTTTAAAAACTAATTTAAATTTGTATTTAAAACTTATATCTGACCTAAAAGATATTCAAAATAAAATTTTAAAATCTATGATTAAAAGCGAAAAAGGGGATTCAAAACAAGTAATGCCTCTCTAAGTGAATAAAACCAAATATTGCTGTTTGAATGCAGGTTTGCTGCTCTCTATTCATATCTGACAGTATTTTCATTATTTGCTATGGGAATTGGACCAGAGACCAGTCCAACATTGAGCACTAAAATCATCAATAATTTGAAAGCTCCTTGTCTCAATATATGTGTATTTATATTAGTATACACTTATTTTGTTAAAATGACACATAATAAAGCGATAATTATTTTGAAACGGAATAGAAGAAGTAAATAATAGAGTAATTGAAAAGGATATTATTTAGGAGTATGCATGCACTATAAAAGAAAAAATAAAATAGGCCAACAATAGATTCATCATGGGCCCTTGTTACCAGTTGGCCTTCAAAAAAGGAACATTTATAGTTAGGTTATGCTAAGGATTCCACCTTTGTAATATAAAAGTTTTTTCCCTTTTACAAGATGCTAGAGTATGATGATGGGCCCTGCCATTTCAATTAAATGCTAATGTCTGAGTTAGACGCACATTACTAAATTTATTACAAATAAGATGTTAGATAGTTATCGCGCATAATAGATTGACATTTAATGAAGAAGGGTATAGAAAAAGATGACTTGTTATCTATCAAGTTTTAAACTGTATATTACATACTCTAGACTCGTCACAAGCAAAAGATGTATATAAAACCAGAGCATGATAGAGAGACGAATTTATTATTCATCGAGTTTCAAAGAATATGCTATTGACACTAGGAAATTTCTGAGTTATGATTCAGAAAATTACTTTGAATTAAACAGTAACTCCTCTAGTTGAACTTCTGTCGGCAAGTTAATTGGAAGCTTTAATTTTGAGTTATATTTTTTTTCTTTACAGTAATTTTTTTTTTTTGGCTTATTGTTTATTTTGACTTTTGATTAAGCAAATTATTTGTAATAATAATGATGTTATTATGATTTATGAAAAGTTTTATGAAGATCTGTCATTTTAGCATTTCTTATTCTTACTACTTGTCTGTTCCATGTGCACATAATATTTCTTAATTAATGGTTGGAATTTAATATACTTCTGACCTTATTTTTTTTCTCTCTAGTAATTATGGAATCATTAAATAATCTTTTTAATGATTCCATAATTACTAGAGAGAAAATACAGTTCATTTTTATATAAGCAATTCTTTACTTTATTTTTGTGTTATTCTTTTCATGAATTTAGATTATCGTAAATCGACATAAGAAAAAATTACTCATTAAAATAAAGTAGAATATAATATTAATTGAATTCGATGAAATTATATTTTCTTAGAGACGCTTCTATATAGAATTAAATGTAAATGAACGATTATGAACTAGTAACTTTTTAAGTAGTTGATTATAATCTAACAAATCTCTTTACATTATCAATATGTAAACATGCATTAACCATTTAATTTATTCAATTTTATTTTATTCGTAATTTTAATGGAAATGGAATCCCCATTTTGTTGGAATTTTATTGGATGGCAAAATTAAATTGTCTCTCCACTACAAGACATATATATAATTTTAGATTGATTGAAATACTTGGATAATGTTGTGTTCCTTTCTTTGTAACTAAATTCATTGAACCAATTAAAACACATTTAAATGTCTTGGTACAGCTGACATTTTTATTATTTTTATTTATTATTTTGGACTGTCTACTTTAAATGTAACAAGTTTATCCACAAATTTGACCAAAAGTAAAATAAAATTTTATATTGATCTTTTCACAATATTATAGAAAATTGTATAATAGCAAACTAATAACTTAAATTAAATGGAATAGCTAGGGTTTGATTTAATTGTGCTCCATAGCAAACATTAGCTAAAATTTGCCAGCGTCTCTCTCCCAAAAATCTCGCTCGCCACTCTCCATTCTCGCTTGCCTCTCTCGCTTTATACACAGAAGTGTATAATTTTGTTTCTGTTTTGTATAAAGCGAGAGAAAATTGTATATACACATGAAAAAATGTATATCTTCGTGTTATACACTTAATTATACAATTTACAAACATTTTACTTCAAATATTGCAGAGAAAAAAGCCAATGAATTATAAAATTGCGAATTATACAATTGCAGTGAAATACAATTTTCTCTAGCTTTATACAACAGAAGTGTATATATTGTGTTTCTCTTTGTATAAAGTGAGAAAAACATATATCTTCTTACTATACACTTATAATTATGCAATATACATACATTTTAATTCGATTCAACTGTATGCAAAACAAATTATACAACTGCAGCGAAATAGGCCAGCGCATTATACAATTTAGGCCAGCGAATTATACAATTGTATATGTATAGCAAATTATACAGTTTTATGTTTGCTATGGAGCACAATTATGCAAAGTTTGCTATAGCATACAAATATGAATTTTTTGTTTGTTATATGTGAAAGTTACCCTAAATTTAATCATACTTCATAATTATTTTTCAACCTTTAATCTCCAAAATATCGATCGAAACGAATGTTTCTATCTTCTTAATAAACGCAAGTCAATAATGCATAATTCTAGCTCCGTTTCAATATTCATCATTTATGATTTTTTATTTTCATTTAAAACAACTTAAAATTTAATACTACAGAAGTTAGAACAGTTATATAAATAATTTTTGTTATTAATAAAAGTTTCATTTTAAATTTCTTTTTAAACTTCAAAAATAAAAATGAACAAAAATGACTATCAAAATTATGCTTACGGGCTAGATATGGCCCAAAACAATGACTTGTTGGGCTTTAGAAGAAGAATGGTTGAATTGACCATTCAAGACTACTATTTAAAAAATGACCTTTCATTTCTTTAAAATTTATCGACATTTTAGATCGTTATTAAAGATTCATATTTAGAAATTGAAAATTATATGAGATATATTAGATTGCAATCTAAACTTTTGTAAATAATGGCAAATGTGAGACATTCAATAATATAAATTTGATTATCAGATTAAATAATATATATATATATATATATATATATATATATATATATATATATATATATATATATATATCAAATTGCTAAATTCGAGCTTAACGTTATTCAAAACGTTATATTAATACAATACAATTTTTTAAAATAAGAATGATTAATAAATAAGGATATTTGTCAATGCCTTTTAGATTAGTCCAAATTATTGGTAATTAACAATTCAATTTACAAGTATCATGATGTTTTCCCTTTCATCATCGTGGGTTGCACTTCATGTAGTTTCCTCTACAATTAAGATGAAAAAAAATAAAAAATCATTGAGACCTTTGGGTTTTAAAATATTATAGAAATTGTTCTATTAATTTTTAGCATTTGACTTTAAAATCATATTATAAGTTTTCTCAATACGTGGAAATAACTAAAATCATAAATACTTTTTTATAATATATATAAAATATTTTTTTATTATGATATGATTTAAATAAACTTATTTTCTTATAATTATATACTCGAAGTTTTCATGTGTATCTAAACTTTTGAATTGAATATTAATATAATTTATTTAGTATTTTATGATGTATTGTTCGTTTAAGATTGTAATAAAATAATAAATAATCTTTTATTTTAAATAATAAGTTCCGAATTGAATGCGATGTTCATGAAAAAATACATTAAATATGAGATTTTTCGAATTTTGAATCGACGGAGATAATATACAAATTGGCTAGAAACAATAAAGATAGTTGCAACAGTTCAGGCGGCTATTAATTTCCCAAATTTGTTCCCAATTCTAGGGTTTCCATAATCTCAATTCTCTTCGAATTTCTCTTGGAAATCCAGCAGAATAATGAATGAAAAGGTACGCCCAGTTACTTAATTGCTTCTCCATTTCCTAATTTTTTGCATCTGCAGTACAAGTTTTTACAATGAACGAATTCAATTTTGTTCAATATGATGATTTTTCAAGCTGCAAATTGTCGAAGCAATCATAATTGATTTTGTCGAGAAATTTTGTTTCAATTGTTATCCGTCAGCTGGAATGATGGTTGGTAGTTCTCGATCTTGATCTGGGTTCGTAAAAAAGGTTTAATTTTAATATATATTTGTCTCTAGTTATGGACTTGGAAGAACAAAATACAGCTAATAATAAGGAAATGATCACACCACCAATATTTGAAAATGCTAATCAAAGCAAGGTAGAAAGTAGTGATGGGTCTAGTCCTCCTGGGGATAATAGCAGTAATAATAATTTGGATGATGTGAAAGGCAAGGGAATTGACATTAAAGAGGTTGAGGATTATTCAACTCCCCTGGTGAAATCCTCTCCAATAACTAAGGGGTTTGGGTTGAAAAAATGGAAAAGGATGAAGCGGGATGCGCAGCGCCAGGATGGGGATAGTAGTGTTAACAGCGGTAAGCTGTTGAAACGGGGTTTGGCGAGTGAGTTTGCTAATGCAGAAAAACCTGCAACTTTTGCTGTGGGAAGGATCCAAAAAAGTGATGGATCTGTTTCATCAACGAATGCAGTATTCATGAATCCTGGAGTTCTGAGTGATGGATTTGGTGTAATAGGTGACTCTGGTTTGGCTATGGGGCCTAATTTTATTGCTGTATCGGAATCAGAGAACAGCGAGGATCGGAGTAGTAGGTCTTCTACTGCAGCTAGTGCTCCAAAGGCAAGGTATGAAGCACCTGTGCACCTTGGTTATCCATCTGACAAGCATTGGTTGAGGAGTTTGAGTGGGAAGAGCTTGAGCACATCAGCTCAGAAACCACATCAGAGAAAAGGTCGGGCTGAAACTTGTAAAAAGCCTAGAGGAGAAAGGGTCAAAATCGAGAAGGAAAACTCTCATTCCAGCATGGAATCTGACTCGCGAAGCTCTAATTTCCTCTTTATGCAGGGTGACTTTGCTACAAGTAATGGTACAAAAGGTGAAAGGTCAATGAACTATGATGAAGAATCCAGTGATGAAGCTCAGGACAGAGAAAGGCCAATTGGTGAGGAACTTGGGGCTGGTCTCGAGAGAGGGAATGATAGGGAGTCTGAAAATGTGTCAAAAGAAGATCTAGCTGCTGAATCTCCGTGGGATGTTAATGAAGAGAAGAGTGAGAATCACGGTTCATCCACTGATCACGAGCCTCTAACGGAATCTATCTTCAACTTCCATGCTGCTCAAGAAGCTCTTGCTAGTGGTACATCCTTCTGCTTAAATGATAATATCAATTAATCATGATTTGCCTCATAAATTTGTTCTTGCACATTCTGTATGTTGCACTAGGTGGCGTCTTTCTAGATGGATCAATATGCTTAGAGGATGGTACTTATGTTTGACACTTCCTATTTGGGCGTCATTCAAGAAATATATGCTAGCATCATCTAGGAACAATAATATCAAGTTTATTAGTCAGTGAATCTTTTTTTAGGAGGTAGCATTTATAATCCTTATATTGTGCATATCCCTAAAGAATCATTTGGAGATGGGCTATGCGTTCTCCTCTTCCAGGAGGTATTTAACTGTTTATATTTGGTTATCATGCTGTAACGTGTGTGCATATCAGACCATGGTGTTCTTTTCTTTTCTAAAAGCAGCTTTTATGTGCCTAATGTCATGTATTTTACAATTACTATTTCTTTTAATTTTTATCGGTATAATAACTTGGATTATACTATGAACGTGTTTCTGTTAGCAATAGCGGATTTCTTGAGAATGTATTTACAAATACAGAGACCACTTTCAACTTAAATCATGTCTAGCAAACCTTTGATAAAGTGGATCTCATGCTAACTGGAAACAGTCTACATAAGCTTATTAACTTTCTATTTCTGTTTGGACTTGAAACCACTTCCTTCTCTGACTCACCGTTCACACAAGTGCACTTAACTTTCTTTTATCTGCATCCAGACCCTTTCATTCAAATCTGTTATACCTGCTATAGGATGTTCTTGAGGTGTTAGAGATTGTAATTTGAAGAATTTAATTTCTGACTGAGAGAAAATAAAATCAGGATATCAATTCCACCTCCTTTTGTTATGGAAGAATTATGCTTATTGCTGAATTTGTTATTCAGAGCTGACCTTACAGTGTAGTAAGTTAGCCTCACTGGTAAGAGAGCCATTGTCATCACATTTGGGACACATGGGTGAGGAAGGCCTGACCATTTCTCAGCAAAAGAGGCCCTCTCTACGAACAAGGTACTGTTAAGATGGATAGGCTTCTAGCTCCCAGGGTTGGTGCCTTGTGTGCCTTGAACTATTTTTTAGAGGCTTCTTTGGGATTTCAGCCTGCTCCCACTCTATCCGAACGCCTCCTGTCCCACAAGGCTGTAGATAAAACAAATTACAGAGAAGCAAAAGTCATTTTATGTGAAGTTGAGAGTCTTGGTTAAAATAGAACTTTGTTTCTTGCTTTTGAAGCATTAGATGGACAGGTTTAGGTGCTTGCCCTCCTAGTTTAGTAGTGTAATCCGTATCATTGTCATATAAGGATAGTTGGTTATAGTTGTTGGTTTTGTTTGACGCCAGAAACAGATTACAAGGGAAGTACATATTATATCATTTTGAAGTAGTGGACCAGTTCCCTTTCTGTGAACGGTCTTTTTTTGGATGAGCTTTACTATGTCGTATGTTTGTACTATGCTTAAAGAACTTCTACTGATCTGTTCACTGAATAAGTATATCCATTGATTTTTGGTTGTTCACAGTCCATATTCCTTTAGCTTACCTTGTCGTTCTTTCTAATTTAATCTGATAAACCATGAAATATTCTTAAAAAATCATTGAATTTCTTATTATCCGTGCATTGGGACTAATTTTATTGATTTACTTTCTACACAGAAATTCAGAAATTCAAAGAAATAGGGAAAGATACTAACTTTGGTCATTCACTTGAGGATGTTGGTATACCTTCAAATTTCACGTCAGATGACTCAGATTTTCCTAGATCAAGCACATCCGTGCTGTCACAGAACAGAGATGGTGCTCAAAGTTCTCTTAACTCCTTGGAGTCTGAAGTGTATAGCCTAAAGCAGAATATATTACTGTTGCAAAACCAGGTTCAGGAGGCAGCTGACCTGGCTAAATCCAAGGAAGCAAGAGTTACTGAACTTGAAGCCATTTTAAGTAGTAGCTCAAAGAGTGAAGAAGAGACTACTGAAGGTGAGTTCGAGAGTCTCTTCAGACTGAAAATTGAAGCTGAAGTTCAGTATGTGGCATTGTCAACAACAGCACAAAAGTTGAGAAGTGCAGCAGTATATCAACTTACCCTCTTGGAAGAACAGAAGACACTAGCTTCAGAACAAGCACAGATGGTGCACGTGCTAGGAGATGCCGAAGCAAAGGCTGTAGTGCTCAAGACACAAACCAAGAAGTTGGAAACTTACTGTGAAGATTTAGCAAGCACTGCCGAAAAGCTAAAGCTACAGAAGAAAGTCTGTAAGTACAGTTCGTGTTTTTTCATACAGTTGGTGTTGTTGGCTGTTGTTGTTGGACTGTTTCTGATGCAGATATCTCCTGATCATGCTGAACTTGTACCCACCTAATGTTAGAGAAGTTTCTTTCTCTCTCTTTTTTTCTTCCACTCCCTATTATCAACATCGTCATCCTTCAATGTTGAAAGTTAGATTAGTTTGTTTTTTAGATGTCTATAGATAGCTGAAATACCTACTTCTCATTTTGCTGAGTCTGTATTCAAGGGTAATCATAGAAGATGATCCGTTTTTTGCTTCTGTAAAAGGCTGTGCACTTTGAAGTTTTTTAACCTGGTCTCATATCAATACGACTTTAGACATTTCTGTTCGTGTGTGATGAACTATGTAATGGTCTAATTGGATTGTTGGAGTTGCAGAAACCTATACAACTTCAGACATTTCGGTTTGAAGTTGAAGCAAAAATGGTATGCACATGAAACATTCAACCACATGGTTGTTGAAGCTCATGTAGAAAAGCAAGCCTGAACTTCAGCCATACGAAACTTGTCCATGTATGACTTAAATGGTGATCCCGAGATCGGGTATCTGGCACATACTTGGACCTAACTATGTCTCTTATCCATGGCCTATTTTTAAGATTGCTAGTGTTTAAGTATGAAAAATATTGAAATATTAAAGTAGATAGTAAATTACAGGTAGTTGATCAGTTATGTATAATTTTCCTTCTAAGGAATTACGTGTGGTATTTTTTTATTTACTTTAGAAGGAGAATACAATCTGGCCACTGACATGTGAACCCATTACTACAATGTTTGTTTTTCCTATCTTATTATAGTAACCTTTTCCTCTGGTATACTTGCTTGAACTACCATATATTATTTCCAACTATGTTATTTGACTGGACTATAGAGCCATTCAAATATACTTTATACCTTAAAAGGGTTCGTTTAGTATGATGGATAAGCGATAATTAATTTTAGGATTAATTTAAGGGTGAATTTATTTCATGCTTGATTGTGATAAAATGGCAGGATAAGTTATTCCGAAATAACTTGTTTCCCAACTAAACAAGCTCTAAAGAAATTAGATAAATATTCTACTTCTTACTCCATGGATACCTAATGATTATTTGGCCCTAAACAAGTCTTCATCATTGATCATGTCACTCCATTTAAAACATTGCTATACTTGATAAAATATTTTTTTTTCTTTCAAAAATAACATTTCATTGTCAGATTGAAATTCAAAGTTTATTTTTATCCTTAATTTTTACGAGTTCAAATTCACGAAATACAAGTCATCGAGAAGATTTGTGAGGAAAAAACAAAAAGTTGTTCTCTCGTCACTTTTTACTTTTTAATTGTTAAACTACATGAATTCAAGTATATTCTTTTACCATTGATATCAAGAAACATTGCAATTTATAGTTGTTTTTGTATAATTTTTTGAATATCTAAAATTTTAATTTTAAAAGTTTGTACATATTAATTTAATTTAGTTTTAAAGATTAATTCTCGACATGACAACTATTTAGACTCATATGGAAATATAGAAAATTGAAATATAGCATTAATATGTGGATTTGGGCGGTGTGAATAAGGCATGAATATGATCGGATCAAATACTACGAGTGAAAGAAATACATAACTAGTAAATGACTACTTAATTAAGGTAATAAATGACTATTTTCCATATTCAAAGTAAGAAATTAAATGCACACGGTAAAATAAAATAAAATTTTTGCAAAGAGTTTTGGTAAGTTTCATACTCTTTGACAAAAATCTACATTTAATTGGGTAAAGATTTTTAGTAAAATGAATGGGAGAATATCTATGAAGATAATTATCACTTTGAGAGTTCAAAACTATTTGAATTCACAAGAGTTTTCATTTGGTTAGGATACTCTCTTTCTTTTGTTTGATTGGTAGACGAATCTTAAAAGATTTACCTTCTAAACGCATTTTACAAAATAAATCATCAATAACAATCAACATAAATTAGAAAATATAAAATATTTATTAGGAAAAAATATATATACTCGACATGTTTAATCTTTAATTAATTAAAATATGTATTTTTTAATCACTTTATTAATTAAATAACTTACATTTGACTATAACAATATATTTTTTGTATATGCAACCTTATTCATGTTTTATCGATAGATCACTTAGACTCAAGTTTAACCTCATGTATACATGAATAATTACATAATCAAAATTTTAAAAGTATAATAATTACCTCAAAAAATAATAAAAATTTACAAAAAAAAATAAAATAAAAAGAAGGTGATTACACATTATCTGTTTTTTCCTACCCACGGCACGCCACAGTCAATGCCTCAGTTGAGAACGTGACAGTCAATTTTCCACACATTAGCAGTTTTAGAATGACTCTTCCTAATCCCTTCCCTCTCTTCCTCTTCTTCTTCTCATTTTCTCATATTAGTAATTATCTCTGCGTTTTTTAAGCTCATGAATTTTTTTTTTCCTCGCCATGACTTTCCTTTTCAGCTAAGTTACCTCCTTCTCATGAGCTCGTAGTTAACATATATATTTTTTCTATAAATTTTACTGTTTAGCTACAAAATTTGTTTATTCGCTTGTTATTCAAGTTGGCATGGGTACGTTACTGATAAATCAGATCTCGGAAAAGGAGGTGTTAGGAGATGAGAAAGATGATGTTATGGGATTTGGAGATGAAGATGAAATTTCGAAAGATAATAAGAGGAGGATTTGTCGTGTGTGTAAGAAAGTATTTGGTTCTGGTAAAGCATTAGGAGGTCACATGAGAATTCACGTTGAGTCTCGTTCTAAAAAGGAAAAATCAAAACCACGTGAAGAAGTGGATGTAGAAAATTGCAATAATGATGAGTTGGTACCAATTTGTAAAGTCTGTGGTAAGGTTTTTCCATCGATGAAATCGTTGTTTGGGCATATGAGATCTCATCCTGAACGGGAATGGAGAGGAATTCTTCCTCCTCATTTGAAATCTAACGATGTAAAAAAAGCGAAAAAAACAGCTTCTGTACCTGGATGGTCAGTTACAGCTAAGCGAGGGAGAAAGCCCAATGCTGAAGAAGAAGATGAACAATTGCAGGATGCTGTTCATCACCTTATGCTGCTCGCAAACGGAGATTCAATCGAGTCTGTTGTTACTGGACATGATCATACTCCTGAAGAAGAATTGGAGAAAACGAACAGTAATTCTCTTACTTCCAAAGCTGAAAATGAGGAATTTGTTTCTGAAGAATTGGATAGGAAGAAAAAGAAGAGGAAGTTGAGGCATCTGAATTCTGTACATGATAGTCCAGCTTCAGTTGCAGTTACAGCAACGCCTGAAAAATACGAGTGCAACACTTGTGGGAAAAGCTTCGCAACTCATCAAGCACTTGGTGGACATAAATCAAGTCACAATAAGTTGAGAATCGTAATCGAAAATTCCAACGATTCAATCATTGAAGAAGCAGCTGCTAGCAGCTCAAAGTTGTTGGGTGATAGCAAATTATCAACCACTGGAGGAAGAATTGCGGATTTTGATCTCAATGAATTGCCCTCTGATCATGACAATGAACTTGCTGGTAATCCTGATTACTTTCCCTTTTTTTCTATTTAACAATATTGAAGTCTTGAAGTTTGATCAATCGACTCCTCGGATGCTTTCTGCACCAGACTGTTATCGATAGTACATTAGTTTTAGTCTATATATCAGTTTAAATTTCTAATCATTGCAAAAATACTTAGTAATTAGCCATCTTGGTTACGTAGCTTGTGTTCTTTTTTCCTTGTTTAACATCCTTAGCTTAATTATGTGGTGTTTTGAAGTTGGGATTTGTTTGTTATTATCTTGATTGGAAGCATAATTGTCTAAACAAGCCTGCTGGAAAACACCAAATGTATATAAATATGCACAAGATTTCTTGGTTTATTAATTTAGTTTCGATTTCTCTCAGAATTGTTTTTGCTTGAATCGTCGATCTATAAAAAAACAACTCTCTTAAAGATCTGTTATAACTTCACTATCTCGGGTTTGTTATTATTATTGTTGATTTCTCCGTGACATATATTTAGGTTGTGTTTGAGGGCTACTTTCTCCATTTGCTGGCTTTTTACTTTACAATAGTTAATTTTGATTAATTTTTGAATGAAAAATTATTACTATAAGTTGCATTTTAATATGATAAGAAAACTGAATTTCAAAATTTTGGTCAAAATTCACGTAATTTGAAACTTCGAATCTTGGTAAATTAAAAGCCATATATAGTTTGGGTCGGAAGGGGAGGTAGATGTGGTGTGATTGCTTGATTTCTTTTTCAAAAATAACCTTTCTGTCTCCGTTGTAAATCAATACAGTTTATATGTTATTGTTGTTGTAGTATTTAATAAGACTAAAAAAATAATGAAATCTCGATAAATTTAGTCAAACTTTATCATTTATTCTGATTAGGAAGAAAGAGAAATTCAAGGACACATAGAAGACCAAAGGAAATCTTTAAACAATTGGACTCTAAACTTTGGTTGCAAGTATATAACTATAAAAAAGAATGTGTAAATCCTTTTAACAAATTACTCCTTTCATCTCAAATCACTAGTGACGTTTTCGATATTTTGAAATGTATTTTTTATTATATTAATATTTGAGAATTAATTTTTTTGAATCTAGAATTTATCAAAAATTTAAGGTCAGATAAATATTCATTTTTTTTAGCTTCACTCGTGGAATTAAATTGAATATGGTATTATCATATTGATATTATATCGGGTACAATAGTGTCATATTGATATAAGAAGAACCATATTATAATATTGATATTATCATATTGATGTTATATTATCATATTGATATTATATTGGGTATAATAGTATCATATTGATAAAAGAAGAATCACAATTTAAAATACTTTTCAGAAAGATTTTGAATATTTAACTTTTAAATTTCAAATATTAAATTAGTCAAATTAACTTATGATTTATAACTTATACTTCAAATATTAAATTAGTCAAATTAACTTATGATTTATAACTTATACTACAATATTTTTCATGTAGTTTTTGAATATTAGTCTGTCCAATATAATTTTTCAAAAATTAGTTAAATTAACTTTTGAAAAGAAATGATATTTTGAGAGGTAGGGAAGTATTGTGATGATTGAATTGATATATTAGTTAATTTGTAAGTGTTCAAACCGTAAGTCACGGCTTAGGAAGAGGAATAGAAGGTCTTGTAAGAAGAGACTATAAAGGAGAAAAACCAAAAACACACACACACTATATATATATATATATATATATATATATATAATGCAAAAATCATTTTTTGTTGATATATTTACCTACGTGGGATCAGAAATTAGATGTATCCAGTATTTACACTGATAAACTAAATATAACATTTTACCATAACTAGCTAACATTTTACCATAACTAGCTATTGTAGAAACTATAGTTTAGTTTATCATAGCAAAACTATATACATATATACTTTGATTTAGAACAAGAAACTATTTTTTACAAGTTGAAAAATACATTTACTTTTTTAAACCTAGGCTAAATTAATTCTTTTTATATTAATTAGCCATACACAAACAAATTACAAAAGCTTTTCATATGACACCTATAGAGAAAATGAAGATGGTGACTAATTTTCCTTTTCTGAAAGATTATAATTCTGAAACATTTAGGAGGGAATTAACGGTAAAAAATATATGGTAAAGGCAAGAAATAAGTATTATTAAGTCCCAACTGTTTACTGCCCACATTCTCGTGACCATAATATATATGAAAGCGTCATTCCAAAATTCCCCACTATTATTTTTACTTTATATATTCTCATCATCGCTTGGTATGAAGTATAAAAATTATATTGAATAACGTATGTTAGAAATAAAAAGCTTAGAAAAAGTTTTGTATTGTTAATATCATGATTTATTATTGATAAGAATACTGTTGAACAAGACGTACAAGTAAGATTATGTATTAGCTAGTTATACTATTGAAAACACGAGGTTTTAACCAAACTAAGTCATTATATAAAGTCATTCACCAAAATAATATGTTTTTCTAAATTTTTACAAAACTAGTATAAACGTATTTCACAGTAACGTTTTAGGATATATTTTATTTTTTAAAAGTTGATGGCGTCAGATTGATATACATTACTCACAGTAACGTTTTACTCCTAAAACGTTACTCACAGCAACGTTTTAGGTGTAAAACGTTACTGAAAATAACGTTTTAAAAGTAAAACGTTACTTACAGTAACATATATCAACCTAATGCTGTTAGTTTTTAAAAAATAAAATATATCCTAAAACGTTACCGTGAAATACGTTTATACTAGTTTTGTAAAAATTTAGAAAAATGTATTACTTTGGTAAATTGTTTTATATAATGACTTAGTTTGGTTAAAAATTCTGAAAACACTATCAAAAAAGGAATTCGATAATACCAGTATTATTTTCTCTAATATATCCTACCATACGGATCCCTACGCGAAGTGATGGAGCTATAATTTATATAGTCATCTTCTAAGATATTATTTTCAATTCATTTTTGAAGCAATGGGAACCAAGCAATCCGATTAGATCTATTTCAGTTGAAAGGCTCTCTGCCTCGTGGCATTATTGGAAACCATTCATCACAGCGAAATTTTTTGGATGCATAGTCGAATTCAAATGCAAAAGAAAACAGAGATAGTACTAGTAATTCTTTGGCACAAAACCACATGAATTTCACATAAAATCAGTTAACAAAAACACATATAGTAAATATATTTTTGTTTGATATTCAGCCAAAGAAACTGGGATCATATCCATTGCTAGAAGTAGCAAGGATATAATAAGCAACAATATGTCCAATAGATCCCCAAGCAAGCACATCAACAATATTGAATCCAACTGGATCATTTGATTTTAACAAACTTATATATTCCTTAGCCCTAACATCTCCAGCTTCAAAGTGAGAAATTCCATTCTGAGATGGCACCTGTTTCGCTACATTTTCTCTCTGGAAATTGAAGAAAACGAACCTTCCAAGGAAAAGCGAAAGCCCAGTGCTCAAACTGATGACAACGGATGGATTGAGTTCAGCTTTCACAGCGAGATTTCGGGGTTTTTTGGTGATAGGTTTGAAGGCGATGGGTTTGTTGAGGAAGAGGGAAGAGTCGGTGGGTTTGTTGAGAGGTCTGAGACCTTGGAAAGTTGGTGCAGAAAACAGAGCTGATGCCATTTTTTGAGTTTGTTGTTTGATGAAATGCAATGCAAATTTGGGTGTGTTGAGGAGTATATGTGGTTATTGGGGATTTCAGTAGGATTTGATTTGGAAATGAGTGAGGGGAAATGAGAGGAAGTAGATTTTTGGAGATGAGTTGGCTTTCATTTATTGGTTCTTTCTGGATTAGAGATCCTTGTAACTTCTAATCCAACCTTCTTTTTTTTTTCTTTCAAATACTGGCTAACATATTTCTAGATGAGTTTAAGTTATTTACATCGCAAATATAATGAATTTTTTTACATGATTAGATTTATTTTACTTATTTTTAATTTATGACATCTAGTTAAGGATTGAGGATCTCATATGTTTCATCCAAAAACGAACTCAGAATTTAAAGTTTATGCAATTCTTCGACAACCTTAAGTTGATATAATAATAATTGAATTTGGTCAAATATTTATAGATATGTATAGTAGATTTCTGAATTTATGTGAGTGTTTAACGAGTTTGGGTATGAATTTTTTTTTTTGAAACTTGTAGTCTGAAATTAATTATAAATAATTTTAGGATTAATGTACAAGTACCCCTTCAATCTATGCTCCAAATTTCACAAATCCTATTAACCCTGAACTTATTTTATAAGTAATTTTTTATCCCTTTTCGATCTACACACTATCTTGTGGGCCCAACGCTGGTTGACTTCTCTTTTCAAGCTAGTACCACGTAGGCCAAAAAATGGGTATAAAATTATTTATAAAATAATTTCAGGAGGTAATAGGACCTTAGTATAGTATAAGTGTGTCTCTGGGACTTCGAACATAGGTTTGAGGGGTACTTGTGCGTTATCGCTTTCAATAAAAATAAAATGAAATAATATTATTTTATTACTAAAAATATGTCATTACTTTTCACATCGATAAAAAGAAAAGAAAAAAGTGTAGCATAAAGTTGAGACCGATAGAGTACAACATTGGATGGTCAATCGCCGTTCACCACAAGTATTATAGGCAGTGGTTGAGCCGATATTTTTCCTACGAATGTTCATAATCTGAAGAATTTAACACACAAACTAGTTGAAGGGATGAACCCCAACTCCAGTGTGGCTCCGCCCCTGGCTTATAGCCACTTAGCTATGCAAATAAGAAACACCATGGGTTGTGTTGCACAAGTGAGAATGCTTCACCCTCACCCTTAACAAGAGGTCTTGAGTTTAGTTTTACCATAGATTTTTAACCGAAAATCATCTAGCTTTATGTACATCACTGCACTCTACTCTACATCTTCTGTGCTTACAATTTCTTATGCCTTCATATCATTGCATCATGGTATGAATAGTTGTGTCGTCGTCCAAACTCAAAGAGGCTACCAAATGTGCGATTCCTCACGCCAATGAAAAGGGACTCTGTATCGGGACTAAAAGACACTCCTGATATCTCACCGAAGAAATCAATTTCCTGCTCCACCTCATATCCACTTTTAACATCCAAAACATGCACAAAATCTGCAGACTCTACCATAGCCATAAATCTGCCATCAGACGTGTAGCTAATTGACCGAATAGCTCCAAGGTTGCCCGTCAAAACAGTGACTGACTTGGACAAGTTCCGACAATCCCATATTCTGCACGTTTTATCCTGGTTCCCAGTTGCAAAAGTTCGGCCATCAGGATGCCACGCTGATGCAAATGAGTAGTCCACATGTCCAGGCAAAATAGCAAGAGCCTGTAAAAATATGAATTTTGTTAGTTGACCACCCATCGACCTCTTATTATACTAATAATTCGCAGTGCAGTACGTCTGAGATGTGCAAACATACCATTCCATTCCTGGAGTCAATCAACATTCCATCCGGATCATCCCCAACTACTAGGAGAAGCCTACAATCAGGGCTGACTGATGTATGCTGTGACCATTAAAAAGGGAAAAGGATTTAGTTATTAATATCTGAAATATCAAGCGTACTATAAATGAAACAGGTTTAGGCATAGACTAGTCGAATACAGACTTACATTCACTGGCCAGGGTAAATGGAAATGGTTAAACAGTCGAAATGTCTCCATATCGAAATCTCTAACTCCACAATCATTATTTGAAGTGAAAAAATGAACTGCACCACTGCAATAGAAACATATATCTAATTTAGCTACCTCCTCACTAATAAAAGGAAGTATACCCTAATCGATCGAGAGAGATTCAAGCAATAGACAAGATGATGCAATACCTGACAGTGTTTTTAATTTCAATTGAATTGGTAATGGTATCATCATCATACGTTGGTTGAGAACAAAAGCAAACTCCAGGCTTATCTAAATACTGCACATAGTTTTAAAATATACACAAGCCTTTTCATGTTTAGCATATTTGACAGCAAAAGCTAAACATGTAAATTGACGAGGGCGGTAAGTTCTAAGAACATTCATGACAAACCTTGACGATAAGTTCTCCTTCTACTCCACCAGCAACAAGCAACTTATCTTTCACAGCGAGAGTGCTTACTTCGGTGTGTGTAAATCCCTCTGAATGGCTTTCAGGATGTTTCTAATAGAGAAAGAGAAAAAGGAAAGTCCTGATATAATCAAGCTAAGACTACAAATACATTAAGTGAGTTTGATGTACAAAAATACATACCTCACATGGTGCTACATGCCCTGATAAATCGAGAATTTCAGTTTTCACGCAGGTCAATGATGACCAATGCATGAGCGAAAAATGTGATAGCAGGTACACATCGTGCTTAGAAGTTGCTGAGATCATATTCCTCAGCTATGTCGAAAAAATTGAAAAAGGAATAGACAGGTTATTCTAAATGTCGTTCAATTTATTCTCTAAGAAATAGAAGAGTTGACAAAAGCTCTGAATTTACTTGAGTGTGAGAGAACGTTGGTATAACGGAACATGCATTATATCTGAAATTATAGTATAAACCGTCTTTCTTTGTGGTTTTGCTCTCCTGTTGACAAACAAAAGGGGAAAATGACACCAAATCAACATTGAACACAACATTTTTCATGAAAGTAACTAAAATACCTTATCTGGTGTTGCATCAGATGGAGGAATATTTTCATAGTTCTGGTATTCTGTTAGCCTTCTTTGTCTACGTCTCTCTCTGGTTACCGTAGCCCTTTCCCAGGGGATCCCTTGAATATCTCTTCCATTCCTCACGTCAGCAGCCGAAATATCTTTCATTGATCTATAAGTCTATTCCAGCAGAACAAGAAACAACTCAATAAAGTTCAAACATTTGAAGCAGATTCGTACTAAAACATGGATATGATACATCTAAGGCATGTACAAATGTAGCAATTAGATTTTCATAATGAATTAACAAACCATGTCTGTTTCATCCAAGTCATCTACATAAGATTCAACATCACTCAATTCTACGTCTAGGAAGTCATCTACATCCGAACCAAACCCATCCAAGTCTATGCATTGCCTTTCATTTACATCCGAATCAAAGCCATCCAAGTCTATGCCTTCAAACTCATCAATAAAATCATCTAGTTCTTCCATTTCATCATCTCCTTGTTGATGGGACATATTACACTTCAACGAAATGATCTTCAACACAAAATCATCAAAGTTAACTTTAACAACAACAACAATATATCCAGTGTATTCCTACATGTAGGGTCAGGTGAAGGTTGATTATACACAGACCTTACCTCCTACCTCATAGAGCTAGAGGTAAAACAAGCCATAACAAATAATAAAGAAAGTGTAACATACCATACAAAGCAGAATATGTGATAAACGAAGCACAAAAACTACGATAATAATGCTAATACTATCTATCTGCCAAGCCTACCCTGCACAAGAATGAGACAACACTCTAACTCCAACGGTATAAAACTAAATCAATTCAACAAATTTCAACGATTCGTATAAACAACAAATTACTTGTATACATAGGTGATCACAAGGTAAAATTAGTTATTTATCTGTTTATGTATAAATAAAAGGAAAAATGTACAAGTACCTTCTCAACCTATATCCGAAATTTCAGAGACACACTTATACTATATTGAGGTCCTATTACCCCTGAACTTATTTTATTTTATAAGTAATTTTCTGCCCCTTTTCGGCCTACGTGGCACTAGTTTGAAAAAAAAGTAAACCAACATTGGGCCCACAAGATACTGTCACGTAGGCTGAAAAGGGGTAGAAAATTATTAATAAAATAAGTTCAGTTGGGTAATAAGACCTTAGTATATTATAAGTGTGTCTCTGAGATTTCAGGCATAGGTTGAGGAGTAGTTGTGCATTATCCAACAAGTTCTCAAATCAATCTATTCGAGCCCTTGAAAGCTGTAGAATTTCATGTAAAAAGTTAAACCTCAAAAATGCACATAAAGTATTCTAGTTTATTAGATATGCAATTTTTCTATGTGAATTATAACCAACTTATCAACAATAATGATATCTAAGATATAATAAGTGAAACAAAACTGATAGCTTAGATAAAAAAAACTTTAACAACTATTAGTTCAGGTATAAAACTCGAAAAATTCAATTATTAGTTCAAGTATAAAACTCGAAAAATTCAATTATTTTAGATGAGTTTTTCCATCTTTCACTAAAAAAAAAAACAATAAAAAAGATAGAGGTAAAAGGATTATTAAATTTCTAACCTTGAGGGGTGTTTTTTTTTTTTGCCTGTTGATTACGATAGATTTGAAGAGGTCCAAAAAATTCAACTTATATACTGATTTTTTCTATGTTATTTCATTCATAAATCACAATGTTCGTTTGTCTGAGAATTTTTATATTTTTTTGGTTTCCTACATGGTTTAGTATTAGTATTTGCGCCATATAAAAGCTCTTGGTTTCCTACATTGTTTAGTATTAATATTTGCGCCATATTAAGTTATTAGGATATTTTTTCTTTATTTACAATTTACAAAATATAACGGAGATGGAATATACATTGTACACATAGATGATAGGCGTGCATTCGATTTTTTAATTTGATTCTGTATTGAGTTTTTAAATTTTTAATTTTGAAAAAGTGTAATTTAATATTTCAAATCAAAATAAATTTGGTTTTTTTCTTTTCAGTTTGGTATTTTAGTTTAGTTATGTTAATAATTGATAACATAATTATAGTTATATTTGCAATTTGAAGAAAAAAACTATATAGAAGGAGAAAGTAATGATACTTGCATGATCTCCAGTTACAAAGGGTCTATTGAGAAATCACTCAATACTACAAGTTTCAATTACGCGATTTAAACTTCGCAATCTCATATAAATATAATTATGAATTTGAAGTTTATGCAATTCTAACAACAATGCTCTCAGTTTTGTCGTTCAAATGACTGGAAATTGTCTAGCTTTCTATGCTTACAATTTCTTATGAAACATACAAATAGCACAACAATACAACAAATATAATCTGCTTGATTACTGGTGCAGCCTTTCATATCATTGTATCAAGATATGAATAGTTGTGTCGTCGTCTAAACTCAAGGAGGCCACTGTATGAGACACCTATGAAAAGGGACTCTGTATCGGGACTAAAAGACATTCCTGTTATCTCACCGAAGAAATCAATTTCTTGTTCCACCACATATCCACTTTTTACATCGAAAATGTGCACAAGATCTTCATACTCTGCCATAGCCATATATCTGCCATCAGACGTGTAGCGAATTGACATAATAGGTCCAAATGTATCGTTCAACACAGTGACTGACTTGGACAGGTTCCGGATATCCCATATTCTGCATGTGTTATCCTCATTCCCAGTTGCAAATGTTTGGCCATCAGGATGCCACGCTGATGCATACGAGGAGTCCACATGTCCAGACAGAGAAGAAACAACCTGTTAAAAATGGATTTTGTTAGTCAACCTCTTGTTATACTAATAATTCGCAGTGCAGTACATTTGAGATGTCCAAACATACCACTCCACTCCTGGAGTCAACCAACATTCCTTCGGGATCATCCCCAACTATAACGAGAAGGTTGCCATCAGGGCTGAGTGATGTGTGCTGAGAGCAGAAAAAGCGGAAAAGGATTTGGTAATATCACTGGAAGATCTTTGTATCAAGATAGGATAGATACTATTAGACTAGTGACTTACATTCACTGGCAAGTTAAATTGGAAATGGTTAGACAGTTGAAACGTCTCCACATCAAATTCCCTAACACCAGAATCATTGTAGGAAGCAATAAACTGAAGTGCACCACTGCATAGAAATAGATATCACATTTGGTTTCATCTTCACTAAGCAAAAAGAAATTATAACCTTATCGATCGAGAAAGTTTCAGGCAATAAGCAAGATGATGCAATACCTGGAACTGTTGTTAATCTCGATACAAGTGGTTATGGCATCATATGTTGGCCGAGCACACAAGCTAACTCCAGGTTTATCCAAATACTGCACATAAAGGAAGTCCTAAAACCAACTGTTTTTTTTTAATAAAAAAACTGTGTTTTTTTTAAATAAAAAAACAGTAGTAAGGATATTGACAAACCTTAACTATAAGTTCTCCTTGCAATCCACCGGCAAGTAGTAAATTATCTTTCACCGCTAGTGTGCTTACGAGGGTTACAGTAAATCCCTCTGGAAAGCTTTTAGGATGTTTCTAATAGAGAAGAGAAAAAGAAAAGATTGAAAAGGGTCCTAACCAATTTACGATAAGTGAGAATTTTACAAAAATACATACCTCGAGTGGTACTACATGCCCTGAGAAGTCGAGAATCTCTGTTTTCGTGCAGGTCAATGGTGACCAATGCACGGCAGAAAAAGCAGACAAGAGGTACACATCGTGCTTAGACGTTGCCCAGACCATATTCCTCAGCTATGTTGCAAAATTTGGAAATAGTAATAGATGAATTATTCAAAATGTTGTTCAACTTATTCTCTACATAACCTCCTAGTTTCCTGCACACATCTGAAACTTACCCGGAGATCAGAGAACGATGGTCTAATGGATCTTGCATACCATCTAAAATCGTATAAACAATCTTTCTTTATGGTTTTGTGCTCCTGTTGACATACAAAAGGGCAAAATGACACCAAATCCATATTAAACACAACATTTTCTTTTCTTCTAAACCATTTAGAAAGTAATTAACATACATGTTTGCATTACCTTATCTGATGTCTCACCAGATTGTTGAGTATATCTTCTACTGTTCCTACAGTATCGTAGTTTTCTTTGCCTAACTAGCTCCCTGGTAGGTCTCATATACCATGGGATTCCTTGATAATCTTTGGCACCACTCCTTACATCAGCAGCCGAAACATCTTCCATTCTATTATTCTATGTATTCCAGCTGAAGAAGAAACAACTCAATAGAGTTCAAACATTTGAAGCACATTCATACTAAAACGTGTTGTTTAATCCGTCTTACGAAAACATTTAGAATGATAATTCCCCTCAAGTATCTGAGATTAATAGTCATAACACTTCCTAAAAGAAAAAAAACCTCTATTTATAAACAGTAGAGTGAATAAACACCTATAGTGCTTCATCAGAAATGTCACAACACCCTGGAAAAGTCCAAAGTCATAACTCTTCATAAAAGTCACAATTTTACGAAAATGTCTCAACTTTTCAGAAAAAATCGCAACTCTTCAGTAAAGTCGCATCTTTTCATAATAGTCGCAGCTCTTAAAAAAATCGCAAAATTTTCATAATAGTCAGAACTCTTCATTCTTCATTCACACCTTTTAAACCTAACAAAACACGGATACGATACATCGATCTTAGGTATGTACAAACGCAACACTTAAATTTTCATGTCCTCTAAAGTCTAATCACCTCTTTCACTTACTTGTTCTACCTACCTCTAACCCTCTTCAAACCCACCCTTTCCAACCTCCCACACACCTCCTTCCTAGAACATCTACGCATCTCCTTTTCATATATTCAAATCATCTTATCCACCATAGAAGTCACTCGAGAATATAAAGGTCGCGAATTAACTACATTCCAGAAACATCTTAACATTAAATATCAAAGAACATCCATTTACAGAAAAGACACATTTAATTTTGACCACCTGTTCCAACATGGTTGCAAAAAGACCATGAAAAACACATAAGATTGTTCCAACAGTACTAATTAATTAATTCAACCAAAATTTAAATGTTTGTACAAACAACCAGATGAATGATATATAACATCAAAAGGTGAATTAACAGTCAAAACACATTAGTTTAGATGTGATTTTTCTATGTGAATCTTTGATTAATTTATCAACTACGTAAAAAGTAGACAGAGGTAAAAATGATTTCTGACCTTGAGGAGAAAATGTAGGTGATTGTTTTTTGCTTGATGGCGATAGGTTTGAGTAAGAGGCGGAGATAAATATAATAAACATATGTTCCCTTATATACTAAATATTCTTTATCTTATTACATTCTCAAATCACAATATCCATTTGTCTCTTTTTTTTTAAAAAAAAATTTATAATTTACAAAATACTATCTCTGTCCCTATTTAGTTGTTCACTTTAGAAATGATACACATATTAAGATAGCAATAATTAACATAGTGAAATTATAATTTTACCCTTATTAATTTTGGTTTCAAAAATGATGAACTAAAACTCGGAAATTTTCAAGAAGTTAAGAAGAAACAGCCTGGAAAAAATGGATTTTGTTAATTTGAATTTGAGATGTCCAAACATACCATTCCATTCCTGGCATCAACCAACATTCCTACGGGATCAGCCCCAACTACTACGAGAAGCCTGCCATCAGGGCTGAGTGATGTATGCTGAGAGCAGAAAAAGCGGAAAAGGATTTAGTAATATCACTGAAAGATCTTTGTATCAAGATAGGATAGATACTATAAACGAAAACAGGTTCATGCATAGACTAGTCGAATACAGACTTACATAAACTGGCCTGTTAAAATGGAAATAGTTGGACAGTTGAAACGTTTCCATATCAAATTCCCTAACTACAGAATCATCGTATGAAGCAATAAAATGAAGTGCACCACTGCATAGAAATAGATAGCGCATTTAGCTTCATCTTCACTAAGCAAAAAGAAATTATAACCTTATTGATCGAGAAAGTTTCAGGCACTAAGCAAGATGATGCAATACCTGGCACTGTTGTTAATCTCGATACAAGTGGTTTTGGCATCATATGTTGGCCGAGCACAAAAGCTAACTCCAGGTTTATCCAAATACTGCACATAAAGGAAGTCCTAAAACCAACTGTATTTTTTTATATAAAAAAAACAGTTGCAAGGATATTGACAAACCTTGACTATTAGTTCTCCTTGATATCCACCGGCAAGAAGCAACTTATCTTTTACCGCGAGTATGCTTACTACGGTTGCAGTTAATCCCTCTGGAGAGCTGTTAGGATGTTTCTAATAGAGAAGAGAAAAGAAAGGATTGAAAAAGGTCCAAACAAATTTACGATAAGTGAATTTGATGTTCAAAAATACATACCTCGATTGGTACTATATGCCCTGAGAAGTCGAGAATCTCTGTTTTCGTGCAGGTCAATGATGACCAATGCACGGCAGAAAAATTAGACATGAGGTACACATCGTTCTTAGACGTTGCCCAGACCATATTCCTCAGCTATATATGTTGCAAAATTTGGATGATTTAATTATTCCAAAATGTTATTCAATCTATTCTCTAAGTAAGCCTCCTAGCTAGTTTACTCCACACACAAATCACAACAAAGCTGTGAAACTTACCAGGAAGTTGGAGAACGATGGACTAATGGATCTTGCATACCATCTGAAACTGTATACACAATCTTTCTTAATGGTTTTGTGCTCCTGTTGACATACAAAGGGGCAAAATCACACCAAATCCATATTTTAACACAACTTCTAAACCATTTAGAAAGTAATTAAAATACAAGTTTGTATTACGTACCTTATCTGATTGAGGAACATTTTCTCTACAGTTCCTCATGTGGTATTGTAGTATTCTTTGCCTAACTTTCTCCCCGATAGTTTTCGTACGCCATTTCATTCCTTGAATATCTTTGGCGCCACTCCTTACATCAGCAGCCGAAACATCTTCCATTCTATTACTCTATCTATTCCAACAGAAAAAGAAACAACTCAGTACATTTGACGCACATTCATACTAAAACATGTTGTTTAATTCGTATTACAAAAATACTTAGAACGGTAACTTAGGAAATTTCCCCCCTAAAGTATCCGAGATTAATAGAATATATCCTCTTGCAGGATAGAATGATTTTACTCGTGTATTGGTACTTAAACCACGGTGAATAAACCACTCAACGATAGTAAAGTGCTGGATTTATTTGTGCAGAATAAGAAAAAGTTCAGAAAATTTATTGTTTGTTGTTTGAAATTAAGATAAAACCCTCAGTACCGTGAACAAATTATTATGGTGCCTTAGCGGAAAGGTCACAAAGCCCTCGAAAGTCAAAAGACACAACCAGAAAAGTTGCAAAATTTTCATAAAATCTTCATTCACACCTTTTAAACCTAACAAAACACGAATAAGATACATCGATATAAGGTGTGTACAAACACAACACTTAAATTTTCATGTCCTCTAAAGTCTAATCACCTCTTTCATTTACTTGTTCGACCTACCTCTTACCCTCTTTAAACCCACCCTTTCCAACCTCTCACACACCTCCTTCCTAGAACATCTACGCATCTCCTTTTCATATGTTCAAATCATCTTATCCACCATAGAAGTCACTCGAGAATATAAAGGTGGCGAATTAACTACATTTCAGAAACATCTTAACATTAAATATCAAAGAACATCCATTTACAGAAAAGACCATTTAATTTTGACCTCCTGTTACAACATGGTTGCAAAAAGACCATGAAAAACACATAAGATTGTTCCAACAGTAGTAATTAATTAATTCAACAAAAATTTAAAGGTTAGTACAAACAACCAGATGAATGATATATAACACCAAAAGGTAGTCAAAACACATAAGATTAGATGTGATTTTTTTGTGTGAATCTTTGATTAATTTATCAACTACGTAAAAAGTAAATATAGGTAAAAATGATTTCTGACTTAGGTGATTGTTTTTTGCTTGATGGTGATAGGTTTTTGTAAGAGGCGGAGAAAAATGTAATAAACATATGTTCCCTTATATACTAAATATTCTTTATCTTATTACATTCTCAAATCACAATGTCCATTTGTCTTCTTTTTTTTTTTTTCCCAATATTGTTTAAGTATTAGTATTTACGTCATATAAATTTCAGTGGAAAGTCTTTCTTAATGATAAATTAAATCACAATTCATATTTAAATTCACACCATATAAAGTTATTACAAATAATTTTCCTTATTATATATTACAAAATATATAGCGGATATGGAATATGCAATGTACCCTTAGATATGGATATATATGGAATATAATAGATATGAATATGATACTAGTATTCGCCATGTAAAGTTGATTCAAAAGTGCTTCACAATGATTAATCACGTAATAATTAAATTTGCGCTGTGTAAAGTCGTTAGAGATATTTTTTCTTATTTATAATTTATAAAAGAGAAATTGGCAAATTATTTTTTGGTGATTCGAAATGGTGAATTTGATTGTTTTTGTTTTAAACTTTTTACATAAGAATTGTTAGAAGTTTACAATAATGAATCTAGTGAAGATAGTGATAATGACTTGGCGACTTTGGTTCGATGAGAGATGGAAAGATTGGCATATGCTACCATGGAGAGAAAACATTCAATTTTAAAAAATAATGATTGAAAATGCATATATTTATGAAATAGTATAGTTGAATTAATTTTAATATTGTTTAGGCTACTGACTTTCTCAAAAAAAGTAAATTTTGTCACCTAAACATTTAGTGAAATATATAATAGACATCTAAAATGTATAGTTGAAAATTTGACTATAGATTTAATTGGGAGAGAGAGGGGGATTGTATCATATTTATTTTCACAAATTTAGAGATATTATTTTGAGATTAATTCTCACGAGTAATTCATTTCATTTTATCATTTTAAAATTTCTTAATCATTCTATATTTTTTTAATATAAATTAATCAAAATCTTCTACTTTACGCAAATATAATACAAACAAAAATATCCCTAGAATTGTATCTATCATAATATTTCTCTGAATCAGTTTGATTTAGAAAGGATCATGGACAATGAAATGTGGGATGCAAGCGGAAAATCTAATTGTTCTGGATTGATTTTTTATATTGTTATTTAAAATATTGGAAATTTATATAGTTATATAGTTTTCATATATATAAATTTATAAGTGAGGTTTTGTTTTTTTGAAAAAGTCTAACATAAATCTTCATCAATTTATAAAAGAAGAGGGAATAACACACAACTGACCTTCAACATGATTGCTTCCTTTTCTCATAAAAACAACTTGGCTTATTGACTAAAGTATTACTTTTTATGTTCAAGGTCTCAGTCTCGAACATATAAACTAATTTAATAATTGCTAAGTAAAAACACTTTATAAGCTGATTAATATAAATATAATTTATTAATTTATCAGGAGATTATCATTTAATATAAATCTAAAATTCTTAAAAATTGATAACATGATATAAAAAGAATGATCAAAAATCATTAAATCAATCGTTCATTAGCACGCCAAATGGATTTTTTTTAACTTTGGCGGAAGATAAAATATATATATCTGGCAGACGTATTATCCACGTGTTGCTCAAATCAGTGTGTGTTTGCAAACACGAGTTTCAGTTTCATGAAGAATGAGTGACTATTCAGCTAAAAACTGTTAGACCCTCTCCCATTTCATGACTGGAGCCGTGCCACAACAACCATGGCTATGTTGTTGCGCAAGGTATGGGAATCCGTATCTACTCGTTCCACTTCGAGCAATTCCACCTCAACTTCGATCTCGACTGTCAATTCCATGGATCGGTTCGACCAGATGATGATGTATATACAGACGGCGTCCACCGGAGAATTTGATCGGATTCCGTTAGATATTTTCATTCAAATTTTGAAGATTTTAGGGCCAAAAGAGTCTGCTAAGCTGACTTCTGTATGTAAATCCTGGAAATACATTGTTTCCGATAATCGCCTATGGATTTACTTTCTTCAGAATCACCATGAGCCTTGGGATTCTACTTTTTTCTCTGAAACTCACTTGAGATCTGGACCTCTTAGGTAAATTCCTTTTTACAGTTCTGCTTTTTGAATGTCAAATTAGGTGAACTTTCCAATTGGTTTAATGTAATTTAGCTGAACTAATTTGGGACGGAGGGAGTAGTAGATGAAAGAGTGAAGTATAGATGAGGATATCATGAGTAGCTGGTTTGATAAGGTGTATGATTTGTAGGACGTTTCCAAATTCAGTACCAGAATTGTCATTCATGAGTATTTATGGTCAACGTGCTCAAGTGCCCGGTGCTATTATTATTGATGGTGCGTGCCTTTCTATGTGTTACACTCGATCTTTTAGTTGGCATACTGCTCTAGTTGTTTTTTTTAACTGATTCGAGGATAAATTCTAATGAAACAGAGTATTATGTGAACAGTACAAAGAGAAATGATTTCTTTGAGCTTATTTATCTTTCTGATTTTTCTCACTAAAAGGTGGGTCTGGCTATTGCAAATTTGGTTGGAGTAAGTATAGTGCTCCGTCAGGGAGATCAGCGACATTTTTGGTGAGCTTTCTTATGAGTTAACAGTTGTAGTTGTTAATTTGTGAAAATCACTTGCATTTTTGACTATTTGAGGCTTTTTTTGTTGTTTTAACTACTTGTATTGTTCCATGTGCTCGGCAAATTCTCACCCTAATCCTTCCTGAAAAATTGTACCATTGACAGGAGTTTGGCAACATTGAATCTCCAATGTATTCTAGATTGAGACACTTCTTTTCAACGATATACACCAGGTTTGTGTTCCGTTCATTTTTGGTGTCATTTTACATTGGTCCCATATGACAACATCCACCTAAACCAACATCCATTGTTGAGCAATCTAAACAGGTTTTTGGTTCTCAAACATAATTTGATTTTCATAAAATGCTTTTTAACACCATATAACAGGCCTCTACGATATTTTTTACATTATTAATTGATTGTAATACGGACATTTGGTTGGCAAAGAAGAATCTGCATCAAAGTTTTATCTATGAAAGGACTCTCTGTATCATTATGTTGTCAATGTGGCACATATCCTGATTGTTTATCATATAATTCACTAATAAGATTTCCTCTATTCATATAATAAATCACCAGTTTTACCCACTTAAGAGAGCAAAAGGTATAAAGGGCTGGAATCACAATGACTTCCAGAATTTGACTAAAACACCTCGCATCTTTTTTAGAGTACTACCGTATAGCTCCCTACAAACCAGAACTAGAAGATAAGATATGAGCTTGTTCCTTAGACCCAAGGTTGCTGGAATCCTTTTATAAATTTCTCTCTTCTGCTGTTATGGATTCTTTGCAGGATGCAGGTGAAAACTTCAACACAGCCGATCATTGTGTCCATTCCGATTTGCCATTATGATGGTCAGTTTCTATTTGGGCGTTGCTGAAAATCCAGTCAAATTTCTGTAAATATAACGTATCAACGACTCAATTTGTTGTTTAGAGGGCAAATATTATTTCACAATATATGCATGTGTCCATTTTTACTTGATGAATCAGCTCATGCAACTCTATTTTTGAACATTCTTCCATTTGACTTTTGAGCAAGAGGGTAAGGTGCTAAAAGGTTTGAATAGTTATCTCACTCAATTAAATCTTCAACTACTAAGAAGTGAGCATAGTAAGATCTTTTCAGTGCACCAAACCAAGGCCTTCCTTTTTCTTTCTAACTTCTCTTTACCTATACAGATACTGAATCTGATAAAGCAGCTAGAACGCAGTTAAAAGACGCGATCCATTCTGCATTATTTGACATGAATGTTCCTGCTGTTTGTGCTGTCAACCAGGTAGTACTTATTCATTTCCTTCAACTTATGTTGGATTCCCGGAGGTGATTAAAGTTGTTAGTTTTGATAATCTTGGTTGTTCTTTTAAAAGTTCTAAGCTCGTAGCAAAACTTTGTTAGATAACAATCTTGGTTGTACTCTTAGAAGTTCTAAGCTCATAGAAGAACTTTGTTAGATTGAGGAAGAAAAAACATTTATGTCATTGTTGAGCGACATTTATGAACATGTTACATATAAAGCAGAATCTGTCCTTTCATAAGCTAGTGTACATCTACAGATAAGCTTTTCTTTCACAGTTATCGTGTGCCTTTCCTTAGTCAGGCATTCACTTGCTTGTTGTTGTGGCATGTCCTGGTCCTTAGGTTTATTGGATTTTATCTTCTTGCCTTAGCATTGGGCCACTTAGGGCTGCTACCACCAATTTAATACATACCCATGTACCCTCATCCTAATATATTTGACTTCTTTTGTTAATTACAGTAGTTTTCCATCCCTGAAAATGTTAATTAACATAAAATAACAGTACATATTTCTCTTATTTAATGGTCATGGACTGTTTTCAGTCAAATAGCCCCACTTCTCACTTTCCACTAATAATATCTTAAACATATTTGACTAACTAATGAAGTACTTGATGCTTTATACTGTTAATGGCAAAAACTAAACATTAATAACATGGGGAGAGAAAATGATCAAAATGTCACTAACTTGGCAAACTTTTCCTGTTCTCTTTCTAAGATTGTATTATACATTACCACGATTCTTCCAAATTTTTAGACATAATCTGATTTTGGATTTATAATAGTATTATGATGTCTTTCTTTCAAAAACTATAGGCTGTTTTAGCTTTATTTGCTGCAAGGAAAGTTTCAGGAATAGTAGTCAACATTGGGTTTAACCAGACATCTATTGTTCCAAGTAAGTTTTTTATTCATGTACTGGACTTATGGTTCTTGTTTGACTTTATTGTATACTTGTTTTTGTAGAACTCATTCATTTTTAATTCTTTGAACTGTGAAAGTTTTTTTTTTGTTTTTTGAGTTGCTAGTAGGATATTTAGAAACTGAGTTTGTATTCTCCAGCTTTCTGAGTTAATCAGCGGTGACCAGACAACCCCTGAGATGAATCACAGATGGGTTCCAATGTTTCTTGTTAAACTAATTTCATCTTACATTTGCTTTACTCCTTTTAAATTACCTTATCAAAAAGAAAGTTTGTGCTCTCTAATTGTTTATTCTTTCTGATGATTTAATTTACTCTTAAATTTCTTCATGAACAACGTACATGGATTGCATGTTTTTATTTCTCTTCGTGTCTGCAATTTGATTGCATTGTTTCAATAATTTATGTGTAGCCACTTTTTGGTCTTTTACAGTTCTCTACGGTAAAGTCATGCACCAAGTAGGTGTGGAAGTTGTGGGAATTGGAGCATTGAAGCTTACAGGATTCCTTAAGGAGCAGATGCAACAGAAGAATATTTATTTTGGGTCACTTTACACTGTGCGGACTCTGAAAGAGGTATCAACTTTCTGTCATAGAACATTTAGGGTGGGAAGGAAGCGGGTTTCACTTAGACATGATTCTTTGCACTATTTCTACCTTGCAAGTGAAAAGTTACTGAATCACTTCAAAAATATGCCGTGGTAACATTTTTGTTACTGGAAACCATTTCGTTGTACATAAAATTTTGAATTGCCGCGTCCCTCTACTGCCACATCTAGATACTAACAATCTTGAGAAGTGCTTGGTCAGATAATCATAGCTCCAGCACTACTGCATATGCACTAGCTGCTGATAACCTCAATAAACCATTAAATGCATATCTTAGTTGTGTGAGTTCTTTGTGACTTTCTTCTTGACTACACATTGTCGAATTACAATAATCTGTAAAGTTTGCAAAGTAATTTAAGTTCTAAGTTTTCCAGAAATTTATGGTATCTGAAGAGGAAAATGTGATGAACAAATTTAAGAGTTATTGCAGATCTTCTGCTTCACTTTTTCACTATATTTTGTTTATTTAAAAATAAAGATGTTATTAGTGTACAATTTCTCTGTTATTTTTATCTTAGTAACATAAATCATGTTAGATTCAGTTAGTTTTGATCCTGTGACAAACATAGACTTGAAAAGCCTAGCTGCATGAGAGTTACGGTTACTTTTAATTTCTTAGTGATGTTTTCGAGTATTTTCTGAGGTCCATTTGGTCCGTATTGCAGAACCTTTGTTATATTGCACTTGATTATGAAGCTGAACTATCCAAAGATACCAACGCATCTTTTCAGATCGGGTCTGAAGGTTGCTTTACACTTTCAGAAGAGCGCTTTAAAACAGGAGAGATTTTGTTCCAGCCTCGCATTGCAGGAGTGTACGTTCATATTACCTTATTTGGACTTTTAGTAAGACTATTGAACAACTCCAGTTTCAATTACTTCCCTTAGGGCATAAAGGCCTTTTAAAAAACTGGAGTAGATCCTGCACATGACAAAGTGAATTTGGACTATGTAGTCAATTGGAACCTTGTTGCATCAGGTCTTTCCTGAAACTTATTTTCTTAAATGCGAATGGAGAGACAGATTTGTACTCAGGGCGGGTGGGGGCAGTTCTAGACATCGTATTCTCATTTTGAGTCTACACTCTACTATGGTCAACTGATGATGCCGGTTTCTTGACTTATATCATTTAGACAAAGTGGTGTTTTTGTGGATGCAACTGGTGAAACACAACTGACCCCCACCCCCCAATTACCTCAAAAAAGAACAAGGATCTGTAGTATGGAAAATTAGTAGATTTGCGGTCTTGTTTCAGGCGTGCTATGGGTTTACAGAATGCTGTGGCGCTGTGCATGGAGCACTGCCATGACGCTGAATTAATGGTTGATGATAGCTGGTACAAAACAGTAGTTTTGGCTGGGGGAAGTGCATGTTTGCCTGGATTAGCAGGTGAATTGCAACTGATGCTCTTTTTCCCTAGATAATGTATCTGATGGAATCATGTGTTTGTACATGTTCTTCTAATTTAGGAAAGTAAAGATGAGAAAGTGTTAATAGACGAAATAAAGAAGAAATGCTATCTTCAAGGGAAGTACTGATTTTTTTTATTATGAACATTGCAGAAAGATTAGAGAAGGAAGTGTGTGAACTTCTTCCTCCATGCATGAGTAATGGAATCAGAGTACTTCCTCCCCCATATGGCGTAGATTCTGCTTGGTATGGGGCTAAGCTGATTGGCAATGTAAGCTACCTTGCTCAACATAATTTGTTGCAGTAGTTTTACTCTCTTACTCATGCTTATTGGCAATCTTGACTTTGACATGGTTCCTTGAATTGAAAACTTAGTTAATTCCGGTAAAAATCGTATATTAAATTTGCATTTTAAAAGGTAAGAGTTACTCTACCTGCTTAGGTGAACATGCCAATTCTTTCGATTGCCTCTTGGTTAGTTGTTTTTTTGTTCTTAAGAAGTTCTGTATGATTTGACTATGATCTCTTCTTTTGAGGGGATTGGTGTGGAAAAAATGTGTAATTATCATCAAAGTGACAATTAGCATGTACTTGATCATGAATATTTTGTTCTTGCTGTCATTGAACTTTTTATCATATACCTGATTATGATACAAATTCTTTGTCTGTTTACTACAGTTGAGCACCTTCCCCAGTTCCTGGTGTGTGATGAAAAAGCAATTTCGTCATAGGTCGAGACGCAAGTTTATGTGGTGATTACTGTTGCAGTGGCACTGCAGGTGGTATTGCCAAAGATCAAGAGTTTTGATGTGCCTCGTGGCTGAAGATCAACTATTGCATCAATGATTAGATCATTTGTTAAAGATATAAATATAAGGCTATTTATACATCAAGTGTAAGACTAATTTATGTCGTTCAGTCATGCGGATCTGCTAAGCATATGATGTACAAAATCTTAGATTATTGAGGTAGTTCCAAATGGAGTGAATATCTGTAAGTTGGACTTCTAGACTTATAATAAAGGAGCACCTTTTTCAGGTTATGTGTTAATACAAGTGCTCGTCACTGGTTAGAGAGTTGTAGAACTGCTAATGTTCGCATTCAGCTACGTTTTCTCAGAGTCAAATGTATCAGCAAGCTGGTAATATTTTGCATTTGCAGTAGCTTTTGCCCTTATTGTTGTGCTTAAGTTGTTTAACCTGGTAGTGTCTTCAAATGAGTTCACCAGATTTGTTGATCTGCTATCCTCCTAATGTCTCATAGACATCTTGAGCTTTGTCATTCGCGATATCACTGACCATGAACTCATGATCAACCCCATCCACCTGAATATTGCTCAAGCCACATCTAGTTTCCAAGATCTTATCATTCAGCAACTTTCTAATCTCGTGATCTTCTCCATTATTAGCGAACAAAGACGCTGCTAGTTTATATCGATCAGGTGAGGGTTCCAAATTGATTAGTCGCTTGAATAGGTGCCTCCCTCTTTCAACATCGTTATGGATTCTACAAGCATTAAACAATGCACCCAATATGACCGAGTTAGGTTCTTCTGGCATCGACAAAATGAGCTGTTCTGCTTCTGCAAGCCTCCCTGCTCGGCCAAGAAGATCCACCATGCATCCAAAATGCTCAATGGATGGTCTTATTCCAAACTGATGTACCATTTGATCGAAATAGTGACATCCCTCTTCGACGAGCCCAGCATGAGAACAGGCAGAGAGTATAGCTACAAATACAACTCCATTTGGCTCAACTCCTGACTCTATCATCTTATCAAACAATTGGAAGCATAACTTGGCTTGTCCATGTGTTGCAAAACTCGAAAGGATCACTCCCCAAGTTACAACATCTCTCCGAGGCATCTTCTCGAACAGCTGGTAACTAAACTCAATGCACCCACACTTAGCATACATGTCAACTAAAGCAGTACCAAGATTGACACTCATTACAGTTTCCCTCTTGTTTATGATATACTTGTGTAACCATCTTCCTTGATCCAAAGCTCCCAACTCTCCACAGGATGATAGAGTGCACACAAGTGAAGCTTCATTCAATGGAACATTATAACTCATCATTTTCTGAAATGTGGCAAGCGCGTCTTCATGCATACCATTCTTAACGTACCCTGATAACATCACACTCCAAGTTGCTGTATCCTTATTTCCCATTGTATCGAAGATCTCAATGGCCTCTTCTACCAGACCCTCATTCATATAGCCGGTAATCATGGAGTTAAAGGGGCAAATGACATTATTAGGCTCTGAGAATTCATCAAGAACTTGTCTTGCAGATGCCATATCACCAGCACAGGAGTACATAGAGATTAAAGAGCTACAAATATGGGTATTTGGTTTTATTCCCTTCTTCATTATTTGTGCATGAACTGTTTTACCTTCAAGAACAGCTTTCATATGGGAACAAGCTTTGAGAACAAAAGTATATGTATGACTATCCGGTGATAGTCCATCTGTTACTAATCGTTCATACAAAAACAACGACTCTATAGGGCGTTTGCTAAGAATCAGTCCCCTGATCATAACATTATAAGCAAATGTATCAGGTGATTGAATTGATGAGTTGAAGACTAACAATGCATCATCAGTTTCAGACACTCCAACATAGGATTCTACGAGCTTTGCTCCATTTGGAAAACGATGAATTAATCCATTGAGAATCAGTTGGCCATGTAATTGCTTGACTTCCTTCTTTTCACGACACATTTGGAGCAACAGAACACTGCTGGGAATTTCATTCCTCTTTCCGCGTTGCAATTCTGTCAAGTTCTGCAATGGTGCACGAGCGCTTGTTGAAGCAGCAGTCATTTATTGTAAGTTGTAACTTGTTAAAATTTTCCAGTTGTGTTTATCTTTTTCATTTCCTGAGGAATAGAATACATACACCTTGAATTGGCTTATATGTTATATCTTGTATCCTCAACCACAGAAGCCTTGTCCAAACAAACAAAATGACAGCAAATATGAATACAATTTGTATACTATAGTAGATATACTATATTAATTAAATATAATAGTCCAAGATAGGAGTAATGTATACATAAACGCTATCCGTTTAGATAGCAGGTATCTATACCACTAGATGGTTGCAAAACTTTATATCTACCTACTATATTCATGCACACACACCAAATATCACATTGTCAACACATGATTTACTACCAAAAAATGTTAGTGGGGATGCAGATACTCTTTGATCAAAGTTCATTATGATGGACAAACTGCTAATGTCAATAATCAGCACCTGAACACATCCTAATCGTCCCTGTTCCACAGGGATTTCAACAAGGAAGAACAAAAAGAAAAACATTTACTATCGTTCATGCTCAAAATACAACAAAGTGAAATAATATTTAACAGATCCTTGGTTTAGCAAGGAGAGTCATTTTCAATACACAAGTATCAACAGTTTGCTGTTGTAATATATCAAGAATTACAAGAGGAGGAGTTTCTTGTTGATCGTTAATCAGTGGTAACATGGTAGAAGAAAATCCGGAGTTCAAACAATATTTGACAATAAAGAATACAGAAACTACGCCAAAACCTTGAAGAGATCTTCAGAGAAGCAACAAGAAGAAGCCCGTAAGAGCTGTTGCAATCATCAGGATCGGTGATAGTCTACAGCTCATATGACTATTATTAGCACTGGCAGATTCGGATGATGCAGAATCAGGACATGGTAGCCCATTTTTGTCTTTATTGCACTCACTGGCGAAAAGACCAGGTGGGTACTTCCCGTGAAGGTTAATGTAGCTGAACATGGTAGAGGCACAATCAGTTGTCAAATCATTCACGAATTCTGAATAGGGACACGCAAACTCCGCAAGGGCTTCACAACATTGTTTGGCTGGGTATTTTGGTCCTTTGCATTGGGTAGTGACCACTGTGTAGTTTTGAAACTCGAAGCTGATAGGACAAGCTGCATAAATATTGAAGCAAAGCATTCTTCAGCAAGCATTTCAAGCTCTCAGGGTAAAAAATTTAAGCAAACAGAAATCTTCTAGGTCATTGTAAAGTGATCATCATCAGTGAGTTACAAACATGCAACAACTATGTGCATCTCACAATAGCAAATAAACAAGTCATCAAGCAACTCGGTGTCAAATTCCCCTAATTAACGAAAACTTCCCTGTTTTAGGTACATCAATGTTTTCAAATTGCTTGATGGAGGAAAAGAAGATTAAATTGCTTTAAGTCACCACACATGTGGCAACATATGAATTCTGAGAATAAGCAGAACTTGATGAACTATGGTCTTTCGTGTTTTCCTTGATTTGACTCATCTCAAGTTTAAAAATATCCAGTACCATCTTAAACATTATCCTCATCAACGAGCTCTGTTTGCATATTTCAACTCATATAATAGGTAGTCCTAGATACCAATTCAATCACACAGTAGTTAAATACCCACCTAAGCTGCAAAACTCGATAATGTACTTCACATTTATACCATTCCTTTCCATTTTCCATCAGTGGATGAACAAAGCATACAAGAAGATCCACGGCCCAGAAAACAAAGTTATCATTCATATCAAGCACTATCCTATAGCTTCGTACGTAGCTGAGTATCATCAAACAGACACTCCTGGCCACAGTATCAACAAAACAAACTGGAAGAAACATCTCTACCAAATCTATGCAGAACTTCAGAATGCGAAATACGCAGCAGATTGCAGCACATCGTACTGCTTACTGAACTTTGCACAGAGCACTAAAAATCACTTGGCAAAACTATCACATGCTATCAACTACAAAATTATATGGAAATGTCACAAGTTGCTCAATTTAAACATTTCATAATCCTAAAAAAGTTTGGTTTTGTCCTTGTATTTGCAATAACCTACTAACCATAATTACAGGATAACACAACTAGTGCATGTTTCTTAAAAACTTCTTCCTTATTAGAAAGACACTCAAGCATGTTAAAACATAACCTGACTGTAAGAACATAACCAAGACATAATAGCAAAGAAAACAGCAACAAATAATTCACTGTAATCCCACAAGCGAGGTTGGTTTGTGAGGATAGAGCGTACACAAACCTTACCTCTACCCCTAACTTGAGAAAGGTAGAGAGGCTGTTTCCGGCTACACCCTCAGACTCAATGAATGATAAAAAAAGAGGCAGTAGAAACAACATCAAGAGAATAAGATAATCGAGGCTAAAGGAACAACATGTAACAACAGAAATCGAAAAATAATGAAAAACAAGAACAATGATAATGCATAAAGATAAACCAAAAAAGCGCCATCTTCAACTGCAAAAGGGTTCCTCTCACCTCACCTCAAACGTAAGGCAAAATGACACATCCAGATCCCAGAAAACAGAAACAGAAGAAAAGAGGCTGAATTACAAGATCACCCAACAGCTATTTCAGAAATTTAGTTTCAATTTCAACAAGATATATACCTAAAGAACAAACCCCACTTCACAGATCTTTAGTCAAACCATTCAGCTACAGTAGAACTTAACAAAATACACAAATCTAGCTCCAAAGACCACCAAACAAAACCAAAAATGATGATCAAGAGCTTACGTTTCTTGGCTTGAAGTAGATTCCTCCCAGTTAAACCTTCATTAACAAAAATCCCATCTGCATAACAAAATATAAAATATGTAAGAACATTCATAGCAGAAACCAAATTGGGAAAAACAAAAACAGTACAAAAAACACAAACCTGATAAATAAGCTGAAGCTGAAGCTGAAATGAAGAAAGAAAACAGTAGAAAAATACAAGAAAAACAATATCTGCACCCCATTATAGCAAAATGAGCTAAAATATCAGAATATAAAAGCTAAAAGATGAGTTCTTGGAAGAAGATTTCAACAAAGAACCAGAAAAAAAGTGATCTTTGAGAAAAAAACAGAAATAGAAAGAGATCTATCTGTTCTCTTTCCCTTTGAACAAAGGTTATCTCTGTTCTTGCCAGCTAATTGTTTACAGTAAGTTTGAGTTCATATTGGAAATAGAAAATAGAAAATATTTTGAGTTTAATAACGACATAAAATTATTAAAAGCATATAATAAGAAAGAAAAAATAAATGGAGTGGGTACAGCATCTACAGCTAGCGCCGTTCTACGCGTAAATTGTCATGACTCCATCCGTCTTTTTATAATTAGTATTTTAAGACGGTTTAATTTATTTGGAATTGAGATTTTATTATTTGAGTTATTGTTAGAATTGCTGATCGTGAAAAGACGGAGATGATGAAGATTAAAATTTAAACTATAAATCGAGTTAGAATTTTTAAGTAAAAATTTTACTAAGAGTTGTCGGCTTAGTTACTTATTTAAGAACTAGAAGTGTTTGATCAAGGGAGTTGTTATATGATATCTTGATTAATGCGTACAATTTCTGCTTAACATTTTGTTTAATGCTGATCCCATAATTAGCATTAAATTATTATAGAGAAAGATTTGATGCTGAAAAATAGCTAGGTTTCCAATTTTCAAAGGCTAAAAACAAGTTTGAACTTATAGTTAATCATAGTCTTCTGCTTTCGATGCATGAAAAATCTGTAAATTCTTGTTCATCTTCTACCATATTTAATATTATAATAGAGGATACCTTATTTTGTATAACAGATTATATTATGTTGATAATGTTAAAAGTTAGTAGAACTTAACTTAGGGATACGTAATGTTAAATGAAAAATGTGATTGACTAACAACGTGTTGGCCACTTGCCTCAACTAATTAATTGATTAATTAGCAGGACATTAATTGTTTATGAGCTGTGCAAGTTGAATTACAGAACTAATACCAACAGACATCCACTGGATATTTTCCTTAATGACGACTGATGTTTTCCAGAAAGGCTGATCGTTTAGACGATAACCCGATGTTAATAAATCAACATTTATTTTAGATGAGGCCAAATTAAAGGACACGCATAAACATATGATAAGGGAAAAATAATAATTAAATGGGATGGAGGAACAGAATTAAGATGGTATAAATATGCCTCTAAACCCTCAAAGGGCTTTCTTTTAAGCTTTTCTTCAAGATGTTTAACAGTACAGTATAATCAAACATCATCTTGCAGTAACAACTGCATGTTCTGTAAAGGACATTGTACAAAAAAAAAAAAAAGGAAAACTTTGTCACCACTGCTGGAGGTGCATAAGCTAACATCTCCCTTCGCAGCATAGTTAGCAGTAAAAGGTTATCATCGCGTTGTCCTGGTACTCAAATCTCCAACCTTACAATATTCAACACCACAATCTCCGCCTCTGCAACAAAACATCAGCAGATCTCAGACTTGTATTCGCAAAGGATTAATTGAAACTATACTTTCAGTAATAGACAATGAAGCCAACATAAGGAATTGCCTTCATTTTAGTTTTCCAATTGATCACATGACAACAACCCCCTAGCCTTTTTGCCAAACATGGGAACAATTATAAAATAAAATAAAACAGCAGACAGATAAACACAAACTATATCAAGATAAATGCAAACAGTATCAGATGACAGGACAATAAATCAGCTAAGCACATATATACTGATTGACTGTAGAGCTGACAAGATAATGATGACCAACTATATGTTCATATTGTTATGTGATGCTTACATGAAAGCTCGACTCTTTTAGGTTGTCCAATAACTCTGTAATTTCAAGTTGCTTCAATACCGTCGCATGCAATACCTGTTGAACATATAAAACATAATAAGAGAACACTGCTACTTACAGACATTCTTTTATAAGGAAATATTTTATGTGAAACTTTTTTGACCTGCCTCACTGATGAGCCTTACCCTTTTTGTTTTTTCTAGGTCAACTTCTACAGACTTGATCCTGTTAAGTGACTGATGAAGCATTCGATCCTTCTCTGCTGGGATCTCAGCGGGCTTTTTGTTTATTTCTTCCAATAAATTTTCCAATTTATGAAGACGCTGCATGCATGGATGGATCTCCCTTACTCTTTGAACTGCTTCATCATTAATGGATGAACTGCTCCCTTGTCGTTCTTCCAATGCATTAGTCGGAAAAACATTTGTCCGTTTCCTCCAGTACTCGAAGGGAAGACTACGAATAAATGCAAAGAGTTTAAGTATGAAAGGAATCAGTTTCCTTTCCAAACAACTGAAACAGCTGCTCAGAATCTTCTCTTGGATTCTTTCACACCAATTTATTGCCCAGGTACCTAAAAAGAACATGAATAATGGACATGAACCCCACGATATATGAATTTACAATTACCATTCTAGCATGAGTTTTAGCTGAGAAGAACTCAGAGTTCAATTGACTAGACTACATAGATATACATGGCGAAGCACATCATTGCAGAGTAAGTACACAAATGATGAAAATGAGTACCAGGAGATGGATAGAGTATAGATGATGGATAGAGTATAGATTTTGTGAAGTCTTCAATAAGGGAAAAAATACGGTGGATATACAAAGGCCAAAAACAAACCAGGTGAGCACACCTACCAGCCAAAGGGGACTTTTAGCAAGGCAAATAAGACTTAAAACAAGAAGTTTTTCATCTCCCACATTCCTTTCACATGCTAAAAGGAAAAGGTTTTGAGACAAGAGAAATCCCGCTTCTGAAATTCATACACATAAAGAGTCATTCTTTCTTTTAAGGTTTCTTTTCCTTGGAGGGTGGAGAAGTGTAGTGTGGCAGCATAACTTCCTCTCAAGTTTATTATAACTTCAGACACTAATTAGTCCCCTATGATTTCTACAGGAGTGGAGTTACACTCCAGAAGAAAACTTGTCTGTGCCTATATCATGGAACTGAGAATTGATTCAACTAATAGAGTTTTATAATTCTCATGGTGTCATTTTCTTTTTTGAAACTGGTAACTTTGAATTCTCATGGTGTCTCTATAAACCAATCCACGTCTTACAACACACTAGTGATTAGTGAAGGTAGCTATCAATTAAAGGTTCTTTTGATGGAATTCATGATAAACAAGACAAATACCTCCAGAATGAGGCAATGTATTAGTGGACCGATTCATTGGACTGCTCACAGGAGACTGCTCTTGCCAATGCAGCAATCCATGCTCATTAGTGACACCTCGATCACCCAGGCTGAATTCATCATCACAGCTACAATAGGCTGTTGAATCTGATGACCTAGCCTACGAAACCAATGTCTATAAGTCAAAAAGTGTGATATATAAAGAAGCGCAAGTGCACATGTGCACTGCAACTACAGAAGTACATTATGCTTTGCAAAACTCACTTCTTCATCTACTGGGGTCAGCCTCAAAATTGAGCTACTATTTCCTCTAATTGGTGAACACAAGTCAGCAGCATCCGATACTGAATCACTTGTGGATGTGTCTCTGCTCCTTCCCTGAACACATAATAAATTGTGTCATACATAGGAAGACAACTGAAAAAGAAAAAAAGGAGCATGCCAAAGTGAAAAAATTTACCTTTGAAGGGCGTATTTGTATATAGGATTCAATTTTCCTTTGGTCACCAAGTTTTCTAGAGATTTCCTTCACAGTTGTTGCCTCTACATTATAGACAAGCTAAAGAGGAGAAAATAACAGGTTATTACAAACTAGTTCACACCTCCAGGACTAGATAAAGCTTACCAAGATGAAGAATATGTCATAGAATAATACAACTGAACTGGCATGCTCACCTTCATTACTTCAGGATCACTCCATGGACCCTTGTTAGACCTGAGGCAACCACCCTCGTCAGAACAGGTACAAGAGCCACCTAAAAAGTCAGGCAATTGACTTTTGAGAGAGAGAGAGAGAGAGAGATAATCAGATATACGGTTGAATGATCTAATTCTTCAAAGCAAAACATACAACAAAACAAATAATGAACCTTGGGTCAATAACTTCATGTAGTTTACCCAAGGATTTGGGATCGAGCACCTACAAAAGTAAAGATTGAAACACAGTGATTCAGTCAATTGTAGTTAGAGAGCGAACAAAAAAAAACATAATTGAGCGAACAAAAAAAACATGATTCCTCTGCTACCTGTATCTTTGCAATAGTCTTTGCATCCAGAAATTTTTGAGCTGCTGGCCAGAGCATCTTTTTGAAGCCAGGGCCAGCATTGACAATGAACATCCGATGCAGTGTCTACAAAGAAATGTTGGACATTATAAAGGTATTCCATGACAATAGAGTCTAACCAAACTATTTGGAGTCTCATTTATAGATGTTCACAGTTAACAGCTATACCTCAGGATAATAGCTATTATCAATTTTTGCCATGGCCGCCAAAAGACTAGCAGCTGTCCTTGTGAAATTCTTAATCCCCTGCATTTACAGCATACCATATTACAAGTTGAACTTGAATAATAACAAATAGTATTAATAAAACATTAGGAACAAAACTCTAAAAAAGCTCGACATAGGGAAAATTCCTTGATTGAGAATGATTAGTAACGGAAACGGCGAGCACAAAATTGTATTAATGCAAGAAAATACTCATGATATCTTCATTGCTACATAAGGACACTACAAAAAAAATTTGGAGGAAAAAATTCTGATACTCTTGTGTATGATCAAGTTGGGCAAATGATGAAAATAATTGATCTCGACCCAAGTAAAACCACCCATGGGCATGCTAGCTATTTGTAATACCAGTCAGATGTTTCATGCATGTCAATACGACCTTGTAATAGAAAAAAGAAGTCTCTAGTCAATGCAGTTAAGTGTCCAAAATGATTCTGACCATGTAGATTAGAAAGATATACAAGTTAGAAACATCATCAATTAAGTAAATTAGCCACTGATAGAATTAACATACTAAGCCTTGCACATCCAAAATTGTAGTTGTTGTGCAGATTCTTTTCTTTGCAGCAACAGAACATGCAGGGAACTTCTCATGTAGTGCCCTTTCAAATTCTTGGACATGATATTTTATGTAGCGATCAATTGTGGTTATCCGCATTAGTTTGTTCGGATTAGCTTGTCCAAGCCTTTCGATATAAACAGGTCTTCCCTCCCTATCAACCCCATGATATCCTTGTGGGTAAAACTGCAATACTTCTTCTAACTCGTCAAAGTCAAAATCCTGAGTGGTCACAAGTTCCAATTAGAATCTAAATTACACAGAACAATAGTGAAACGAATGTTGATGTAATAGTATTAACTATTAAATACCTGCAATATTGTGTCTGCTCCAAACTCTTTCCTCCAGTTAAGCATTTCTTCCCACATCGGAATAGTTTTCTCAACATTGAGATCTCTTGCCTTTAAGAATCTACACAAAATTAATGTTAATAAAATTAGGTTAAACATCTGGCCACAAGATATAAGGACACAGTATGCAGGTGCAGAAAACAAACAGCAATGCAACTGTAAGCAAAGCCTCAAGAAAATTGGTAGGGAAAATCAAAATATGTTTAAGGATGCAACTTCATCAAATAATACTGCTTCTTCATCCATATTTCCAATGAAAACTGTCATTGCTACCTAGGGGTTCACACATGAAAAATCAGCCGAATAATTTTTCAGAAAAAAAATGCACCTCAACAATGTATGGTAGTCATCATGTATGGATGGCAACAAATTCCGCTCTAGCAGCCTTTGACGCAATTCACAGACAGCATTCTCCTCTTTTGCATCACGTACATCCTCTATTGAAACTGAAGGGAACCTGTAGTCCACTTTCCTTTTTCCTCTTTTCTTCAGAGAGTGGGTGAACTTGTTTGAAGCATGTAATGCCTTTTTCTTGAAAGTACCAATTCGTGAACGTCGTCTTTCATCCTCTGAAACCTCGAAGTCTGATCTTCTTTCTCTTACGTCATCATATGCATCCAACCATTCTAGAATACAAGATATCACGCAGAATATGCGTATATGAGTTCTTAAATTACAAACTAAATCATCCATAACAGTTCCTAAAGTCAATTATTAAATAGCAAGCACAAACCTGACATCCTTCCAACAAAGAGGATGTAAGAATAACGAAGGAAATGTGGCTCTTAACGTTTAAAGCAATCTATGCTGTTCCGCAGGAAAACCATCCGAGCTCAAGTTTCACTACTAAATATGGGACAAAAAGCAACTCCAGTCAAAATCTCAACTTAACACAGCAGAAAGAAATGAAAAGATGACACATTAACTAATATCTGGAAGATAAGAAGAACATTAAATGATGAAAGTGACACGTATCTTCCTAAAAATTTGAAACTCATTCTTCCTATGCAGAGAGAGTCCTCTATTTCATTTACTAGAAGTCCACTGATTTCAATTGTCAGTGCTTGCGCAACACGCAACGACTAGAACAGCATACACATTATAGTGAAGTAGTGCTGTCAGGAACCAATAAATAAAAACTGGGAAACTGAAAATCCATTTCCTGCCAGTTCTATCCCTATAAATTAAATTGCCTTCACAGATCTAAATCCAAAATGCACAAATTTCTCATGGGGTCACTAGAAAAGCTTACACATTTTCTTTCAGAGCTAATAACTTTTAATTGAGCCACCATCCGAGAAATCAACCCCACACTGTGTGCATTGTCAAACACTCTACACCCATATATCCAACTAATCAATCAACTATGCCTCAAATCACAAACTAGCTGAGATTTTCTATATCACATACCCCAAATTGTATTGACCATCATGAACATTTCTTAAACTGATAACTGCATTCACGGAAATGCTAAGTTTCCATCCATCAAAAAACTTAGGTCTCAAAAAAAAGTTGGTAAATACAAAAATCAGCAAATTGCTGATCACATGGAAAAAAAACTCAATCAAACTGTTTCAAGCCAGTAAATTTAGCTCAGATCTCACAACCCCACATCATAATTAATCCCAATTAATAACAAAAACCATCTAAAAAATCGAAACACACAATAAAAATAAGAACTTTCTAGTTTTTAACTCATATAAACAAAATCCCACAAAAAAAAAAACTCACCTGAACCCTAACAAAACGCAAGCTAAATCGACCATTAAACGGAGCTTTTGCATTGATTTTTTTTCTCTGAAATCATAAATTCCGAGAAAAATCTGGAAAAAAACCAAAACTTTAACTTCAAAACGTCATAAATTTCTTGAAAATTCTGTGGTCTTTGAGCTGAGAGAATGAACGAATAATGGAGGAATGAAAAAGAAAGTTTTTTTCACTGTAATCTATATAGCCTATATATACACATACATGGCTTTTTCTCTCTCTAGAGTTTCTCTCTCTATAAATATAGGTTTTCCCTCTCTATATGTATAGATGCGGAGAGAGTATCTTTTTCTGTCTCTCACTCAACCAATTTGGTGAAGTTTCTAGCGCCACTTTTTATTATTCTTATTTGCTTTTTCTATTTTTCTTGTAATCTTTACGTGTCACTTTTTAAGCATAAAATTCAAAATAAGAGAAAAAGTAAACAGCGTGCTTAAATACTTTTATTTAAATTTATTATTTTCAATTTCATATCGAAACTCCATTAATTTATTTTATATATGTAAAGTTTATTCGAAAGAGATATCTTTATTTCGTAGCACAGTGAGAGTATCGACTAAAGAATATCAATATAAAAAAAATTAAATTAGCATCAATACATAACACACACACACATATATATATATACATAAAAATATTTTTATCTAATTATATCATATAATTTGTGAATGAATGGATATAATCGATCAAATATATGCGGATCTCATATGGTTCTAATATTGTATAGTTATAAATAATTAAGTCATATTCAATATATAAAAATAAAATTAAAATAGAGAAAGAAAAGAGAAACATTATTTATATATTAGAATTTTAAAAACATTAATTCATCAATTATTTTCATTTTCATAATACAAATCTAATAGAAAAAACATGAGTTATGCTTCCTTCCTATTTTTACGAGACAAAACAATTTAGGAATTTTATTTAAATCAATTATAAAACTTGGCTAAAGTTGAAAAAAATAAAAGCAAATTATTCTGTAATAGTACTGATGGAATGTTGATATAATAAAAGGTTATTAAATTTATGTGTTAATATTTTAATTAAGTATAAACATGACATGTTAGTACATAAAAATATATTATGAAAATGATATAATATTTTTTTTTAAAAAAATGAATGTTTACTTTTTCTGGGTCAAAGTCAAAAGGTATAATTTTTTTTGTATCTGAAGTAAAAATAAATATTATTTTTTTCTATTATTTTTTTTATGTAAAATAAATGAAGTAAAAAGGGGGAACAGTTCTTTTCTGTTGAGCAACTATTGCCGTTATTTTCTGAATTTCCTCGTTTGACTTTTTACTATTTATATAAAATAAAACTTTAATCTGTTTTTATTTATATATTAAATATTTGCTACCAATTTATAATTTAGGAATTAGATAATGTTTCCTTGTTATGATAATTAAGTCTAGATTACGTTATCTGAAAACATTGCCAGATTGGAAATGAAATATTTTAAAAAAATAAAAATTGAGGCTCTTAAATATATTGACATTATTTCCTTTCAATTAAATTTTAGTTTGTATTTTTTCTATAAAATAAATCATATAATTTTTAGGTGAAAGGAACTGAATTTTTTTTATAAAAAAAAAATGTTACTTTTGGAACTCATCACAAGAAGCTCTTAAATATATTCACATTATTTGAGCTGTGAATTTAATTATATCCAAATTAATATACATGTGATTTTGGTTAAGATTTTAATTTTATCTGATAATTATATAAAGAGCTACCATTTAAGTCGACTTCGATAAATGCTTACATTAATTATAAGAAACCAAATTAGTACTTTTTCTCTTTAGTTTCATTTAATAATTTTTATATTACAAAAATATATCCTTTCAAATGTTTATTATAGTGTATTATGATAAAATTATTTTTCCTTTTAACAATCAAGTCAATATAAGTTAAATAAAATGAAACAAAAAATATATTAAATTACGCATATTATTGGGAACACCTGGGATTAATGGCAACTAGTTTGTTACGTTACCTAATAAATTCATTTGACCTTTGACTAATAAAAAAAGTCTATTATAGTAATGAAGTTCCAAATGAAATTTTGCACTGTTGTGTGGATGAAAGGGCTGGAATATAAAAAATACAAATAAGAAATAATAAGTCAAAATATATAACGTTAAATCTCTTTATAATAACATTTTTGTTTGAAAAAATTTAAATTATCATAGCAAAATATATAATATAATATAACATAGAGAATTCATTTGCTTTGAATTTATTATTACTGTTCTGAATTTTTTTTATTTAATAAATTTTTATGAATGAAGAATGAGAACGGTCTTACATAATTTGATTTTAATACATGATTATTATAATGGAATCTGATTATATTTTTACCTAAATTATTTTAATATTTTATCTGAATCAAGATGTCTAGGTTCACTTTTAAAATACAATTATAGAAAATTAAATATTAGGGCCATTATTTATTTGTATTTGTATGGTAGTTTTGTCGAGTGCTGTCTATTATAGTACAAAATATAAAATATGAAATAGAAAAGCAGATTGATTTAATGATGTTGGTGGGCTAAAACCTATCTAGAAGAATTTAATATGGTCATATTAGTTGGTTTGGTGCACCTCATAATAAACAAAAAGCTTTTTATGGCAATCTCTAGTGAAAATGTCATTTAACTTATTATTATTATTATTATTATTATTATTATTATATAAATTCAAAATCGGTAATGAAAGATAAAAGGAATTTTATTTATTCAATCGTATCTTATAACAGTAAATATTTGATATTAGGTCATATTTGATAAACCTTTTTAAAAAATGGCATTTAACTTTTTTTATATATATATTTTTAATTATTCAATATTAATCTGTTCGCATAATTAAGGGCAAATGTTGGATTAATTATTTTAAAAGTTCTCGTTTTCAGAGCTTAAATTAAAATGAGAAATTATACGAATTTCTTCGTCCCTCAATATTTAATTAGTATTATAAATTCACCAATGCGTTAAAAATAAATCTTTATTTGTTTCTTGCGGATAAAAGAAAGCAAAAATATTATTTTAAGGATATTGGGATGACATGTAAAATTAAAGTGTATATATATATGATTTATTAATTAGTGGCACAAGTCATAAGTAGCCAAGTGGTGGAATAAAAGAGCACCATGAAAAAGGAAAAAATTATCGATTAAAATTATGATAAAATAATAAATATTTCTTATTTTTAATTTAAAGTCACAAATATAAGGCCCCCTAAATTTTATTCCTAATATAAATTAAAATTTACTTTGATTTTCGATGTGAATTTTCGACCGCTAGATGAAACAAAGAAGGAAGAAAAGAAGGCAAAAATTTCATTAGGGGATCAAATCTTGAAATAATGTCATAACCATATCCGTCCACAAAGAAAAGTCAACACTAATTCTTCTTTTTTTATGTTTTTTTTAAGAATTTTTTTTTAAAAAAAGCTCCAATAACTGAAAAAAGGAAGAGAAAAAAAAGACAATAATGTACTTGGAATTTCATAAAAGTTATTGAGACAATAACATGTGAGAATCTGAAACTTTTTCTGAAGTATAAAATCCATATAAGATTTTGTTACCTTATTTTCCCTCTAAATCATAAAACCATATTTAGTTCAAAAAAATCCAACCTAAATCTAAAAAGTAGATTTTATGTACAAAACAATTCGTATTAATATTATTAGATAGGATGCAAGATTTTCTTAGAAGTCATCCATCTTACTAATATTTTTATCCGAATATATTTAACTTTGAAATTCTAATAAAATTCAATTTATTATTTCGTATTCTCTCCATTTTAAAAAGATTTACCTAGTTGACTTGAAACGGAATTCAAAAAAAAAGACTTTTTAATCTTGTGATTCTAATTTAAAGTTATGTCAAATGTATGAAAATATCCTTTAATCTTGTGGTCTTAAACATGCTACGTGGGAAGTTAAAGTTAAAGTGTTGCTTTAAGCGCAAGTAAGAGGTGTACCACATTCACTTTTATCATGTCAGTAAAAAGTGTCAAAATACACAACTAAACATGACATGAGGTGTTTATAGTGAACAACTTTTAATTAAAGTGTCTAAATAAAAAAATTAGTGTCAAATTTAAGAAATCACCGATGAATTAGACCTTTATTAATCTTTCAAGCGTACAACGATATACATACATTTTATCTTTTAGACTTGATTATGAAATTACACTCAATATATTATCGCGATGTACGAGGTTCAAGAACCATAACAAAGAGGGTAAAAGGTAAAGAAAGTCAGAGATAGACAAGTCACAATCAAAACATTACAGAAAAAGACAGAATTACTGTAAAAGAACAACCCTATCTGTCTGCTTTTACAGTTTCATCTAGTCTCTATCAAAACTTCTGCACAATTCCACTTCTTTTACTCCTATATATATACATTCTTTTTTAATTTTATGTCAAACATAAATTACTACTACTACTTTATTTTTTACACTTATCATGAAGATTACTTTTGCATGTCAAATAGATATCGAACGCATCTTTAACTTATCGAGAACATAATTTGTCCTCATTTATCTATATTTTTATTGTTTGTTCTGAGTATATGATATATCGAAAATAATTTTTGGAGATAAATAATGAAATTTATATATTATTATTGACATGGTAAAAATATTACCTATAATAGGACAAAGTTAGATGGACACCCTCACATGTTAGCATTCAATAAAATAAGAGGACAAAACACAGATCTTTTGAGCTATCTTTTTCACAAGGGGTACGGTACGGGTTTTTTACACCTTAGAAATAATTTAATTAATGTAGTGTCACTATTATAATATATGCAATTCTTTTAACATATAGTTTTTATCTTCTGACATAATATTAATTAAAAGGTACCTTGGTAAACTTTATTCGAAAAAAAATTCTATATTCATTGACTTTGTTGTGATCATATCTTTATCATTTCTTTTTTTGGGTTTTGATGTATGGGGGTTTGGTTGGACATTGATGAACTTATTTTGGTGTTAACCAAGATATTTAGTTAAAGTTTTGAAGAAATCACAGTTGTTCAGTATAAGTATAAAGTAACGATGATAGAATAATCGAGTTTGATTTGAATAAAATTATAATTATATATTTTAAAGGGGCATTTGTGTAGCTTTTCAAATGGGGCAGCCAACATGCCACTCCATCCTACATCTGACCACCCATCACATGTCTTGTTTCTTTGTGACTATTTTTGATAATGTTCTCTCTACTTTTACGCCCAAAGTCACTTTTCTAAATCTTTTTATCACCAAAATATAATGATTTTCTACAAGGTTTACAACAAGTTATATGGAAGATTTTTGTACTAATTAATTTGACCTTTCACCAATATTCTATCACTTAACTTTGGTTTCGTGTAATATTACAATTCAAATGCAAGTACTATATATATCATAATCGACAAGGTGGAAACGCGTGTCTTTCATGTCTCTTTTTTTAAAAGAAGATGATAGAATCATGAATTAGTAACTATTTTCGTTTTTAGGTTGATTCTTTTTTATTTAATTATTTGATGCGCTGATCTAACTAATTTGAATTCAAATGATAAAAAATGCAACATAAGTGGTTTTAGAACTTTTATATCTAAGATATGAACTCAGACTTTAATTGTTTGAAAAGTAAAATAGTATTTCCAAAAGTATAATACAAGTATATCTTACATCTATCTTTATGAGATGGAAATAATGTTTCCACTAGAACGTCGACTCAATACAAAGAAGTAAGACAAACATGACAAGAAATCTTTGAAAAAAATCAAATATACAAAGGTTTTTTCTAGGAAAAGGGAAAACGGGAAGGGAATTACAAGGTGACAAATCGTACCCTCACCAAGAAGGTGATTTCAAGAGCAAATGTATGAGATGAATTTGAAATAAATAAATAAAATGGTTTTACTCCAATAGAGACTTGTTTTTGTCTCATACACTCCTATATACCAATTTTGTGGCTACATATTTGTAATATTGTTAGTTTGTTTCTCATATAAAGCTGGCTAAACTTAAAAATGTGACAACACTCTGATACAGTAGAGTAGAGATGGAGAGGACCACTTCACATTTTTGTATACATCTAACTACAATATGTACATATTCCTTTTGCTTTGTGTTAACCAGAGAAACAAGTTAAAAGATTTTTGAATTCTTTCTCCATTCTAAGTATATAAGAATAAAAAATTTGAAAGATGAAGGTGACATTTCATTTTATGGTCCTATTCATAGGATCTTGTGAAATCCCTTTCTTCTTCTGTAATAATATAATTTAACCATCTTTGTTCTTACTCTTGTTTTACATGCTAACTTTTCCACCTTACCATGTGTTAGCTGAATAAAGTTACCTCTCTTTTTTCTGCTTAAAAAGCAAAAACTAACAAACTATATTGACCAAATTTGGTCCATTAGCCACACAGCCAACAACTTTACCTTAGAATAAGGTTAACCAACTATGAACAAATAGTCATTTGTTCGATCCTTATAATTGAAAATTAACCACTATCCTCAAGTCTCAAGTTCTACACATGGAACTCTTGAAGTTATTTTTTAAAAAAATAGCGACGAGCGAAAAAAGAGAAGACTTCACATGTCAACAAAAACATATCTTAAGTTTCACCAAATGATAAATCGTTAACCAGTCAAAAACTTAAAAGGCAATATACCAGAAAACAAGAAACACCAATATCTATAAATTGTGCACCATGCCTAAGTTTATTTACTACTATAGAATAAAGGTTCGATGATATTCATGAAAGTAGAAACAGATGTGTTCAACCCATTGCGTATTTCTGGGTCCATGATCTGGCAGTACTCTCATACTTCGGTCTATCCGTCTTGTACATGTGAGCAATCTCTGGCACTAAAGGATCATCTGGATTGGGATCAGTAAGCAAAGAGCAAATAGAAAGCAGCACCTGCAATCTCCCAGCATAATTGTCACCAAAATGTATATACATAAAGCAGATGCTTTAGAATTGAGCTAAGAAGAGCATGATATACTTTACCTTGGATACAGTAAGAGCAGGGCTCCATTGTTCCTTTAGGATATCAAGACAAATACTACCATTACTGTTGATGTTTGGGTGGAAAACCTTGGTTTTGAAAGAGACCTACAGTATTAAGAGTCAAAACAAAGTAAAGCAGGGTTTTGCAACAAATTAAGAATCGAGAAATACAAGGGAGATGGCATTTGCTGGTATTTACATGTAACAAGCAAAAACAATAGCACATAATTGTCCTTGGTTATTCCAATGATACACAAGGAAGCTGAGAATGGGTTCTTCTATATAGTGAAACGCGAGTATAAATCATTTAAGCAAGGACTACATAAAACACATCAAAGGCAAATAAAAGAATGGCAAACATCCATACTGAGATCCAACAAGAAAAAGAATTGAACGCCAATGGTTGTCTAGAGCCAAATCCATCCTGGTAGATGCAGGATTTTGCGTCTTTTGAACAACCCTAGGTTGCTTGAAAAACTCCATTTCTGTGTTACTTGGTTTAATAATATATTTTACCATCACAGCAAATATTGGAACATTAAGTTTTATCGGACCTAACATACAACAACAACAACACCAAATCAAGTGTGATCCAACTTGTGGAGTTCGGGAGGGTGATGTGTGCGCAGCATTGCCCTACCTTGTGGAGGTAGATAGATTATCTCCGATGAGACATCAGCTCATGTAAAACATATCAAATAACAAATATGTATAACAAATACATTGGAGTTCAGGTTTAATCTACTGGAAACTCTTGCAGTAAATAGTTGTACTCCACGGCAAGACAGAATTGCTAAGGTAAGGAATGTTAGAAATAGGAGCAAGAGAAATTTTACAAAACACACACAAAAAAAAAAAAAAACTTGGCAAGACTTCAAAACTACCTTTGGGGGCTTGAAAGGATAATCTGGAGGGAAATGGATAGATGCAAGGAAAACACCCCCAGAAAACGGACTGTCAGATGGACCCATTATGGTAGCTTGCCAATGGAACATATCCTGACCTACAGGGCCTGCAAGAAGCAAAACAATTTTCAGCCCAAAACAGCATCCAAATTGAAAGTAAACAATTTTCACAAATACCAACACAAGTGCAGACATGTCTTAACAAAATATTAACAGAACCAAAAGAATTGTCACCAGTTATTCAGTCAATCCTACCCCAAACCTCAACCAACATAAGGGGGAAAGGGAAACAAAGAAGAAGAGGACCAAATGAACAGTAAGTAATGACTACCCATCGGATGGTAGGGGAAAGAAATCATCAGATTGTTCCCAGCACATATCTGATGTGTCTCAAATATTTCCAACACAAATCCAAGCTGCAGATATGGGGAAGACGAGAGGGGATATCTATTGAGCATGGCTATAAAGAGACATTAAGCAAGAACAAGTCACACTCATATATACCTGCACTGCAGGAAGCAGGGGGGTCTTTCTGCAAGTCCTTCAATTCCTTCTGAATCCTCTTTGAAGCCATAACGAATTTGCGAGACTTATCACTGCAAAAAGAAATCCAAACCAATAATGCCAAAGGAAGGCCAAATAATCAAGAATTAGAATTTTTTCTTTAGTAAAAGATGATTACACTTCAAAAATAATTTCATAGAAGTTGTTACGGTATGCACTTTTTTTCAAGGTAAAAGCGTTGCATTAAGGAGAAGCGAACTGCAGCAATGCGTAGGAGTTGAAACTACATATACTACTAAAGAGAATATGTATTTTCCTCTCCGGTGCTGCTCCTGTAAGTGCAGAGGAGCAGGCAAGAACTATTACACTACATTGGTGAAACTCAGGCAAGAGAAAAGACAATGAAGTTCCAGACAATGTAAAACACTCTCCCCCTTCCTAAAGAAAGGTTTTTTACCATAATCAATGGCCTCAAAATATACAAAAACATTAATAACCCGCAGAAACCATCACATCCTAGTCTCTATCTAAGAGATAATGATCAGAATTTTAACTTGGAACAGGAAACCAAATAAATTAATATAACCATTAACACCAACAACAGGGACAACCATTACATCCCAGCTTTTATCACACAGATAATGATCAAGAAACATTCGCCTAGGATCTCACCAACCTTAAGTACAAAAACAGGAAAAAACAAATACACAAAAGAAGTGACGGAATTCAATATCCACTATATATATATATATACGTAAAAACTCCTACATAAACGAAACGGTGGGTTCGCCTTAACCCTACCTAACTCCGCCCCTGCAGTAACGCATACCAACCCAAAACAAGAATCCAATTTTTTCCAGGACTCCACAAACAAACAAAAAAGTCCCCTTTTCCTGTTTTGATGTTAAAGAAAGTGAAACCTTAAAAAATGAACCTTTTTTTAATTAAAAAATGATTCATCACAGCAGTTCCTCAAAATAAACAATCAACTTACTAGTACTACTAGTATCTATACAAAACTAAACAGAATCAGCTTTATAAATTCTCTTCTCATCACGCCTACATTAAAACAGAAACAGAGTACATCCACTACTTCTTTCACAATGAAAACAAAAAATCGGCAAACCACCATATAAATCCAGAAAAATTACAGCAAAAAGATAAACAAAAACATAACAAACAAACATGATCAATTTTGCAAAAAAAAAAAAAAGACAGAGAAATCGGTAGGGTTAAAAAATTCTTTAAGGGTTACGAACCTTTTTCTTTCGAGAGAAGAGAGTTTTTGATGGAGGCTGCAAACTAAAAATTTTTTACGACTAAATGAATATATAAGGAATTTTGACTCAAAAATAAGGTAGAAAATGGGTTTTGCTTAATAAGAAAATACTAATTATATTTGGCAAAGGAAGAGTCTCCTTTAGGCGGTGGACACCTCATGCCATGCACGTGCTAATACCATGCTTTTTTGCCTCTCTATTTATTTGTTTTTTCTAAATTAAAAATAATGACTTTGGTTTTTGTAAATTGTAATATTGGCATTATCTTTTTGTAGTTCTTTAAAGATATAATTTAATGTTTCGATTATTATATTGTTATTTTTTTTCATGTTTTTTTATATTGCATTTATTTGCGTATATTTTCAAACTATTTTTCGAATGTGTAAAATTTCTTGCTAGAGAACTTATTCCTTTTCCCACTCTTTTAACTTTCTGTGACTGACAGTTCCATATACAATCTTCATCTTTTACCCTTCTTCCATTGATGATGGAAAAGACAAATCTAAAAGAGCTTTGACATATTTTTGTCAAAAGTCTCACTTTTTGGTAAATTTGAAGGAATAAAATAACTTGAGCTAGTTAAAGAAGCTTACTCCAAATACAACAAAAAAGGTATACAAACAGAAACTGAGCTCAAAGCCATAAAAATAAATGGTGTCAAGTGCTTTGATGTTCACAACAATATTACATAATGTTCTAAAGGAGAGCAGAAAAGCCACCAACGGCATAAAAACTGTAAACATACATCTTCTTCAGTTCAACTCTCTTTTTTTTTCTTTCTTTTTTTATCAGTACAGACACGCCTCGCTCGCATTACAGTCATTCCCACACCTTCAAATCACAAACTAGAAATTAATGGAATAATACAATGACGTTGGTAAGACACCGCTCTGACGACATCAAGCAAACCTCTAAGCGGTCCACAACTATGGCTTTACTGTTACTAAATCTTCCCTGACCGGAACATAAACACACTTCATATCATTATAGAGACAAGTTAGAACTGGCACAGAACAGCACCAGTGCCCCGATGGCAGTGCGAGGCATAAGACGTTATAGCAACATCGGTTGCATATAGGACCTGCTGGTTGGTTAGTGGTGTGTATCAATGCACAAGCTCCAAATCCCACTACACAAAGATCACACTCTGGTTTTAGCCCTCTTCATCCCAAGACTAAGACTGTTGTGGAAGGGGGAAACAGAACCAGACATTTGAGAACCTTCTTCACGAAGAGTACCATTCAGCATTGCAAGTTCACGCAACTGCTGTTTTTTGTAGAAATCCTGTGACTCATCCTGCATTTGGAGGAAAATGAAGAAATAATAATGAATATCTCTCAACTTGGGAAAATGTGTGATAGTTAGTAGACAAACAATGACAACTTGCAATCTATATGTTGAATTT